>NW_005842152.1:1893500-1920696 GCF_000455745.1 Alligator sinensis | reverse complement strand
GTGCGGTGCCCAGAATTGCACGCAGTACTCCAACTGCGGTCTGACCAGCGCCCGATAGAGGGGAAGTATCACCTCTTTGGATCTATTCGTCATGCATCTGCTGATGCATGATAAAGTGCCATTGGCTTTTCTGATGGCTTCGTCTCACTGCCAGCTCATGTTCATCTTGGAGTCCGCTAGGACTCCAAGATCCCTTTCCACTTCCGTGCCACCCAGCAGGTCATTTCCTAGGCAGTAAGTGTGCTGGACATTTTTCCTCCCTAGGTGCAGCACTTTGCATTTCTCCTTGTTGAATTGCATTCTGTTGTTTTCTGCCCACTTGTCCAACCTATCCAGGTCTGCTTGCAGCTGTTCCCTGCCCTCCGGCATGTCCACTTCTCCCCATAGCTTTGTGTCACCTGCAAACTTGGACAGAGTACATTTCACTCCCTCATCCAAGTCGCTGATGAAGACTTTAAAGAGTATCGGTCCAAGGACCGATCTCTTTCTCTTCTTCCTTCTTCTGGAGAAGGGTTTGGCAGTAGCCATCAATGAAGACTTCAAGGTAGTCCTGGATCTTTACCCTATCCTCTGATGTGCCTGCATTTCCCTGGTATCATCCACAAACTGAATCTGTATTGGATTGTTTCTGTCTATACTGGATTACTCCAATGCTCTGTGTTTGGAGTTAGGCCTGAAGACCACTCCAAAGCTATTGCTGGTGTAGAACATGGCTGGTTAATATGTTTAGTGCTGTTAGCCAAATCGTATGCATCTTCTATTCTAAGATCAACATAAATTAACTATTCACTTTGGGGTCAAATTCTAGAGGTTGACTTTAATCTGTAAACACCTAGATACATGCATGACTGAGATCTGTGATGTGATGTGAGCACAATTTGAGCCAGGGTGGTCTAAATTAGTCTGTGGTGTAAAGATATTGAGCTGATGAATTGGGCTTATAGTGTTAAAACAATTAGGGCCTCGCTGGATAAAAGGGTAGACAGTCTAATTCTGTGGCATGAATTTAAATTTTATGGGCTTGTTTTACAAATATTTTCTTATTTCAGAATCCATATATAGATTTCTGTGTATTAATGTGTTAGAAGCTTATTTAGATTCTACTACTTCAACTCTAGAATTTGAGAGAGTTTTTTGTTTGGTTTTGGGATGTGTTTTGTGTTTTTTAGTGCAATCCAGTCAGCTGTTAAAGTGTTTTCTCTAACACACCCACTCATTTTGCAGAGGTAACCATAGAAACAGTAACAGCGTGGTATGTAACTAAGTTGAAAGACACAATAGGATGACTCTGATGTTGCAGCTATAAAGAACTTCACTTACATAAGCAAATGGACAGGAAATTTGTAGTGCAGTGCCTAAAAATAAAATCCCATTTGCTTATCATGGGCTTTGACATTAATGATGAATTTTCAGAACCAGGGAATTGGAAACAGTGGCCGCATCTAGACATGCAGGCATGTGTGGTTTTTGGTGCCATAAACTGCATTTGGGGAACGTTAAGATGTTCTCCACACTGCAGATTTTCAGCATGAGTCCAAAATTTGCTACTGAGATATCAACAGGAAAGAAAGTGGTGTGGCACATGCAACAGGAATGTGTGCCAGGAGATGCGGAGGCTTGGTTCTCCAGGATGATGCTATGGCTGCCATACAGGCTGTCTCCACTCTTGCAATTGTACCCTGGCTCCTCCATCACTCCAGAATCCAGGAGAAGCCAGGTAAGGCCAGTTTGCCGAAAGCAGGCCAGTTTGTCCCTCACCAAAGCCTATGTGCAGGGGTGTGTGATGCAGCAAAAAGTAGCGGCACAGATTTGCACATCTGGGCTGTGTTCCCATGACTGGGAATGTGCGTTTCCCCAGGGACAAGTAGCAGCAGCACACCTTGTGCCTCTGCTATTTGTCCTCCGGGGACTCCTGTACGCTCCAGGATGCGGCAAATTACGCCAGCAGCTGGAGTGTGGCTCCGGCTGGCCAGACTCCGATTTTGGGCAGTACGTGCTCCTGCCACATGCATTGCCATGGGTTTTTTTAGTGTGGGTTTTTTGACTCTGGGATCTCCCAGGGTCAAGAAAATCCCCCACGCTGTGAAGCAGCAGCATGGGGAATGCCTCCATGTGCAGTGTGTGGCATCACAGATGGGTCTGCGGTGCCACATGCCCGTGTTCGTCTGGATGCGGCCCTGGATGCAATCAGTCAGTTAACTTCAGTGAAGCTTTTCCCTGTTTAAGTGAACCTCTGAGAGCTGTTTTTGTTGTTGTACTTTAAGGGAAAAATTAATTTGAAGTGGCTTTGTATGTGGAGTAGGGAGTTACCAGCTTTATTAGGCCTTGATACTTGAAAACCACCTAGTCCTTGATGATGGATACCAGTATTCATTTTAAATTAATATCAATATGCACAAAGTTTATTCCTTTTTAAATTATTCCTTTCTCTATGTATAAGCATCAGTAGTAGAATTAAATGAGTTATATTTGAGATCATCATCTAGAAGTCTTGCCCTTTGTTTATAGTTATATAATTCTAGTAGAGATGTACTTCCTTTGGGATGAGCATACTTCTCCTGCTTTAGGTTTCCTAAATTCCATGGGATATAAAATATCCACAGAAGTTTCATTCCCCAGAATGAGGCACCTGTAGAAGCAGCATTCAGTTACATTATCAAATAGTATATGCCAGTGCCCAGCCTGTCCTGAGCTGAACAAACCTTCTGAATTGGAATACCTTTAACATTTGAGGTTATGTAATTTCATTTTTTCTGGTAGGGTTTTGCATTATTCCTTCAGCATGCTGGAGTATCCAGAAATTCAGATGTGTTGTAGGTTTCCCTGAGACAGTAATTTCATAGATATAGCTTTTAAAGATCCCTTAAAAAATGTGAATCCCCCCAAATCCCAGCTTAATCTCTGCATTCAGAATTGAATTAGACTCTTCCCTGATTATTCTCATTCTCATGATGCTGGATTCTCATATATTTCAGTCTGCTGCTTGGTTAGAAGCAGATGGCATAGTGGGAAGAAGCAATGTATATACCCATGGCCTCAGAATCCAGATCAAAACTGGTATGGAGCTTGCCAGAATTTACAGTATCATGTAAAACTTGCATCACATTTGAGGTTACAGCTCACTTTGTGGGACATCTCAGCAATTTTGGAATTCTAGCAGGATAAAGGATCCTTTCTCAGTTTGGGGTTATTGTATTTAATGTGGAAGGTATCATCAAATCCTGTTTCGGAGAGGATTTTTATGGTCTGATTCTGAATAACTGGAGGCTTTCCACCTCTCAGAATTGAGCCATTTAATATTTATTACAACACAGAACATTTCTAAGCCATTACTTTTCCTTCTTGTCTTTCTCATTTCATGTCATCTGCTTCCAAGCAATTTATACTGATACTGTATTTTATTTACTGATTGTGCAGAACTAAAGTAATTGATATAATTATACTTAACTCATCCTGACAAGCTCTGATTTATTTTGTAATATAAGAGATAGCCAAAAGATTTTTCCACTGATAATCATTGGTACTGATGTGACTTTTGTGAATTTATGTGAACTTTTATATAAACATTCTTAATCTTGAAGGAACACCAAAGGTAGCATTTGGTAATTTTCAAAATGATAGATAAGTGGCATATAATTTCTTTTGGGTTTATATGATTATTTATTTATAATAAGGCCCCATATTTGAATGCCAGTTTTGGTTCAGATTCTTAGGCTGTGAGTACATGCATTGAGACATCTTCCCACTGAACCATCTGCTTTTAACCAGGCAGTGTACTGAAATTTATAAGAATCCAGCTTATTATTATTATTATTTCTTCCTTCACATTATGATTTCATAATTACATTAGAACAGTAAAGCGAGTGGTCTACTTCCAGAAATAAATGATCACAAATTTATGTAGGGAGTTCAGAGTCTTTCTTTTAGTAATTATTAAAATGGTGAGAATGGACCATATTATTTAATAGATTTTTAATGCTCAAGACAATTTCAAGCCAGGCTATAGGGGTGGATGGGAGTAGCAAAAAAGGGAAATCCAGACTGACAGTGGTCCTAAGGCAGCAGCTGGTCTGCTTACATTCAAGCTGTTGTTCCTTTGGCAAGAAGGAGCTGCAGATGCTTGCTGTGCTGGTGGAGGAATAGTCTACAGCTTGGTATCTGCACGTGGTGGTGAGATAAACCCTGTGGGGAAGGGAGGGTCAGAAGCCACAGAGTTATTGGAGGAAAGCTGGCTGCCTAAGAAGGGCAAAGCTGTGTGCAAGATGGGGTCCTTTAAGCCTTTGATTTGTTGGCTGTTCCCAATACATCGCTAGTCAGTGCTCTAAAGGAGACACTGAGGTATTATTCCTCCTCCCCACCCCCTTGTCACATGTACTTTTAGGTGCTGGCTTCAACTGAGTTATCCCATGCCCAGGGAATTTTTCTGCTGGCTTTCTAAGTGGTGTGATGTAAGTCAGTTTAAAGATTAGGAATGTTTTCAGCCCAAGCAAGATTTACAGTTTTAAAACCACCACACAGATACCTCTGAAAAATGAATAGCTGTTTCAGGATTAAGAACATCTTCAGCCAAGGCAAGACTGACAATTTTCAGGCTGTCATGAAAATGTGCCAGGAAAATGAGTAGTCAAAATGAGCAGTCTACCCTATATCAAAATGTCTCAGCTAAGAAGGATAGGCTTTGATTAAGAAGAGAACATTATAAAAAATACAGCAAAATCAAAGATGCAATTCAACTTTTAACTTTTTTTTTTCCAAAGGGTGACAGGATTTTCTAGTGAACAGATATCATTTGAATACAGCTCATAGTGATGAGAAGTCAGGAAATTATTTACTGAGCATGAATTTCTGGCTGCCTGCACTAGATCTGGCTAATAGAATGATTTAATTCAGGGGATCTATGCATGTTGTAGAGAGCATGAAAATATTTCCATCTCCTATGGTGAAATCGCGGGCCTACTGAAATCAGTGGCAAAGCTCCTAGTCCAGCTCAGGATGAAACTCAAGCTTTTTGAAGTTTTTCCTGGAAACACCCTCGCAAAGAGAGAGAGAGGCCATAAATGGGTAAACAGGGTATTCACCTAGGTTGGAAGAAACTAGCTTTAAGTCCCAGTCTGTAATCAGGTTATTCTTGGGGGGGAATTTCACTTTCCTTTTCTTTTTTCTGGGTAGGACTAGGAATTTCATCCTTGAGCTAAGAAATCATTTCTGATAAAAACTTTTGTTAAAAATAATATTTTCTTATAAAAAGTTTCTCCATCCATCAGTAAGTTTCTCAAAGAAAAAAAATTGTTAAATTCCTGATGAACTTAGACAATAACTTGTTCTTAATGATCACTTAGCTAGTGTGTAGTATAAACAAAGCCAGTCCTATATCACATCCTGGGCATGTCTACACATAATATTAATGTGACATAAACTCCAGCTCAGTTTGCGCTTGAGTTTATTGCTCCTGGACACAGTGTTTACACATGCACCCAGGACTGCAGCATGTTGAGCTGGGGCAGTGCAGCCCTGGTTGGCAGAAGACTCCAGGGGTCAGCCTGCCAGCCCAGAGCTGCTCCCCTTCAGCTCAGTGTGCTGCGGAGAGGTTCGCTGGGGCACAAGGGTGCTACAGTTCAGGGCTAACCAGCAGGCAACCCCTGCACTAGTACTCTCATGCCCCAGCCAGCCCTGGTAACTGCCTACGTGTGCACTGTGGCAAAGTAAGTAACTCCACCATAGGATAGTACTTGTGTCAGGCAGTACTATCCTATGGTGGAGGTAGTTAATTTACTCCAGCCTAATAGGAGCACGTGTGTAGATGGTGATGCTTTATTGCAGAACTAATTAGTCAACACTGCAGTAAAGCATCTTATGTAAATACACCTCATGTTACCTTGTTGCAGTTAACCCTAAGGGAACCAAATTAATAGTTAGAAATTTATGTAAATATCTCTCTGTGCACAGGAATAATAAGACAGAACAACACCTCTTTCTTCACATTTCCTTCTCCCTTACAGCATTTCCTTGTTGTATCAGCTTTTTATTTTTCATCTAAACTTTTAGTTCTTAATGAATTCCCTAAAATAAATGGCTTTGATTTAATGTATTCTTCATAAGAATCTCAACCTTTGAGTTAGTTTATTTGTTTTTATACCCATATTACTCCCTTTTTATTTCTATTATTAAAAACCTATATAATACACATGATTTAAAGAAAATAGACTGAAAATGTTATCACTGAATCAAATTCATGCAGTGGTTGCAGGGTACGATATTTATATGATCAACTGAAGTTCTAAGAGGAGAATTATAGTAGACATCTCGGTTCCTCAGGCACAAGAGAGCTGTCCACTACAAAGGAAAAGCTCACCTGTTGTGATAACAGAGCTTCCTTCAAGCCCATTATAAGGCTGTGTGGAACAAACTCCTACAGGGTCTAATAACTGCCTTGTTACCTATGTTTTCATTCTAAGTGTATGGCACAGATCTCTGACCTTGTCCTCAATAATAAAATAAAACATGAGGTGGTAGTTATTTTTTTTAAAGCGATACGGACTCTTATATAAGGGATATAGAGAAAACCACTTGTGACAAATGCCAGTCACATTGGTGAATGTGCCTCTGAAAGGCACTAGTTTCTCAGACACTATAAAAATACACATGGGATAAGACTATGGGGAATAAAATAGTGATTAGGACACCGAGGCATAGTCACTAATAAGTTATTAGATAATTCTTTGCAGTAGTTATTAGATAATCCCAGACAATGGCAAAAGTAATCAGGCCTACAATTTACTCAGTGATAATGCTAAAGTTCAGTTAAGTATCCCTATTGAAATGGGGCAGGGGGCGGAGGGGGAGCCTTGCAGCTCAGCTTTTTCAGTTTTGTGAAGCAGGTGAACATGAATGGCTTTTTAATGTTCTGTTAGATCAGGCTCACAAGCTTTAAATTTCTTAAGTAGCGTTTATGACTTTCATTTTAAATATTTGTGTTTTATGGACACAACCTATTGGTACCAGTTTATATGACCACAAATGTCCAAAATAGGAGTTCTGATTACCTGTGCTGAGTGAAAGTAGGTGCATATAAGAAGCAAATCTGGTATAATGTGTGAACTAGCTGTTGTAGGTAGATATTGGTAATGGCTCAATTAAATTTTCAATTAAAATATTTACTCAAATCTAAGACAGCCCTGTATTTAAGATACTACCCCCCACAATAATTAGATTCTATATATGAGAAATGTATAACTTTATTATAATTTTCCAGGATTAGACTTTAATTATTGGAGAGTTGCCTTAAATTTGCATCCCCCTGTTCCCCACTGCTACAGCAGGAAAAGCAGTGACTGGGTGGGAGGGGTTGCAAACAGCCCCCTGTGCCCCCCACTTCTTCCCCCTGCAGCTTTCCTGCTACCTGCACCCTCTCACCCCCAGCTTCCAACCCACTCCCCACAGTCTCTGCTCCTTCCCCACCTTGCTCCTCACAGTCTGGCTCTTCCCCCAGCCCCCTTTACTGTCAGTCGCTGCTCAGGCTCTATTCCTTGCCAGATCACGGGGCACGGCACATGAAAGCGCATCCCTTACCAGGCCATGCAGCAGTTTTGGCACTACTGATTGGGTGGGCAGGGGATGGAGTTTCCCTGTGGAAGATGGAAGAGGGACTGTACTTTAAAAAAAGTTTCACATAATGCCAAGCAGGGAGTAGTTGGAAGGACAGAATTAGAATTCAAAATGATCCTGATATGTTGGAAAAAGGGTTTGAAATAAAAACAGTTGAAGGCAAGTACAAAGTATTATGTTTAGGAAGGGGACACCAGATACACAGACACAGCAAGATGGGCAGCAACCGACTAGGCAGCAGTACTATAGAAAGGGATCTATGGGTCCCTAGTGGACCGCAAACTGAATATGCGTCCACAGTATGATGCTTTTGCAAAAGAGACCAATACTATTCTGGGATATTCTAATATTATAAAAGCCTAAGCCTGTCTGTCTGTCTGTCCGTAACGCTTTATTTGTGCTCTGATTGTCTGATGGAAACAGGCAATCAGAGTGCTCCAAGCACAGGGGAGCGCTGCCATGATTCTGAAGTTGCACTGCGGACTGGACTGGGCAGGGGGGAGGCCGAGGCCAGCAGCACTGGCTTCGGCTCCCCTACCTCACTCCCTGCAAAAGGCAGAACAGCGGCAGCATGGGGCGTTAGGTGGTGGCATTCCATCCCAGCCCTCCCTCCCCCCCTGCCCCTCATCATTTTTGACGGGCAGTTGGCTAGTATTAACATAAAGCTTGTGGCAGATGTTACACTGAAAACATGATTAACCATTTAGTCATGTCTTGGGTAGTACCTTGGCCTCATGTTAATGAAATTAACAGCATGAAAAAACAAGGAATAAGCCGCAAAGTTATTACATGCGATATGTGTAACAACATTGTGGATGGTTCCCATCATACCTTAAATGGTACATGTGTCCAGGGTGATTTGGGCTTCCAGCCTCAGGAGCACATGGGAGCTTTTGACTCCTGTATGTTTCTGAGGCTGGAAGCGGGGATTAGCTGACTGGTGGCTTAATTGCTGGTGCAGGGGGAGATCACTGCACCCATGCTCTTCCTGCACTGGCCACATGGGACAATGGGGATGCAATCCAAATCCCACAGTCACACCTCCTGCTGTGCATGTGTAGCATGGCAAGAAGTGCAATTGGGATTGTATATCCACAGTGCCTTTAGTTGAACATCTGCTGGGGGCCTAAGTGTCAGATGTACGGTATGGGAGATAATTAATTCTGCTCTGCTTTATCCAGGTGTGGCCTTAATTGAAGTGCTATGTCCATTTTGGGGAGTTTAAAAAAAAGATGTAGGCAAATGAGAGAGAGGGCAATGACAATGATAAAAACAATAAATATAAATCATAAGAGGACAAATTCTAAAACAAAATCCATGAGAAAATATTTTTTTTAACATAAAGAAAGCAGTGCTCAGTTGTTCCCCATCTTCCCTGAGGTTAAAACCAGAAGTAATCAGGTTTATCTGCAGCAAGGGAAATATAAGTTAGACATTCAGAAAAACTTTTTTATCTCTAAGGGTATTTAAGCTCTTGCACAGCTTGTCTAGGGAGATTAACACAAACATTTGTTGGCGGGGATAGGGAGCAGGGTTAGATATACTTGATCTTTTCTCAGAGAAAAGGAATTTGACTAGATGATTTCCTGAAGCACCTTCTGCCCTATATCAGTCAGTCAGATAGTCAGTCCTGAGGCCTCACTGACCATTGCGGGCACCTTTGATGTAACAATAACTTTCTTCCATTCTTCCCAGTCTTTTGCAATTCTTGTATAATCAGTCAGTTTTAATCCCATCCAGTCTTTGATGTTTGTGGTCCAGCTTGTCCTAGGTTGTCGTCTTCTTTGTCCATCCATAGCACCCTACTTACCCTGTTGGTAAGGGTGCTGGGCCTTGTTGTTACAAGTCCAAACCACTGCATCTTTCTTCTTACCATTTCTAGTAAGGGTTCATATTTGCTGACTTCTTGTCTGATTTGATCTTTCACAGATTCATTTGTTCTGTGCAGTGAGAGGTATACAGTGCAGAAGTCTTCTGGAGCACTGTTTCAAAAGTCTCAATTCATTTTTCCAGCACCCTAGTGAGTGTCCAGGGCTTGCAGCTGTAGAGAGTTATTAAAATGACAGCAGCCTATAGTAGGTGGAATTTTGTTTTCCTTGTGATGTTGCTGCTAGTCCAGATTTTCTTCAGTTTTGCTAGCTGTCCAATGGCAATGGCTATTCTTGTTTTTACTTCTTGTTCTGATGTAGCATCTTCTGTGATGGTTGCTCAAAGGTATTTAAAGTGTGTTACTTTTTCTAGCTTCTCGTTACCAATTTTTACTGATGCATCATCATTGCTACTGGCTGATATTATCATTACTTTGCTCTTTTCCACAGTAATTTCCATTCCATATCTCTTTGTATCCTTATGCAGCCGTTCCATTATTTCCTTAAGCTCTTCTGCATTTCCAACTATTAGATCAATGTTATCAGCAAAATGAAGGTTGTTAATTTCTCGTCCTCTAACTGACACTGTTCCAGTGAAGTTCTCTAAGGCATTTGGCATAACTTGTTCCAGGTATAAATTAAATAAGCATGCTGAGAGAAGACACTTTCTCTCAACATACTCTTGGCATACTCCTACTGATGTTGCAAACCACTCCAGAATTTTGTTTTCAGACAGGACTCCACTACTTGTTTTGTTGTAGAGTTCTTCTATAAGATTGGTCAGTGTAGGACTGATGTTACACTTCTTCATTGTCAGCCAAAGTGTTTTTCGCCACACCCTGTTCAAAAGCTTTTAAAAAAATATGTGAAATTAAATTGTTTTGTTTTGGGGGTTTTTTTTGGGGGGTGGGGATTTTGTACAATATGTCAATTGTCTGTTTCCTGTTTTTGATAGTTCTGCACGTATATTGTCCAGGCCAGTTACTTTTCCATTTTTCATGCTTCTGATAGCTTCTTCCTACTGCTAGTGCTATGGGTACTTCTACTACCCTACATGCTTATGTAATAATATTATAATATCTTATCATTTGGCCTTGTGTGCCACAGCAGCATTAATAGGAAATATGAACAGGAGGATGCTGAGCACATTGTCACTACCTGTGGGCAAGTTCTACCAGTCTCCTATTCTCTCTGAATTGTACTTTACTTTTCAAATAGCCCCAATGAAATCAACAACTCCAATATGAGTAAGAATAATAGATGATGGCCTGTAATACACAAAATGTAAGAGAATAGGAAAGAAAGGCCCACAACAGAGAGAGAACTGTCTAGAATTATCAATGCTGATTTTCTGGCAATAGTGTTATTTTGAAATAGGGGTTAGAATGCAGTTTGTCCTGTGCAGGCTATAGTTACTTTAAGAATATTTCTCATGTACAAAACGTAAGAATACCATGTTAAGTAGACATTCCCTTTTTTTAGTTTCCACTTGAAGTTACTTGTTTTTATTGTACACAGTATTTCTCACAAAGAAAGACTACATTGTGTCTTTGATTAACATGCAGCACAGACAAACAACAGTGGATGAAAGTTGAATCCATTCTGTAGCTATGCAACTGTAGTAAGCCCAACCATTCCCTAGTTGGTGCTCCAAGGTAATAAACAGATGATTACTAATACACTGAGTCAGAAAATCAGTTACCGGAAGAACTATAAACAAGAATAGTATTAGAAATATTTTGGGACTAAATGGAGTCTCAGCCTTAGGTTGAGCCTTTTTCAATGAAATGGAGAACTCACCTTAAAATTGATTGCATTCTAGAATCTAAATGTGTTTTTCTTCTTGTTCTAATAGCCTTGGTCTAAGTTGCTTTTTGTCTTTTATAAAAGCATTTTAGAGATGTACATCTTAGGTAGGGGAGACCTTTGGTTAAATAAATAGATCATAAATAAGTGTTACATAGATATCAAACAAAACAGTTACAGTTCTGGTCTGAATCCAAATATTGTTTATGAAAACAGGATGGCTTTTTAAAGTACCTATTTTAATAGAGCTAAGGATATATTGGTAATGTCAGCTGAAGTATCCTCAGAGTTCTCCTGGGTGCTGTTACAGAGTCTGGAAGTAAGAGACTGAAGCTGCTCTCATAACATGCTGCTTATTTACTCTGGCTGGCTTTATTATGATGCTTCTCACTCCTTGACAATCTGAATATGTCTGCGGAGTGGACATTTGCGTGGCTGCTTGGTATAGAACCATGTCTTTCTTCATCGAGGCCCTTGCCTGCATTTGAACTGAGACTGTACAGCCAGAATGGTATTTTAATAGAACTGATTAACACAGTCCTCAGTTACCCTGCCCAGGATGGATCCTTCTCTTGGGAATTTTGTATATGAAAACCAAAACCCATGTTTTTGATGAGGGTGGGAAAGCTGTCAGTCAGGTACTTTGCTGTGCGAGCTGCACAACCTATTGAGGTTTCCCAGCAACAGGACCAAGTCGGCTACAGGGGAATGTGCCCTCTTGCCCTTCTAGGTAACAGAGGCGCTGTTCCCATACATAAGAGCTGTACATCTACCCTCAGCCCAGGGCTCTGTCTGTGAATCACAGGAGCAACAGATTTGGCAGCTTTGTGCTACAGAGTGTGCAGAGCCACGATTTGGCTGGTTGAGCAGAGCTTATTTCTAAATGATCCTGTTAGTTTATTAACATTATTTTCTTTCCAGTTTTTATTTATATTTTGTCACATGAAAAAAGAGAAACTGTTTGTTCTTTGTGGTAGTTTTGACATGGTTTTCAGTAACCCAGAATTATAAATTAAACATAGATTGCAAATAAAATGCTACCTCAAACTTCTGTGCATTGTCTTGGCCCACAGTCTTTTCCTAAATTCATCCTAGTGTTTGGTGGAATGTCCTCCTTGATCAGACTAGCAAAGACTGTTGTGGTTTCTACCTTCCTCTTTCATGTCGGGTATTATCTGTGTTTGTTTTACCAAATTCCCCAGTATGGCAGGGGCTTTGGTCCCTCTGCCTCCCTTCCTGTGGCATGCTAGTTCTTAGACCTTTGCTTTTTTATGCTAAGGTTTCTAGTTTGTTGTAAGATGCTATAGGCTACTTTGTGGTTGTGGAGTGAGGAGGGGCCATAATGGATGTTTTTACAAAACCGATTAAATGTCTATTTATAGTTGTCTGTGATTGCAGGAGATTGAGCTCAGTGACCCAGGCAGTGCCTTTCACTGAGTTTTAAATGAAAAAGGTAACATTTGAAATGAACAAGCACAGGGGAGAGACCTGTTCATAATAATGTATGTGCAAATACAATATAACAATACAATATTAGCAATGATAACTTCCAATTATAGATTACACAGAGTTAGTCGATACAGACAGTACATTCTAGGGTGATAGTAATGCTTCCACTTTAATCCAACATTTTTCTGTAGTGGTATGCTGTAGGGGCAGTAAACACAGTGATGGAGTAGTGAAGTAGAAGGTCTTGACACAAATACAAATTAAAATACATACCTGGTTTTCAGAGATGCAGAGCACCTAGTAAATCAGTAAATTGCTAGTTTATTTTTTGCTGAACCAAATGATCAAGGCCAGTACTGATTAGCTTGCTCTGTGCACCCAAGATTAAATACCTATACTTGGTAAATCAGTATTTCTCACCTTTCCCTTTCATTTCTGCTTTCTTTTGACTACAGACTGGCATTTTATTGTATATAATTCCATATTTTTATGTATTTCAGACAAACTGTATATGGGACCAGGGCAGCTATACCATGATTTGCAGAATCTCTTACATGATTTGAATGTAGTCGGTCAAATTAGTCAACTGATAGGCAGCCTTAAAGGAAACTATCAGGTAACAACCAAAGTTGGATTTATTTTCAGAATATACTTCCAGTTATAAAGCTGTCTGATCATCCTAAGAGCTCTGCAAGGCATTCTTTAGTGCTCTCTGGAGAGATTACAATCATTTTTTAACTCCAATAATTGATTTACTGTTAAATGTTTGGAATTATGAATAAATTACATCCGTCTTCCTAATCTTGTTTTGCTCTATTGTTTTTGTGTGGGTGGTTGCAAGTGTCTACGTCTGCTTGGTATCTACAGAATTGTGGATATTCTGTACCCTCAGTAGCTGCTTCAGGCTATTGTGGATATTACATTTCAATTTAAAAAAATAAATAAATCTGGTCCTAGAATTAGGACGTGGTGGTGGGAAGATTACTTTACACTGCACATCTGGCTAAGGCTCTTTATACTCCACCCTGTACTTTGTCTTCCTCAGGGTGATAGTGTACTGTAATACTTTTTTACCATATTTATCCAGTTTTATGAACAGTCATTGGAATACTTATGGTGATTCATTTAGGCTTTGTTAAAACTCTTTTATGTGCTTTTCATCATATATTTGAGCAGAGAAATATGGTATCTTACACTGAATAGTCAGAAAGCATGAATCAGACCCTCAAAATCACAAGACTTTTTTTTGAATAGTGATTTTTATGTGCTTTTTGTATTCCTTTAATGTGAACTTATAAGTTTTTCTCTGCAGACATGAAGGCTAGAAACTTAAGGCTTTTTATAAATGTAAACTGAATTTCTCACCTAATTTCTTGTCTCCAGAATTATGGCCATTAAAACATAAAGCATTGCAAGATTTATGGTTAAAATTGTAAAAGTAAGCAACAGTAAAAATGCGCCATCAGGATTGTTCCTGGCAACAGCATTTTTAAAATTAACCTGCAGAATACTTAAGGAAATAAATATCAACAGTCAGGAACAGGAGCAGGCCACTTGTGTTTCCAAGTAAAGCAGCTCAGATTTTGAATATTGACTAACTGTGGAATGCTTACAGGTAGATGCAGCTGAAATATTAAGGATGAACAATTTATTTGATGAATAAAGCCACTCATGTTAGAAGCCAACAAAAAACCCTATTTTTATAACATTTTAACTATTGAAATTAACCTACATTAGTATATGGACTGCACATCCATCATAGCTTTGCTCCTGTATTCAGACCCTGGTTCCTAATTTCGACAAATCCTAACCACACATTATCATAGTTCTGTCAATACATATGGTTCAAATAGTTGTGCAAAAATTAATTGTTTGAAAATTGGCAGCACTTTACTTTTCCTAATTTGTTTTTTATAAAAAATATTGCCTTGTATAAATATTAATGAAAAGCAATGTCAAAGCAAATTTGTGTTATTTATTCACGTAATGTTTGTTAATAAGTTTTGCAATATTAAATAAATCCAACTTGGAATAAACTGTTTGAGAGCACATCATAGTATGAAACATAGACAAAAAAATTTTTGAAATAATTTTACATAGCTTTTGGTAAACCGTGCTCAGTTTTTCAGGTACAAAACACCTATTTTTCATCAAAATGTTTATATCTTTTCTTTTAATCTTGCAGAACTTAAATCAGTCAGTGGCTCATGACTGGACGTCAGGTTTACAAAAACTGATATTGAAAAAGGAAGATGAAATCCGAGCTGCAGATCGCTGTAGAATTCAACTGCAGCTTTCAGGGAAGCAGGACAAGTCAGTTGTAATCTTAAATCTAAAATTTTATAAATGTGCATAAGAGAGGAATAAGATTTTGTTATGTTGCTCAGTATTTTGAACCGTGGCCGTGTCTCATACATGTTGGAATAGGATGTTATTTCATCTTGTAGAGTTACTTGAAAAATAACTATTTTTTCTTTTAATATTGCACAGGTCTGGGAGACCTACTTTCTTTACTGCAGTGTTCAATACATTTACCCCTGCCATCAAACAATCTTGGATCAACAATTTACAAATGGCTAAGCTTGCCCTTGGTAAGACTTGATTGTTTGCTTTAAATAAATCGGAGCATTATATCAAGAATGTACCCTCTTACCACAGACAGTTGCAAGTACAGTATTTTGTATGTTAGAAGATGAAGTTGTTGATTAAAAGGCTTACTGTAGAAAGTGAGTGCACAGTAGCCATTGGTGATGCATGGGGGGTGCATGTGCATGCACCCCCTGAGATTGGCAGTACATCCCCCTTCAAAAAGGGGGTGCACCCCTGCCTGTGGGCAGTTGCCGCTCACCACCACACACCACTGGTGGTCCCCGACTGCCACTGGCCGCTGCCAATGCTGCCGGCAGCGCCTGCAAGTGTTCACCACCTGTTGGTCAGTGCTTGCCACCCCCTACCCCGACTGTGGCCACCTGCAGGAGCTCACCGCTGCCATGCTTCCACCGCCAATAGTGCCACCACTGCCTGCAGGAGCTTGCCGTGCCCTCCCAGCCTCTGGGGGCACGTGGCGTTCATGCCAGTGGCAACTGTATAACAATGAAGGTTAAAGATGATTTATACCTCAGTGCACATATTATACATGTAACATGTAGCACAGTATTTTTAACAAAGCTGGAAGTACTTGTTACTTATAAGAAAGCTGGCTAATCTGTATCAGAATGAGCGACCATCGTATAGAGAGGCTGTAAGGCCTATTTCATTCTAAAAACAAGGATTTTTGTGGATGATATTTTATTATTGGACTAATTGTGTGGTTGGAATAGACTTAAATAAACTTTTTAGTACCTCAGATCTCAGGAAGGTATTTGGTACCTAAGAGTTTCTCTAAATCTATTCCAGCCATGCAGTTGACCCAATAAAAGATATCAGCTAAAAAAGTCCTTGCCCCTCTCATTTCTTGGAACATCGCAGCTACATCATCACTCCAGCACTACCTATTCCATTCTATGTTTTCAGTTCTCATAAACTTTTCAAACATTTCTTTCGGTGTAAAATTTCTCACTCTTGGTTTTATCCTAAGAATGAATTTTACTTGGGAAATTTATAACAGTGCATGGAGCATGTTCTGTAGCTTCCTGATAACCCGTTCCCCAGCCCCACATGTGTGTCCCTTTAACGTAATAGCATTTTTATTCATGGACAAGTCAAATTTAGATTTTTTTAAAATTATTCAACTTGCATCTCTAAACCTTAATGAAAACCAGCTTCTTTAACATGCTTAAAATAATTAGATTAAGTAATGTAATATTAAAGTGAAAGTTAAAAGGACATACCATCAGGCACTGCTTTACATTCTTAAAGCTGTTTTTCTAGTTTCCAGATTTTTTCATAAGTGCCTTGTGATTTTTAGGCAGATAAGGTTTTTTTGGTAAATCTGATATCTTTTATTAGACCAAGTCAGCGTGATTTTTTTAGCTATACAACCTGAGACATCTCTAGGTTTTTTCCTGGTTTTTCAAAAAGGTGCTGTGTAGTTCCCCCAAATTAGCTTCTTTATAACTTGCCTTACAGTAAGCCTCCAACTTTTGAACTGTTCAAAGTGGCTAGATAAATGATTTTTTTTTAACTTTTGATTCTGGGTATCCATAGCATAAATAAGATATGTACGTATAAGATATGCATATTAAGCCCATTCAAATACAGATCTATTTGGAGACCTGTGTTTGGCATGTGTTCAGAAATAGTCATGAAAATAAGTGGCCAGGCTTTCAATGTCACTATACGTTACAGTTGACACAGTTTTTGTATTTCCAAATTCAACTTCTTCAAACATTTATAAGACATTTCTATTAAATAAGTGACAGGAAAAGAGACCATACATTTTCCCATTTTTAATATATTATGCCTGATATTTTCAAGCTCAAGAATATTTAATTTTTTAAAAGGAGTGTATTCTTCATAGCTTACAACATAAAAAAAAGTTGTCTAAAAATAATTCACTCAATGGAATGAAAAATTCCAAACCAAAAGCAACATCTTTGGCAGTTAGGAGTGAGCAAAAATATAGGCTTAATGGAATGGAATGACTCTATAATTATAGGCTATTTTTATAATAATGGTAAGTGGTAGAGATGGAAGAAGTCTGCAACTTATATTTGGCAGGATCAGAGAGGGATCAGATGATATTTTTAAACAATGTCTTTTCCTCTGTTAGGCTCCTACAGACTCCAATTCCCATAATGTCAACTGAGAATTCTTTATAATACCTAATAGTAGCAGTGTTTTATGTAATTACAAACAGACTGAGTCTTGAACAGATTCATTCTGTGAAAGGAGTGCACCCAGAAGGCAGATACCTTGTTGCAGATTTTAAGTATTAGGTCAGTGGTTTTAAGTATTAGATGAGTGGTTTTCATCCTTTTTTTCATTTGTGGGCCCCTAAAAAATTTTGAACAGAGGTGTGGACCCCTTTGGAAATTTCAAATGGAGGTGCAAACCCCTTTGAATTATAAGTATGGGTATTCACACACTTTTGATTCATTGTAGTCATCTTTTGTGAACCCCTTAGACACAGTCTGCCATCCCCCAGGGGTCCGTGGGCCACAGGTTGAAAACCACTATATTAGATTATGTGAAAACTGTTGTGTTCCCCTACAAATGCAGATGTCGTAATCAACATTATCCTTTCATACATCAAGGCTCTGATGGAGTAAAACAGTCTACCAGAATTGTTTGTATATTTGATCTGAGATGCTATCAACTATCAAATAAAGCATGGTGATATATTTTGATTTGGTTTCTTTACAATTACAGCGGAAGAAAACCTATTGGGTTGGTTCTGTGCAGAAGATGATGGCAATCAAATCAAGAAAGAAAAGCACCCCCTCCTTGTTAGACATATGCCAGTCATGATGGCTAAACAACAGGAGTTTAAGGTGAATAGTACTTGATACCTTAATTAATGTAAGTTTAATATATAAAGGGCTCCATATGTTAACTGGCCCTCATCTGGTATATTTTATCATCTCTCATTATCATTCAGGAGTACATGGATGCCTTAGATTATTCCTTTTAAACAGATTTGTTTTCTAAAGTCCTTGTCTTTCACATTGCTTGTTGCAAGATCCAGGGTTAATTTACCACTGTTTGAGCAATGGGCGCCATCATCAAGTTTGCCCAGATCACAAATAAAGACACAGAAATGCAAAAAATATTCCAAGAGATTTCTAAGGTGTAGGCTGCCTTGTTTCTCCCTAGCGTGGCTGTCAGCTACTGTAAATCATCATTACCAGAATAGTTTCAGTAACCAAAAGCAAGTCATTCACTGAGACTGCCAGGGGGAATTCTTCATTTTCCTGATTGCTCACTTGACATGGATGGTCTGTTACAGGAGTAGAGGATGACAACAGATGTTGGTTTGATATAGTAATACTTCATCTTCAAGAAAAATATCAATAAATCCAGCTCTATATGTTGATTACTGATCTCCATAGGCTGATCACCCTAGATTGTTGATCTAGTATTTTAAAAGTGGGGTCTGGCAGCTGTGATAGTACTGTCTGCAAACCTCCCAGCTCCCAGCCCCACCACCCTTGAATCATGTTCCACCTGCTTCCAGTATGAGCAGCTCCACAAGACACTACATTGTTCTCAGGCTGGAGTTGAAGGCCATTTACTAGTGCCTCCAGATGCCTGGGCTTACTGTGGAGTCTGGGCAGCAGTGAGCTCAGACATTGGGGTAATGGGAGGCAAGGTATGGCTAGGGCACTTGGGTTAGCAAGGGACACCGGGGAGAGGGCCACCCTCAGAGCAGGTGCAGCAAGGGGGGATGCACCCACAGCTGTCACCAGTAGGAGAAGCCCCAGGGCCCTTCTTACTCTGCTCCAGCCTAGAGTTTTGGGGAGAATCTGAATAGGGTGTCATGCCTTAGTGGGGACAATAGCAGTAGCAGGAAGTTTCCCCCTTTCTGTGCTTGCTCCTAGGCCAGGAGGGATCACTGAAACCTGCTGGAACAGCAGTCTGGCTTTATGCGCTGGGTGCAAACATAGTGACATCTTCTGTGTAAACCAGTCTTCTGGGAGTCATAGTCCCAATCCTGTTGGAGTAGCTCCATACGTTATCGCTCTGAAAGGATCCAGACTGACTCCTGAGGCCTGCAGGGCACAGCAGGGACTCCAGTGGAATTGGGTGTCTCGAGCAAGCCCAGAAAGGGAGAAACCAGAGGTTTCTCACTGGCTTGGAGGCTTCAGCTGCACTGTGGGAAATTCCAGAACTCCTCATCAAGGCACCAAATTGGCAAACTGTTTAGAATGTCTTTTAGGATACGTGTTTTGCTATATCAGGATGGACTTGAGTATAGGCTTAAATACTTTAGTTAACTGAAACTTAAATCAGGAAGAAGTACAAAATCTGCTTAACGTGCTAACAATTTTTCATTCTTTATTCCAAGATTGAATGTGCTGCATATAATCCTGAACCTTATGTCTCTAGTGAAACTGAGCCAGATTCATGTTCCATGGAGCATGGCTTTCTTTGGGTAAGTTTAATCTTCAAGCACCTGTATGTTTGTCTCATACTTCCTTACTAATTTTCTCTAAGTGTCAGCAGTGCACAGATCTGATATACATGCTCATTCTGAATGGCTACATTTTATGAAAGATAACCAGTAGCTTTGAGCACATTTTTTCATTACTCAGAGGACCATTCTGTGCATGCAGGTGAAAGTGCGATGAGATCTAATGCATGATCCATGCAATCATGCTTTCTGCCATGCCGCATGTCCCCTGCTCCCCATGCACCAGAAGGAAGCAAGCTTACATGACTGGGCCCCCTCACCTCAGGGGCTCCCAGGTGTGAGGTCTTCATGAACCCCTATGGCTGGGACATCATGGCATCCGTGATCTCCCAGTCCTGGGGCTTTATGCACCCCTGGGGTTGGGAGATTTCAGCCACACCCTGTGGTGGCATCCACAGTTGTGGGGTGCTGCTGAGACCCAGGGTCAGCAGCTTCTCAGGTTGAAAATCCCTTCAGGTGCAGCACTCTCAGCCCCAGCTGGATAGGGTGCATCCCTGTGGCTGGGAACCCTATCAGCTGGCGGAGTTCCTAGCTGCAGGGGAGACCATGCAACACATGCATATTAAAGCCCGATAGCAACCAGCTATACAGTTAGTCCACATTTTTGAGGTCTAGTTTAATAGCAGGTTGGATCTTTTTGTGGCATGATGGGTACTGTGCACACGTAGCTGGTCTCTAGGTAATTGCACAATTAACCAGTTAATTGTGTGATACCTGTAACATGTAGAGGGGGACTTGAGTGACTGTCCACATGTGCAAATACACAAATAAATTATTTGCTAGCGAGTTATGGTATATATTTTAAAGTACTCTATATTGCTACAAGCAAATCACATGGTTGATCTCCATGAGTGCCAGGAAACACATATGAGATCACCCTACTGCATCATCTCTTCCATGTTTTAGAAATGTTTTGGAGAGTTGTAAATTATTCCATTGGGAAATGTATTTATATCCTATATATGTAAAACTATGCTGGCTTAATATTATGAACCAACCACGCAGGCATTTCAGTAAATAAGTTGTAGTGAATGCCTTTTTATACCCTCTAACAATTATTTTCAATATCTTATCTTTTCACCATAATGTTAGGAGTTTAGAAATTGGTAATCATTGAAGCAGAAGATGGGAATGCTTTTTTCCTGTAATATTTTTAGATGACTTGTAGAATTCACTCTTAGCTTTGCTAATTATGAATAGAGGCACCAAAAAATTATGCCAATAAACTCTTTATACTTCACCGTAATGTACATTCTTTTTCTTTCTCTCTTTCTGCTTCTTATAAAGTGTTCTTATGAACATCTTTCTTTCTTTCTTTCTTCCAAAGGTGGAATATTTCCATTCTTCTTATCTCCTTATAACACAGACATAGCAAGCAATTTTGGCACCCTGGTTAGAGAGACTGGCTGCCAACAGACATCCATGTCCTTTTTACACACCACAAATGACCAAATTAGGGCCATGATAAAAGGTAGTATAAATTTCTCTTGCTAATTGGCAGTGGACATCTGTTTGTTTTAAAGAGGGAGAGTCTGGGCAGTCCAAAGAGCTCCTGGGCCCCTAAATCATGCAGGGCACCTGCCTTGGTTTCTTCATTTGTTGATGTGCCCAGGGAATCTAACTCAAGGCATGCCTTTGCAAACATGGGAGCACTGGTTTCCCTGCTTGCAGAAGCACACCCCAAGTGGTATCCAAAGGATTGGGCCCTGAAGCCTGGGAGCACCAGGGGCCTGACCCTGCAGAACAACAGGTGACATCTGTTTTACTCAATGAAGCAGATCAGCTGTGCTGGCAGACACATCCTGGCAGAGCTAATCCACTTTATTGGTAACATCTGTTTATAGCCATTGTTGAGTGCTGAAGAGTGCACTGGGAGTGGGGAACAAGTGGCTGAGAGAACAGGAGCTGCTGTGGCTGGTACCCTGCTCATCCCTCTTTAGTTCATGCTATTGCTAATACTGCCTATACTGATAGGAGGAACAAGAATGTCAGTGTTTAGCCTTAGACTAGTGAGAAGAGTAAGGTTCAATACAAAGCGATGCCAAAAAATTTACACTTCCTCTTTTTTTGGCATTTACCACTTATTTTTAGCCCTGTTATTATACAAAATCTTTGGACTTTAACTCTCAGTGCTGCCATTCATTATAAGGATCTCTCTCAGATTTCTAATACTTATCAAATATCGTGTTGATATAACACTATTTACATACTGTTTTATATTTATATTATATTACATATGCACAGAGGTATACATGTCAAATGGGCCTCCTCTAGAAAAAGGAAGCTCATAACTATTTATAGAAATTATATTGGGGAATTGTTCTCTTATAATGTTTTAAGATGTTATGTTTGGTATTCAGAATTATTTTCTGGTAACAGTTCATGTCCTAAATATACATATGAAAGCTCATTTAAATTGTTAGCTTTTGAGAAGTTATCTTTAATTAGTTTTCTATTTGTTCATTATTGTTAACTCTAATCTTGCTGCTGAAGAATATTAATCTTTTCCTTTTCTCATCTCTCTCTAATTCAGATTGGCAGTTGTACTAATCAAATGGGACAAATTGCAATTGTCTCATTTCAAAACTCCAACCCCAAGGTTATAGAGTGCTTTAATGTTGAATCCCGCATCCTCTGCATGGTCTACATTCCAGAGGAAGAGAAACCAAGAGAGTTAAATGTGGTTCCTGAGTCAGAAAATGGGGCTAGAAAGGCTTCCAGTGTGCCTACTATTTGCCTGGGCATGGAAGAAGGAAGGTAATATTCACTTTTAGTAATTTAGATATCTTGTATGCACACTGTACCCATCTAGTGCTACAGTTATATTTAAAACTGTTTTAATGCACCTCTGAGTAAAGTCAATAGCCCAGCAACAACATAGATGTAACAAAAATATCCTCCACAGAATTTTCAAGTTTTATTAAACATAGAATAAAATTAAAATAAGACCCATGTTTGAAGAAAAATGATTAATTCTGTATGAAGTAATATGGTGCTTGCAAAACTGAGAGATAAAATTTTTAGTATGCTGTACTGCATCATTCTAGTTTTCAGGCAAATTTGAAAGAGAGAAAAAAACTAAAAGCAGTAACTTCTTTGTAATGGGAGTGATTAGGGGGATTCAGCAACAATGTTTCATGGTAGTAAATATCATTAACATGTATTAGTTTATGGTATATGAAATGTATCCTGCTATCATGATACTCTACTGGAAAACAGAACAAGGCACAATAAGCTAAGGCGCAAAGTTATATCCCTTGAAAATACAACAGTGTGATTTTTGTGTCATCTTCCTGTTAATATAAATGAGGGACAAATCTTTCTATAAAAAATAATGTTGTGTTTTAATTCCTATATATAGAGCATAATCACATACTAGTGACATGCATATGTGAACTGCTGTTTGTACCAGACTTTTCTACTTAGTTCTAGTGTACAGTAGCAGGACACTGGGGTGTGACTGTTCCTTTGAGGGAGTTAGCAGCTTGCAAGGCTCCTTACAGTTGGTGCAGGGAGCTAATGAGAGGCTTATCTGATTGGAAGTGGGCTCAGACTAGAGCTGTATAAGCTCAGAGCCTGAACTGGTCAGGGAGTCTAGCCCTGCCAGCCACAGGGTTAGGAGCTCCTGCCCAGGAGAGCTACCCATGGACACTAGACTGACTACTTTGCTGCCTGCAGGAACAGTGAGTCTCAGGGAGCTCACCAGGAGCCCAGGCTGGGAGGTATGCCAGCACAAAGGGTTGAGGGAAGGTTTTCCCTCTTAAAGGGGCAGAGACTCCCCTTTTGGTGTTTGTTATAGCCTGGGGGCTTAGGGTTTAAGTTACAGTTTTATGCCGGCAGTTTGAGTTGGGCCCTGTACAGGTTGTATATGGAGGTCCCATTTGTGTTCAAGGGGCACACAATCACTTTGAGCCCTGCCAGGGGCAAGCTCAGGGTACAAACAGCTGTTGAGCCTGGAGTGGGCATAGTGTAAGGCCACAGAGCCACACAGGGGCCAGGGTCCTGGCACCCAAGAGAGGCATAACCAAACAGGGGCCCAGTGCCCAAAAGGTGCTGAGGAACCCCAGTGTGGGTCCAGTTGGACTGGGGCCACATGAAGGCCTGCTGCAGCCTTCCTATTATATTATTATATTTCCATCAAGGCATGGTGGGCAAGAAGGGAAGGCTCTAGGGGCAGAGTGGTGCATGGTCAAGGAGCCACCAAGGAGCGGAGCCGTCGCAACCTCTGGGATTGCCACATGCTACACATACCCATTGTATAGAATCAAGGCATCATGACAGAGCATTTAAAAATAAATTGAGGTTTGGTAATGAACCATTTCTTTTCCTCTCCCTTTTAGTGCCTGGTCCAAAGCTCTTTGAAGTAACTGAAAAATCTTAAATAGACTTTTACTTAGCCCTTTAGGTGGGATTACTTTGGTGTTCATGAAGGACAGTATTTTGATAGATAATTTCTCCAGATTAGATTAAATCTTCTTAATCCAAGAAACAAACTGATGGCATTCAGTAATAATGAAAATGTCTAGATAAACAGCTAGACGATATTATATTTAAATATAATTAAATATACACAATACTTTATTATAACAAAGTCACATGTGAAGTTTTTAATAAGACCCAAGTAAAACATAGTATCACTGATTTTAAATATTTTCTCTTGATTTTGTTTTCCTTTCATAGCATTTCTGTCTACAAAAGTCATCAAGGCTCAAAGAAATTTCGACTTCAACACTTTTTCACACCTGAAAAATCAACAGTCATGAGCCTAGCGTACATGTCCCAGTACTTGTTTGCTGGTTTGGTTAATGGGAACATCACAATCTACACAAAAGCAGAAGGTACAGTGATGATGTGATTTGATGACATCCTGAGGAACTCCTATGTCAGTATATTTTGGCAACAGCAGATTTCCACTGGTACATTTTTTCCTTTCCTGGAGAACTTCTGAATAAGAATTACTATGAAAACAGAACTTTATGGCTTTTATTCTTTCCAAGAGATGATGTATATTGTACTTAGTGCTATAAAAACATATAATGACTGACCCCCTGTCCCAAATAAGATTTTAGTAGAAAAACAAATATTAGGTAAAACTCAGTGTACTGTAGTTAACATACTGCAGATGCTAATCTCAAATCTCATTCCCAATATTTGTTTCTAAAAAGGAGAATATCTTATTTTTGCTAGGTTTTTCGGTAAATTCAGATTGAAATCATGACTGCTCAGCTATTGCACAGGTGGATGGATAATTTTTAGGCATGTCTTGTGTATGTCACAGAAAGGTTTCATTTTCTCATTGCCCTTATTTGAGGGAGTTTCATGGTGTAGTTTGATTGGGTCAGCAGGGAGCCAAAAGGAAAGGTGGGAAGGATGCTCGCTTCCTAGCAACTGCCATGTTCAGCCTGATAGGCCTTTTAGAACCTCTCTGAGCTCTCCTTCATAGAAGAGATGAATTAGACTCCAGTCCCTTTTAAGAATATTCCCAATCCTAGATGTGATGAAGACCACAAACAGGTGTTTGTTTTTACCAGTGCAAATTTCTGATTGGTCTGGGAGAGGAAGAGAGCAGTGAGGCAAAAGCCCCTAGCCCCTTCCCCAAGTGGGGGAGTGTCCGGTTTGTGGAAGAGATGGGGAGCTGTGGCCCCTCCTTCAGAGGGGAGGGGATAGGACCAGTCACCACTGTTACCTCTTCCCCAACTAGGTACTGCCCAGCTTGGGGAAGGGGTGAGGGGCTTTGTCTTGCTTGTTCCCTTATCCTTCTGGACTGGTTGGGAAGGGAGGAGAGCAACAGGACAAATACCCCAACCTATTCCCCAGACTGGAGATCCTGGTCTGGGGAGTGGGTGGGTAGCAGCAAGCAGCTACTATGCTCTGCTCCCAGTCCCGGGAATTTGAGGGAGCAGTGTGACAAACTCCCTGCCTGCTTTTCACTCCAGAAACTCCCTCTGCTGGTCTAGGGGGAGAGGGAGCAGTGAGGCAAAGCCCCCTGCCTACTCTTTACTCTGGGGACTCCATATTGAGCAGCAGGCAGCAACACCGCTCTCCCTGCTTGGCTCCTGGTGTCAGGGAGCTGAGCAGAGGGGGCAAAGCCTCTTGCCTGCTTCTCATAAAGCAGACTCCAGAATGAGTAACGGAGGTATAGCTGGCAGCTGCTTCTCCTCTCTCCTCCTAGTTTATGGGAGGAGCTACTCCCAGTGCTTTTTCCAGACCAGAGTGACCCCGGTGGCCAGCAGGCATAGAAGCCTTTCCTGTGACTCTACTCCTAGTCCCCAGGAGGAATTAAGCTGAAGAAAATCGTTACTGGGAGAGTATCCTCCAGGAAAATGATCATCTGTACATTTTCCTATCTCATTGTAGTCAGGTTATTTTTATTTCTACCTCATTATAGTCAGAGGAGGATGGGGACCAATAGCTTGATGTTCCAGCAAAGTAATGCCCTCCCCTCCCCCTTTTCTACTGTTTTTTAGCCTTCTTCAAAGGCATTAGGTGTTGGCTGCAGTCAAGGCTAAGGACTTTGGGTGGAGTGTGCAAATGCTCCTGCTGGGATCAAAGCCAGAGGTTTCTGCTCAGTGTCAAACTGATCACCATATTTGGGTCAGGAAGGAATTTTACCCCACTGTCAGATTGGTATGCACTGTGGCAGTTTTTGCCTTCCACTATATCAGGGACACCTGGCCCTCTACCCAGGACCTCTTGAGTGTATATTGACAACATTTTAAAGAAGCAGGACATTGGTTGCCTTGATTCCCCTGCTTTACCTGTGGCAGGTTAGGGTGTTAGGTCTACATTGGGTCAGAGTTTATGATTCTTATATAATAAAGGGCTTAGTCCATCTGTCTGTCTGTCTGTAATGCTTTTGGGAGCACTCTGGTTAGTGAAACAACCAATCAAAGCATGGAGCGCCACCATGATGGCGGGGACAGAGCAGGGGGATGAGACAGCGCTGGCCTTGCCCCCACCCCTCCCCGCTCCATCCCTGCCATCATGGTGGCATTGCCTCCTTCGAGAAGCGGGGGAGGGGGGGTAGTGGCACTGGAGGTGGTGGCAAGATGGGGTGCTGACAGAGGAGGATGGTGGGGCAAGCTTTCCCCCTCCCCACTCCTGGGAGGTGGCGCAGGGTAGTGGGTGATGGCGCTCCATTCCCACTCGTGTTTCTCCCCCACCCCCCGCTTGTCATTCTTGATGGGCAGTTGGCTAGTAGTTTTACATTGAGTTTAGATTATGATTTGTATGGGGTGGTTTGGATAGGGATGTTCCTACTTCAGGCAGGGGGTTGGACTAGGTGACCTCTGGAGGTCCCTTCTATCCCTGCTACTTTGACTCCTTCCTTCGGACACAAATAATGGGCAGTGGATCTACATGGATCCACCAGGTTTGTCCTAGCCTTCTTCAAGGG
>NW_005842152.1:1882160-1893469 GCF_000455745.1 Alligator sinensis | reverse complement strand
CTTTGTTATAGCAAACCTATATGAAGTCTTTTCTGCCTCATCTTGCAGTGCCTTCCCCTACAATTGCCTCACATCTGTTATTTCAGCTCACCAAGTCTAATAAAAATTGTACCGGTAATTTGTTTCCATGTTATCATTAATTTTCCTTATAGTTTGCAGCTACAATCGTGTAAGACATAGTGTGCTTATTCAGGCGTAGTCAACCCCAAAGGGGTGTTTTTATGAAGCACTGACCTATTTTATTAGGCAAATGATTGTGAGCTATGGTACAAGAAGGACAGAGAATGTAGTCTAATAAATGTTCCACATAATTTATCAGCTTAGAATAAAAATATCACTTTTAGATCTATTCAGTATATCCTTTTTCAGTTACATGCATGTCCTCATTGAGCTTGCAGTTCTGTCCATAAATGTCAGAAGAAGAGGGCATGATGGAAAAGTAAACTAAAATATGCTTTTTTTTTTTTTTTTAATACTAGAAGCATCTTGCTATATAGCATGACATTTGTGAAAGGGCAAGTATTAATCCCAGTATGCAGTCTAACTGGTTGGAAAGTGCATCAAGGAGCCCTATGATGTGAAGGATGGAAACCTTTCATGTAAGCTTCAAAGTTTCAGCTCTTGTCCCTCTCTCCTAAAGACAGAATGGGACATGGATTTATGTAGTCACTGAGATACAGTGCCTGCGTGTAGCCTCAGATCTATCAGGTTCTGAACCATTCTATTTCTGGTTCACAAAAGGTCCTCACCTTCCTAAGTGTTTTCAGATAGGACAGCACAAACAAAACTCCAAATGATACAGATATTGCAGGTACCATTTATATTGCATATAGATCTACCTTTGTGTGCAGAAAGGGAAGCATTTTTTGCTCCAAAATATTTCTAGCAAGGGAAATGAAAAAGAAAAGGTTTAGCCAGCTGAAAGTGTTGCATACCCTTGTGTGACGAGGAGTACTGGAGATTCACAGCCAAACTCACTCTCTTGCATGTTTCTGTAAGGGAAATTATATTTGATTTGATTAAACAAGCTTATCAAAATCTTTTCACTTAATAGTTGCAACCCAGTGAAACAATAAAGAAACGTGGTCATCTTAATAGCTCATTGGTTTCCAAAAGTGACATAAAAGTAAAGTAGTTTGGAGCCTCAGACTTCTCTTGTTTTGTTTTCTTGGTTTTAAAAATGTGTAGCAACAGAACTGATATACAAAACAATGGAAGAGCTTAAATGTTACATCCTGCAGATGTGAAAACTTGAGACTGATCACAACCATAATATTATCTGGGAAACAGAGAAGCAGAAACACAGCACTGCTGTTATGCTTGGGACTTGGAGACCTACCTTACATTAAAGTTGTCCAGCACTTTCTTTATATGACTATGCATTTACTTTATAACTTTGCCAAATGTTAACCCTTTTGTCTAAGCTGACCCATGCTGTATGGTTATCTCAGGCTGAATTATTTTATAAAAGTTCACCCCCAAATCGTTCAGCTGTTTCTCAGAATGAGGCTAAGGAAAACATAGTTTTCCCATGTTTTTCTTTTAAAAAGTCTGATGCTTTTTGTAACAATTGTGGACAGCCAAGCAGATGTGTTTCCTATGTGACATGGTAGCAAAAAAGGTCAATGCACATTTGTCATTCATTCACAGAGGCACAACCTCTCAGGAAAGGGAAGTAGCACTCAGTCTTTATAAAGGCACTTTCCAGGCACTTCATTGCCATAAAAATACTGACACAATGTAGGGAGTTCCAAGAACAGCAGCAGCAATGAGAGCAGGAAAGCTTGGTTAAATGACAAGTAAGGTGAAATCTGCAAAGGGATTTAGTTGCTGTGGGACCGAGCAATGCAATGCTTAGCTTCTGCCTTGGCCCTCAGAATGGAATCTTAGAATAGATATTCAGTGCACATAAACCAGTTTGAGAATGGCTGAAACCGGTTTGAGATAAAGCTGGTTGAATGTAGTATCAGACTTAACAGATTTGGCTGAAACCGGTTTATGCAACGTCTGTCCCAGATGCCTTCCTGGTTTAAGATAAACCAAACTCCCCCAGCATTCTGGCATGCTATCTGGGCTGGGCAGGGTTCTCTGCTCCACAGCAGGGCTGGCTCCTTTCCTCTGCTCCATGGCTGGAGCTCCAGATACTCTGGGCTGCTTTCCCCCTTCCCTCACCACTCCCTCCTAAGTAGGAATTCCCCCTCCCCTCTGCCTTGCTGAGGAGGTGTCTGTGTTTTAGCTAGCAGACCACATGTTGGCTATGGTCTCTGCTGAGACAACAGGTAAAATCAACAAGTAGCTGGTAATGACCCTCTATTGTTTTCTTAATTGGGTGATAAACACTGTTATCAATTCCCTGGTGGGCTTATTAGAGCTTCTGCTGGAGACTGGCTGAGTCTCCCTCAGCTCCATGCTGTGGAAGTAAAGGGAGGGCTGCTCTAGCGCCCCCCGGCTTCTAGCCAAAGCCACTGCAGGCATGTGCCTGCATTTCTGGGGTGTCTGGTTACAAAACTGATTTAGCCTTGCCAGGTTAGGCTAACCTGCAAAGATTAAATCACTTCAGGTTCAGGCTTTTTGAATGTCTGTCCCTAGCCCAAATGGAAGTGAGGAGAGTCCATTGTGTGTGAAGTGCAGTCTGGGCTAAACAAAATTATATCCAAGGAACAACCCTGAATTGACAGCATAGGCACTATAAAAAAAAAATAAATACAGTTAGCTCCATGCACTCCTGCTCTTGTTGGTATTTTCTTATATTGACTGGAGGAAATACCTTGATACTTACTACAAATATTAAACTAATTAGCAAATCTAAAGTAAGGCAGACATTTTCAATGCCACCTTTGTAGGTGACCTAAAATGATCTGACATGATAAAGTTTAAGGGCCAGATTCTATTCCACCCATTAGGCATGAAAGTAGACCTATGTCCCCTAAGTGTAATTCTGTTCTAACCTGTTCAAGCCCCTGAAAACAGTTGAAACAAAAGGTGGGTGAGTCCTCCTCCTCCTCCTCACTGTTTGTTTGTTTGGGGGTTTTTGTGACTTAATCTCAAGGCTAAGACGGTATTTGTAGAAGGACTACTATTAATGTTGCAGAAGTATATACGTTAATAGGCTTTCAAGGATTGACACAAGGTGGGAGTGAATTGGTAGATTAGGTCTGGCCCTATGATTTTATGTTAGGGCTGCATCCTTTTGATAGGTGGCATTTGTAGCCCACCTGGAAAATAGGTGTGGTACTCCCATGGGCGCATGCACCATAGGGTTTTCTAAAGCATTACATGATGACACTCGTACCCAAAAATAGAGGCAGGATTGAATCCACAAACTTATCCCCAAGTGATAGTAAATGTGCAGTTTATTTGCAACCCTTCCCCCCGCCCCTTTAAATCCACCTCTTCCTCCTCAGGAAATTAAATAAATCAATAACCACTATTTCTGTACCAAGCAATGTAAGATGTTTGTGCTCCACTGCACAAATAAACTAACAAACACTATTCCCAGAGCTGTGCTGGCAGCATTGTTAGCAACATCAAAAGTGCTGCTGAGCAAAAATAAATAAATACTCCAAATAAAAAGATGTATGTTAATTCCAGCTGTATTGAAAGCACAGCATGAGGAAATTAATACAAGTTATAAAAAGGCATTTTAATAGGGAAAATTATATTTAATTGGGTTGTTTCATACAACAACAAACAGCAGCAGATACAAACTCTTAAATAGTACTAATTTTCTTCAGAGTATCGTATGGGAATAACAACCAAGATAAAATACCCAGTATTTTGTTCTATGAAGTGATGATGGAAAACATTTATTTTTGCCAGGATTCCAACAACTTAATTATGTTTGAGATGAATAAAAGCATTGCTGATTGTCTAAAATGGCTTATTTGACAATATATACAATATATAACAAAAGCATGCACTCCTAGTATGCTTACAGTACTGAATAACTTGAAATATTTGGACCCTTACAATATGCTTGCAATGTTTGTTAATGTCAAAATGTAGACAGACTGATAAGAATATAGCAGTATATTGTCTATTATCATAACATGAACTAAGGCAAGAACCTGCTAACAAAATGTGGGTTACAGAGGGCATAGGAACATATTAAGGCATGACATAATAAGTGCTTAAAATTAGGTTTTTGCCTTTTAAATAGTATAAATTAAAATATCAGAAGTTTGATGTAGTGTTCATATACAGCAAAAAAGTAAGATATAACTGTGTGTGTGTGTGTGTGTGTGTGTGTGTGTGTGTGTGTGTATTGTTGTAAGAATATATATATAGATATATACACACACACACACACACACATGCACGAGAACCAGCAATAGCTGCAAAATTAGAAACCAATATATATATATTTGGTTTCTAATTTTGCAGCTATTGCTGGTTCTCGTATCTGCAGTATTTATTTATTACCCTAATGTTTAGAAAGCTTGAGTGTTAATAGGTCTATTGGGCTAGAAGCTCCATACCTTTATGGTGGGGGAGAATCTAACATAAGATGACAATTGTGCTAAGATTTATGAAGGCCCTTTATGCACTGCAAATATTCCTACTGACTTCAAAGACCTTAATCCACAAAGCATAAAATGGATCAAATTCACAGCTTTTTGCAGGATCATGTGTGTTTAAACAGGGTAGTTAGGTACATGCTTCGATTTTTTTCATATACCTAATGTTAAGTGTAAGTATTGTTGTCACTCTTGTAGAGCTCATTGCACTGCTGTTCATTTTCTGGGCAGCCCATTACGTTTCAGGCCTTTTCCTTTGTCTCTTGAGACGTAATCAAATTATTTGCTCACACTAGGCTGAGACTTGTAGATTTTTGCACCTGTGGTTCTTCACCTCAAGTCATGGACCAGTGGAGAACACTGTGACCAGACAGCATTCTTAAAATCAAAATATTGTTTACTTGAATAGCAGAAGCAAAGCATTTAGAAAATAGGATTTTAATATAGTCTATATGTTCATCTTCAAGCATGTCTAGTTTACTTAAGGGCTTACCATTCCCTGCTAGAAGCTGAAGTAGGTTCTTTATTCTCCCCAAAAAATGCCCCCCCAAAACTTCTCCCCCAAAACTATCTGCTCTCTAGAGAGTTCATTTTTTTTAAAACCCAGCCAGGGTTCTTCCCCCACCCTGCCCTATCCAATTTTTTGGCATTTACCAAACTTCTTAAATCTGTTTAGTAGGGTCTGCAAAAAGTTGAGCTAGATTTCTTGGAGCCAGGAGTCCTCTCATTTTACTTAACAGTCCTCAAATGTATGCTGTAGTTCTTATCTTTTGAGCCATTGTTCCATGTGTTGCTTGTTTTCTTACAGCTCGCAATAACCAACAACCAGGTTGACAAACAGTATGTATAACTTATTCCAAAATGGTTCCATGTAGATATAGAACTGAACCCTATTAGAATAAGGTAGAATCAAACCTGGGTTTCTCCTGATTCCTGGGTGAGTGCTCTAATAACCAGGCTCCTATAAAAAGGATGTGTGGCATCATCACTGCCTCTCTTTAGACAAAAAAAGAGTCAGTAAGACTGCATGCACTTATCTTTGAAGAGGATTCCAGTGTGTGAATCCCAAATGGAAAAAGGTCTCCCTGAAGCCTTGAGTTAGGTATCCAAGCTACAAAGCTACGCAGGATGACAGCCTTATCTGTCTCCTGGCTAGTTTTAGATGACTCGTTGATTAACTTTGCCGGCTTTTGGATCCTTTTCTGAGTTGTCTAGCTCTTCCTATGCACTGTACTTGCCAAAGAGTTCTGGATTCCATTCCAGGGGCCAGGCACCTAGATATGTTAATCAAGGAGGCACCTGACTTCTAGGTTCTCAATGCCTTTATTGAACTATTCAGTGTCTAAGCCAGGCTTTTATTGAAATTGGTGTGTTTTCATGCCTGCAGTAAAGAGAGAGAGTAAAAATAGTTTTATTGCTTTCTTGTCTACATTAGGTAAGGTCTAAATGATTAAGTTTAAAAATAAATCATGATTTAAAATAAGAGACTGTAGGTTACTAATTATACATTTCAATTATATTTTAGACCAAATTCAGGCATTGAGTCATTCAGTGAATTATTTAGTCTATTTGAATTTGTCTGATTCACTTCTGAAAAGTGTATTTGAAAGAAGGGCAGCTTCTTTCTCCCTGTCTAAATTCAGGCAATGGAAACAGCAAACCTATACTATTTTTACTACTCTTACTCCCAAAGAGACAACATAGCTCTAGGATAGTTCATCTAATATGATTTACATAATTAAAATAAATTGTAAAATTACTTCCAAATGAAGGGCCACTTTACACACTCCTGTTATCTTCAGATTGTGCCCTCAGTTATACTTCTGTAATCTCCACCTAAGCACTTAAATTAAGGACAATTTTGTTGCAATGAGGGCGCCGCTTGGCCTAAAGCGTCTTTATTACTGATGGCAATGTGCGAGTCAGAAAGAACACAAGCTGACTTTGACATTGCTAGGAGAACTTGCAGGGATGGAATTAGAAACTTGCATACTGAATTTATGAAAACAATTGTGACATAATGAATATGGCACTCGCAATGTAATTTATATGAATGTATTTTAAAATTAGAATCTCATTCTAAGCACATGTCAAGGAAGATTATATAACTGATGCTGTCAGAGGTACCAATATTTTTTGAATCTCTATACAGTAAAGCATACAAGCATGTGCATAATAATAAATTCACCTGTTACTGTTGGACACATTGTATTAAGCAATATGTAAATGAATAACAAACAGTCACTGCCCCCAAGACTGAGTACTTTTCATGAGAGTGTGTTTTAAAAGGTGCTTAAGTTGAATGAATCAATGAATCGGGGTCTCTGACAGTAAAGTGGTTATTGTTACTGGAACTTGTACAGAGTGGATATGAAAGTGAGGAGGTCACCTTTTAATATACTTTTTTCCCCTCAAGCCAACTACACATAACAACAAAAGCAATTTTATTTATACTGTTATTAAGGTACAACAGACAATAGTGCAGAATTGTGGGGTGATATACTGAATGAGTGTAAATGGTTATCTGAAAGGTATGCATTGAATAAGCCAATTATGTGTGAAAAGGTATTAGAATAATTACTTAATTCTTTGTCATTAAACATTTGTTATCAAAGGAACATGTACATGTATTCAAACTAAGTTCATGCTGTTAAAAGCTAAAACTTGGACAAAACAGTTGCTGTGATTTCTTTAATCTTTAATCCTTACTTCAAAGAGTTCTGTAGCACTGGTAAGCAGTAGCAGGCGCCTGCAAGATACGCTTATGGTATTACTGCTATTTCGGGTGTAATCTGATTTCAGTCTGTTAAATCCAGTCCACACCAATTACAGTACTGGCTGTCTTCTAATCAGGGTGAATTCTTTTTAAATCTGAAGATGGGGCATGAAAAGAAATTACCTAGTTTCTCTTAAAATTACTGTATGCTTCTGAAAGTTAAAGATGCTACTAGAATGTCCATTTCATCAAGTTTGTTTTAGATGGGTACTTAGATGTGATTCAGACATTAGTTAAAAAAAAAGTCATAGATTACTTCACTTCATCTTCACTTCATACATCTAACTAGGGGTTTTCAACCTTTTCGGCTAGAGGCAGTCCTTGGTAGAGTGAAAGCACCTCTCCATAATTTTTGTTAACTGAGTGGCACCCCATTTCAAAACTTAATTTATTTATTACAGTGCTTACCTCCTTGCAGAAGCGCCAGGCAGTGGGGGCAGAGGCTCAACTGTGCAGGGAGAGCGTGAGCGTACTTTTACCTGCTTGTCTTCTCACACCTGGAGCCCAAGCATGCTCTTATCTGTTTATGTCCTCGAACTTCTTGGGGCAACTTTCAAAGGTTCTGGTGGTACCCCAGCACCCAGGTTGAGAACTGCTGATTTTTAAACTTTGAGGCTTTCTAGGTTGAAAGGCCAACTGTGGATTCTTAACACAGAGACTACAGTACTATGAAATTATTCTAAATAAGTGCTTTAAGATTTGGGACTGCGGTTAGTTGGAGGGAAGATGAGATTAACATTGAGATTTCCTCCGAAAAGTGTCCCTAGAAAAATGACTGAGAGAGGATCTATACTAATAGCATCTTGATGAATCTAAACATTTTTTTTCTGATGACAATTAAATAGTTTTTCTACCTGCTATCTTCAAATGCAGCCTTCACTTTGAAGTTCAAACTCATTTTTTTCTTTCCCATATATATCATTACCAAACAGAAAGATGCTGCAGGTTTAGTATCTTAGATGCATTTTTATACATGCTGTGGGATGTGGCACCAGGTACTTTAATTAGCAAGCCATGCTAATTAAAAGCACCCGCAATGTGATATGTATCAGCATCCCCACATGTCCCCACACTGAAAAAATGGCAGCAGGGCTCATTGAACGTGTTTTATTTCAAAGTGCAACGCTACCATTTTTTCAGTGTGGAGACACTGATACACATGATGCAGAAGGCTGCCAAATGAGTCAGCTTCCATACTCCAGCACATCACAGTGGGCATTGTGCATGTGTATAGGAGCCCTTAATGTTCAGCTTGTGCCAACTGAATCTAGAAATTGTGCCTTGAGTAACTTCTGTACAATCGGATTAGACTTCAATAGTATTATGCAGGTATAAATAATCTGAAGGGACAGGTTGCATAGGTATGATCAAGAATACAGTGTGCAGAACCTGCAGTGTCACTCTCTTTATTCTATATATACAAGGAAATGGCTTTCTGTTAACAAAAATGTGTGCAAGTTTGATAGATTAGTATTCATATATTAGACTTTTGTGTTTGTCTGCTAGGATTTTTTATGGATAGCTCTGCCACATTGGAGTAAGCCATATTGTCTTCACAGCCATATATTCTTGATGAATATTTAAAACCAGACATACATTTTTATTGTGTGTAATTTTTCTTCCTGCTTCTTTTCTTTGTTAAAGATGGAAACTGGAACCCAGAACCTGAAAAAGTAGTAAAGCTAGGGGTTCTACCAGTCAGAAGCCTACTTGTGATGGAAGAGACCATATGGGCGGCATCTGGTGGACAAATTTTTATAATCACTACTGAGACCCATTCTGTGGAGGTAAATGCTTCTGTAACATTACTTGCATATTTTACCATGGAATCGCGTTTTAAAATAATGGTTGATAGAATTTAAACCTTAAAATCCAAAGAATTCTAAGAAACATTGTTTTTAGTTGTTTGGATTTTTTGCTGTTAATTTTCCACTTTTGCTACACATTGAACTTAGATTAGTTTTGCCTCTTTTTCCCTTTAAATTGTCATCTAACTTCTAGAACTTATTTATGGTACAAAGTATATTAAGGGATGAGTCTTGAATTCAGACACAAGTGCTGGCAGAGGAAGAAAGTACTTGCAGAAAATCAGCAAGCAGTAATCAGTAAGGCTGTGAGAAGCTTCAGTCACTGATAAGATTCAGCCTGATTCAGTGGCTAAATCTCCGAGACTGAATTGAATCAGGAGACCCTCTAATCTCTCCAAATCGAAGTGGAACCCTCCAAATCAATTCGGAGAGATTCAGTGATTTTGGACGTAGACACAGCTTTAAACATTTTTTCTACATACCTCGGTACCAGGTGACTCGTGAATGCTGCAATGGTGGGACAGATGGAGCATCCCACAGGAGTGCAGGGGGGGTCCCCAGCGTGCTTGGCAGTGGACCAGAAATGCTTCTGATCCACTTCGGGGTCCACCGGGTCACCCCATGTCCCCCTGGCTTGATGACTGGTGCTTCCTGGGTCTGGGGGGGCACCTGGACTCTCCTCACAGCTGATTTTCGAGCCAGAGGAGTGCTGGGGGGTCCCCCAGAGCGGTTGGCAGTGGACCAGAAGTATTTCCGGTCCACTTCCTGGTCCGCCGCTGAGCATGCTGGGCCCCCCCCCTCCACTCTCCTGTGGGATGATCCATCTGCCCAGGATCTTAGCATTCATGAGCTGCTCCTGATACCTCAAAGTATGTAGAAAAAACATTTAAAGCTGTGTCTATGGCCGAATCGATGATTCTCTGAATCAGCGTCGAATCTTCAGATTCGGATTCAGCTAAATTGAATTGGAACAGTGATCCGAATCAACTAATCAAACCACTGTCCCCGATTCGGGCTGAATCTAAATGGAATACGACCTGTTTCGTACACCCTTAGTAATCTGGATGCAGGAATCTTGGGTTTCAGGCAGAAGTTTTGCTTCTGTGTGGCTAAATAGGGCTTCTGCCTTATGGATCCTCCTTAATAAACCCATAATGCTCCTATCACTAACAACCATTCTAGGTCAAGGCAAATTCTAGTAAATAATGCAGAGTTCCCACGTTATACAAAACAGCAAGAAAAAAGCAAAACAGAACAAAAAGCCCCAGCTACAGGACAGAAGAGAATATGAGGGTCAGCAGTCCATCACTGTTGGCTTAGTGGCCTAACCTTAGAGTTCATAGACCTATGAGACTTAAACCTTAATCAGTCTTTCACCATGCCCTGCAGTTACATGAATCCAGGAGGATAGAAAATGTCCTGCTTTCTCTTTTTTTGCCCTTCTTTGTTCTGTAACTTTTATTTGATCAAGTCATGGGTGCCGCCTTAGTCATGGGGGGCACATGCCCCCCCCCAGTGACCATTCTTGCTGAAGAGGGGGGGGGGGGGGGGGGAAGTCCCCCCCCGCGGCCAGTCTCGCTGGCTGGGGTTGTGGGGAAGGTCTGGAACTGACTGCGGCTGCTTCTGGGAGTGCCATAGCACTCCACTCCCCAGCCAGTGGCACTCCCACCTGCTCCCCCTGCCCATCGCCTAAGTGGCGAGCGCGGCCAGTCAGGGGGTGTGCCGGCACTCTCAGGGGGTGCATGTGCACCCCGTACACATCGTCACTGGATCAAATGTTCTGCTTGATTTTGCTAGTGTGCCTGGCTGTCTACATGTATCTACGTATTACATGGCAAAAGCAAATTGGAATGAGAGATGGAAAGGAAGTGCCAATTAGCATAACTGTAGAAGTAGAAAGGCCCTGGATTCAGGAAATACAGCAACATGCCTGCAGTGGCTCAGGCTAGAAGTCGGGGGCTGAAGCTTGACTCCCTGGCACGTAGCCAGTATGGGCTGTGTGTTCACTTCCTCTTTCTGCTACCCCTGAGGTCTCTGAGATTTGCAGTCCAAAAGCATAGCAGCAGGACTCTGCAGGGTTGCTTATTACTTCCTCTTCCTGCTTCCAAGTGCCTCTAGGATTTGTAGTCCACAGTCACACTAAGTTTGAGTAGGGGAAAAGGTGTTTAACTCCCCTCCCCGGCCCCAAACCCAGGCCAGGGTTTGCTG
>NW_005842152.1:1876318-1882088 GCF_000455745.1 Alligator sinensis | reverse complement strand
CTTTGTCAGCCAGCCCTCCCTGCTTCGACTGGGGAGCAGAGGGGCGGGGCCAGCCCTGCTCTCTGGAGCAGACATCACAGCCCGACCCAGGGCTGTAAAACTTACTGGGATGCTGGAGTCTGTTATTTAACTTGAACCAGGAAGCGGTTTGGGATGGAAGTCTCATAAACCAGTTTGACTCAACTCAGTTAAGTCTGATACTACATTCAACCAGGTTTATCTTAAACCAGTTTCAGCTATTTTGAAACTGGTTTATGTACACTGAGCTTCTGTTCTGTTACAAGTTTAAGCCAGTTTCTGATCACTTAAACTGTATTATGTGTCACTTTTGTCCCTCGCCTAAAAGTGTTTGTATTTTTGTTTCCGGGCACAGTCTGCACTGGCTGTACCCCTCCTTTGAACCATGCAAATCTTTCAGGAGCACAAGGGTCAATTGTTGCACTTTGATTTTTGCAGGGCTTCCATGTATTCCTTAGAGCCAATTCAGAATACAGCTGCTAATTTGTTTACTGGTACATACTTCATCTGCCTTGTACTCCATAGGTTACTCTTCCTATAAATTATTTTATTGATTTTTTTTTTTTTTTTTTTTTTTTTTTTTTTTTTTTTTGTGGTTGGTTGGTTGTTTTTTTTAAAGCACTGGTTTGTACAGGCCATCAATATATTCTGTGCCTCTGTTGGGTTATGTATGTCTTGCCTTTTAAGAAGCTCATTGTACGAAGTCAACCAACAATCCATACTTTTGCTTTGTGCGAAAACCCATTTCCATCCACCTCTCTGCTTTTTACAACACTCTAAGCTGTTTTTTCTAAGAAGCATAGTTGGCATCTTACATATATCTTTTGGCTCTTGTTCCCTTCCCCACCCCCACCACTACCTTTTTTCTCATAGATTGAGCTCCTTCCATTTCATTTTGTTGTAATAATAGTTTTTTACTGTAATTTCTCAGTATTTAGAAATATCTCTTATTATACTGCAAAGTATCCAGAGCTCCTTGGAAAGGGAACCTTGCAAAAGAAAAGATTCTCTGTTTTAAAGTGTTAAAGGTCCACTGACACTTTTCTGAAGTGTATGGTTTGTCTTAGTCCTTGGCTATTGTTTGCCTCCCAGCCAAGAAGTGACTACATTTTAGTAATGCTTTTGTGTAGTGATTTCTGTGGGCAGCCCCTGAAACCCTGAAGGGTCAGGTCCTTCACTGTAAAATATACCAGTATTTATATTATAGGATGAAAGTTACCATGTAAATATAAAATATTCTAGTGTTCCATAGCATGACTAACTGCTGAAGAACTACCACTACTTATTTTTAAAGATTAAAGTGGAATTATCTAAAATGTGCTAAATAAACAAAAACTCACTGTGTTTAAAATTATGTTGCCCAAGTACTGTCATTTCTTTAAAGTAGTTAAAGTCATTCTTATTCATGAACAATGGGGCCCATTATGTGGAGTTTGCTGTGCTTGAGAAATCATGGTTCAGTTCCTGGCACAGCTATTAGGGCCTGGAATCACAACTGAGTTTGCACCCTGCAAGTGGGCAACCTCTGAAAAGAAAGTTTTCTACTGTGCAGTATACTGTCAAAACAATAGCAGGCCATGTCAGGCTCCACTGTTGTTAAGACTTGCTATGGCATCCAAAATGTGTTCTGTAGCTTTGATGTTGCTATAGAGTTGGAACAATGGAGCCTGACGAGAAAACATGGGCTCTGAATGGAAACATGGGCTCTGAATGGAAAATGCATAGGGAATGTGGTAGTGAAAACTCAAGAAGGAGAAATGTAAAATCCTAGATTTAGAACTTGTTATTTTTTATAGAAATGGGAATCAGTCATGTTTTGTCACTTACTAGTTGCCCTTTTTGTTCTGTAAACAGCACTCTTTAAAAGGAAAGATCAGCTACTGCATTTCAAGTGGACAGTGTCATCAGTGTAGATGCCAGCAACTAGTTTTAGTGGAAAGATTTATATATCAGTTAAAAAAAAGTCCAGATTTTTGTACATTCTTTCTCCTACACAGTGTAAGAAGGCTGTTTGATTGAGAAGAATAGATCTTTTTGTATATTTCCTACGTTGCTGAGGGGATGGGAAGTAATGTTTTTAAATGTCTCTGAATATTTTAACAGATAACTGTACAAGCTGAATGACACTGTGTGGGAGTTTAGTTAGCTGGTAACTACAGAATGCCTTTGCAAACTGCTTAGTTATTTTAACAAAATTGCCTTCCTGCTTGTGGTTGGTGCTCAAGGTTAGAATGCCACAGAGTGTTTAATTTTTTTATCATGAATTATGTTCCTGATCCAAACACCAAGTAAGATGTTGGAAAGATTTATATTGACTTCAGTTTTTAAGAGCATTAAAAACACGCAGTCATTATACAAGTTGTATGTCAGACTGTAAAGCAAAACAGGATTTTGAAGCCTTAGTTGCCATGAAAAAATTCACATTTACTGTGGCTGTTTCAGGAAATTCACTCTTAAAAAGGATAAATAAGTTACCTAATGCTGTGGGAGTGAAACAAAGAAGTGTATACAACTCTTGCTCTATTGGATGCATTACATGCCCATGTTTCTGAATTACACATCTTATGTAAGAAAAAGTAAGAAAAGGAAAAGATAACTTACAGTATCATACAGGTGTCCAGTTTGTCTTATTTAAACAAAAATCTCAATGTAAAGTAGTAAAAATAAATCTATACAGTAGAGAAAAAGGAGCTGAAAATGGCCACATCCAAAGTGGAAGTAAAACTTAGGCTATGTAGTGTGTTGAAATCAGAGGCTGTGGATAATCTCTATCACAGGCTATTGAAGGAATTGTCATGAAATTGCAAATATGATAGTAAGGCTTCTCATTGAACCTGTCAGTTTCCTGAAGAATGACAAAGAAGGTACCTATATTAAAAGGCCATGGAGGAGAAGAAATCCATAACAATATACTCCTGTTAGCTTGACTTCAGTACTATGCAGGAATAATTAAGGGTATGGACATAAACAGAAAACGCAAAAAATGCAACATGGCTTTATCAAAGGTTATGTCAAACTAACAACATATCTTTCTGACAGGAAAACTGGCCTCTTAGATAAGGACAAGAGAGTGGCTATAATCTGTTTAGATTTTAATAAGGGGGATTTGATACTTGCCTCATAGGAATTCTCATGTAAAGTGAAAAAGGTGCAGATTGATGCTTTAATTGCAAGATGGATAAGAGGTGTCTAGCAGAGAAGACTGCACTGCGTTATACTAAAAAGGAAGTTAGGATGAAGAGAGGTAACTAAGCATATTCTACATGGATTGGACTTGGGGGAAATTATTTTTAATATTCTCACTAGTGGCCTTAGTCCAAGAAACATGCATACTTTGCCTAGTAGAGACCTAGGTTGTTCTATAGATCTCCTTAGACCTGGAGATAACTTTGTGTAAAGCAAGACTTAGGGAAAATGTAAGCACCCAAGACTGTCCACCTTGTTTCCAACCTTCCCTTTTAAGAACCTATTTTCCCCCCTCCTAGAAAGTCCACTGTAGGGTACCTAGAGTTCTAATTCTGTGCATTTTTTAATTTAAAAATTTCAATGTTTAAAAAAAAATGGTCTTTGAATTGAAATCTAGGTCTCCTTTCTCCAAGTCCAGTGCTCTTACCGGTGGACTAAAGACACTTGCTTTCTATCTCTGGCCAAAGAGTCTCAATTTTTGTTTTCAAATTTGCCCAGCTTCTGCAGGAAGTGGAAGGCTTCCCTGCTACCAGAATATCTTATAACCAGAAAGTTGGTGCTGATGCTCCATAGTGGATTAACTGCAAGATGGATAAGAGCTGTCTAAAGGGGAGAATGCACTGGGTTATACTAAAAAGGGAGTTAGGATGAAGATGGGTTATTAGCTGGAGGTTGGTGCTTCTACTCCATAGTAGGATAGGATGTAACCATTGGTGATGGTAAGTGTCTCCCAGTACACCATGCTGGTTGCTGAGAATCCCATTCTGGGGCACCTGACTCCATCCACATAACTATCTAGCTCAGGCTGTGGAATCCATTTGGAGACCCTAGGGCTTAAAAGTTACACAGTACCTAAATTACATTGTTGATTTCACTCTTAGGACCAAATCTAATTTCTAAGTACTTGTGTGGCACTTATATAGTGGCACATGTGCAATTTTTGGCACCATTGCAGAGTTGTCCACTTGCTAAACTTGTTCTTCATTTCTCTTTTGAGACTGCTTAAAAGGTTGCACTATGGATATATGACCTACAGGACAGAATAAGATTGTCCAGGTAGATACATAATCCATACACTGAGCCAAAAATTATCTTGCTACTGTTTGTTTATTTTATTGAACAACTATTAAATGCAAGCTGCAGAAAAGCCACAGGTAGGCAGAGGTCCAGAACCCACAGACCCTTTCTTTTCAGGGCAATGTCCTGCTCACTCAGCCACAGTTCTTTTGCTTTGCTTTCATCCTTCTGGCCCCACAGTTATATTTCCCTTTTGACTTCCAATGGGCCAGCTTCAAGAGGAGGGATGTAGAGCACCCTGGCAATGTCTACCCCCTAGCTTGGCAGTTAAAGTATTTTAGGAAGTCCCTGTGGATTCAAACCTCCTTTGAGTGAAGATGGACGGGTGTCTAAAAAATGAATGTCCCACTGCCTGGCAAGTGCTTGTAACCATTAGGCTGTTAGCCGAAAACATTATAAAATCCTCCGTCTCTTTTCCCTACTTCAGTTAGTTTTGCAGAATACCTGGACAATCGAATCTAAAAGCTGCATACGTTTGAAACATTCCACTCATGCATCTTTTTTTTTTTAAGCATGTGATGCTACACCCAGCAAGGAAAAACATATGTACAATTTTATGTCCAAATTTTGCAGCCAGCTGATTGCCTCAAGTGTAATATCGTGCAAATCCAATACAGTTTCATTACATGCATGGAGAGGGCATTCAGAAGTGATGTGGTTCAAAGCTTGAAAAGGGATGTCAAAGTCACAATCCAGTGAGTTAGTCTAGTCCCATCGATGCAACAGAAATCCACATCTGCTGGGAATGAGGTAGACTCATACATCTGTGTACATACCACTGTGGTATGAAAGGTGAAATAGGCACTTTGTCTTAGTGCATCAGTTCCTCATCTGTAAAATGAAGCCAATCATTTTTCACTGCCTTACAGAAGTGTTATATAATCTAGTGCATGAATACTGTGAGGTACTCGGTGAGATCATCAAAGAAACATAAGCATCTAAAATGGGGCTGATCAAGTGCCAGTTCCAAGAGAGGGATTCATAGAAATGAAATCTCCTTAAGCATAGCTACAGAGTATATGCACAGGTGCTACCATCTTGGCTTAACTAAGTAGCTCAGCACCCATCTCCTGCCAAAGGCTGATTGAGATCAACAATATTAACGTCCCTATAAGTAATCGGGACCCAATCTAGTAGGAATGCCCTGAGTTTCAAGTTCAGCACTTAAATCCACTTTTTATTCAAAATCATAGGGAAGGGGGAGGTGTTAGTTATCACCTTTACATGATAATCTGGTGGTTTTAGAGCATTCACCCAGGAAAGTCCAAAGGCCACATGTGACTCCCAAGAAGCTAACATGCAGCTCCCAAGCTCCTGCCTATTCTCCCACCTATTTTTTCTTTCTGCTGTCACCGGAGTCCTCATGCTTCCCCTTTCCTTCTCAGGCTTCCTCTACCTACCTCCACACATGTTAAAGAGACTCTCAAATTGGGCTATTTTCTTAAATTAAAAAAAAAAATCTCTATAGAACATCAAACCTCTGGTTGTA
>NW_005842152.1:1868438-1876287 GCF_000455745.1 Alligator sinensis | reverse complement strand
GCAGGAATCTAGTTTGTTTGAGAATGAATAACTAAGGCCATATAATAATTTGTTGCATACTTCTTGTGGTTTGATTTTAAGCCATGATTATAAGTCAAGTCTCACACTCCTAGAGCGTTCCCTGCTATGTATATTTAGGACCATGAGAGACTGTATTTCCAATAATAATGTCAGTTCATACCCATAATTATATTTAGACTGAAAAGTAGTCTTTAAAAGAAAGTTAGTTGGATATTTTGTTCAAAGAGAAATTTGGAAATGGAGGGCTTTTTTTCCTAGGGATTGTCTTTTATTTCTGTCTTTGAACAGCAGAGAGGTCATGGTGCATGAATTAGAGCTCCTGTGTGCTTTGGTTTTACAGATCACAGTAATAGTCAAATCACTGGAAGACTTCGTACATCGTGCTCCACCCAGGGTGGAGTAATGCCACCATGAGAAGTATGAGATTGAGTGTCTGGACTAAAAAGGGTGTAAAGAGACAATGGCCCCTTTCAAATGCCTGAGGAACTTCTCCCATTTACTGTGTAAAAGAGTGGGCAGGTACAGAAACCAAAGGGATTTAGGAAAGACCAAGTTCCTAGAAGAGCACAGAGTTCCAGCAAAGGAAGTTTAGGTTGCACTGGAAGAACCCAATATAAGCAACTGTTCAGCTTTATTGCATAAAATTCTGTTCTGCTTCCCAAGTATGTATTCTACCCTGTAACAGAGCACAGGGTGTGCTGTTACTCAAAGGGGCATGAGCAAACAGCCAAGCAGCTTGCAGGTGGCTGCACTCCCAATCAGGCACAGTTGCCCAGCTGTTTATTATAAGAACAGGCCTCTGAGCAGTATAGCTGGCAGTTTGCTGCCAGCAGCTAGAAAGAGAGCATTACCCAGCTAGAGCTGCTGCTCATAATATCTTGGAGATACAGGAAGGAGCTATGAGGAAGGTGGAGGCTCCTGGTTCTGGGCATGGGCGACTGGTGCCTCATGAGTTGGGGGGTACTTGCCCTCCCAGTGGCCAGTCACTGACCAAGGGTGGTGGGTTTCACCTGCGGCAAATCCCGCAGACCAGAGTGGGGGCTCCCCCACGGCCAATCCCACCGACCCGCAAGTCATAGCAGCGTGCCACTGGCGTTTTGGGCACGCCTCTGGCACTTCTGGGTAAGCATGATCAACCGTGGGGGGGACCACTTCTCCTAGTGCCCCAACCCCACAGCTGGCGCTCTCAGGGGCAGCACCAGCACTCTCGCCTGCCCCCCCTGCCCGGGAATGCTGGCTGTCAGGGGTGCACCAGCGCTCTCAGTGAGTGCATGTGCACCCCCTATGCATCGCCACTGGTTCTGGGACATGACCTAAAACAATACCCAGGGCTGGATGGTGTGGTGCAGCTGCTTGTGATGGAGCAGTTTCCAGGAAATGCCACACCTGTGCCTCCCCATTGAAGGGTGAGTTTTAGGCACCAGGAACCCCGTTGCCTTGCGGGTTACCCTGTCGAGGGGGCAGGCTAGGGGAGCACATCCCGAAGACAAAGCAAGGGTCCAGGCTCACAGTGAGTCCTGAGGCAGGGCCCAGGTCAGGAAGGGACTTGAGGCAGCACCCAGGCTCACTGTGAGCCCTGAGACACATGAAGGAGCCAGGTGTGAGGCTCCAGAGGGGTGGGGCCCTAAGCTTATGAGGGAGTTAAGTGTGAAGCTCCTCGGGCAAGGGGATTAAGGGGATTGCGGCCCAATGTCGGGCAGGGGATGAGGCCCCAATGTAGGGGCGTGAGGGGACCAAGAGGGTCCTTAGCTGGGCAAGGAGTCAGAGGAAAAGGGAGGGGCTGGGAGCGCTGATTGATTGTGTGAGAGCCCAGTGTGAGGGCACAGAGATTGCAAGCTCCAGTGTTAGGGCATGGGAGTGAGAGTCCCAACATGAAGCAGTGCACTGCAGATCCCAGTGTGAGGGCACAGGCTTATAGGCTGGGTGTTAGGCCAAACAAGCTAAGGCCATGTGTTAGGCCATGGATTCCATCTGTGAGTCATGGGACATGGTATAAGGGGACGTTTGGAGCCATGTATAGGCCCTTGGCATCAGGGCAAGTAAATGGGCAGCCTCCTGCCTTGTTATCATCTTCTAATTGATATTATCAAAGGTGTGGCAGGAAAGGTAGGTGGGCGGTTTGCCTTGAAGTGGGCAGGCCAACATTCAGACCAGCCCCAGGATGCCCACTTGTTACACACCCAAACCCAATCTGTGTTTATGTTGAGGAGTCTTACCTCCTGGTGGTAGCTCTGCTTCAGGTTTAAGTAGCACAGTGGCAAAAACCAGTCTGGTCTCAGCAGACTTTTCTACACTAGTGTTCTTTCTTAAAAAGACAGATATGGAAATGCAGGATTGCTCTGAAGAAAGACAAATTCCCAACATGTTTGCTGTTTTTTTTTACACACAAAATAAGTTACTGAGTATGCAGCTATAAAGTTTTAGGGGCAAGACTTGCCCTTGGTGGGGCAAAGGGAGTGAGACTACATGGCACTCTATACAATACAGGAGCTTACAGGTAACAATGAATTATATGGCTTTGGTGTACCTGTTACACTTGCTTTGTCTTTTTTTATTATTAGCACTATTTTGAAGCTCATCAAGAGGAGGGGATGGTGATCTCACATATGGCTGTTGCTGGAGTAGGAATCTGGATTGCATTCACATCTGGATCTACACTCCGCTTGTTCCACACTGAGACTCTGAAGCACCTCCAGGATATTAATATTGCCACTCCTATTCACAATATTTTGTCAGGTAACTGCATTGTACAATGTGATCTCAATCTGGATTTTGCTTAATAACTCTTACCTGGCTCAGTAACTGTAACTCTCACAGATGAATCAGAAACCTAGGCGCAAACTGTGCATTTGATCTATATCTAAATCTCAACTATGCAGCTAAGGTGGTTATGACTAGATGGTTTGTCTGCACATCAGTATTAGCTCTGTAAAGTTGGCAGAAATATTGTCTATTAAGGAACTGAAGAGCTAGTTCAGTTCTGCTCTCTGCTCACAAGTGCCAGGGATTCAGTGAACTACTGAACTGCCAACTCCACATTGAAGGAAGCCATATTATTGAGCTGAATATTATAGGCCTCAACCCAACTGAACGCTTGCTTGACTTTAATTGTGTAACTAAGTGCCAGGTGGTGGCAATGGAACTTCTCTCGTGTTTCAAGTTGAACAAGTCTTAAGTGTTTTGCTGGATTGGGTCCTTAATAGCTAAGTAAAAAGCAATGAGCTTTTTACAAAGGGGATTTGCAGTTATGCTAAGATAAAGTTCAAGAGTACTGAACCTCATACTTCAGGAAGGAAGCTCATAACCAGTTTCCATCAGAAAATACTTCTCTCTCTCCCACCACCCCATCATTCTATGATGACAGAGTAATTAGATGTACTGTGGTGTGTTTTTACTTTCCTCTGAACCATCTAGGATTCACCCCTGGGATAGAATATCAGGCTAGAACCATTGTTCTGTCCCAGGATCCCCAATGTGCAGATAAGGATTCCCTTTGTGCAAAGTGGTGGTTCTCAAATTTTATAGCCTCAAGGTACCTCTCTATAACTTTTCAGTATTTAGTGGACTCGCGGTTGAGAATCACTGAAGTAGGATTTAGCTGGTACCTGGTAAGGGCAATGGGGACAGGACCTCACCATACCTTGCTTTGGTTTTTTTGTTGTCTGTCCCCTTTCTGCCCCTGGTCTGTACCTGAGGGGTCTGCATTATACCTGCCACCGTGGCTGCTCCTCCAGCAACTCGCATACCAGCAATTAGAGCCCCATGCACCCATGGCCATTCCCACTGGTTCTGGGGGCATGGGAGGAACAGAAGACAAGCCAGGATGTAGTGTGGCCCTCTGGGCCAGCATCTGCTCACCTACCTGTATGTGAGCAGCAGAGTGCACTGCTGGGAATACAGCAACTGCCCTGGGGTGGTAAGCAGCAGTAGGTACCACTTGCCTGTGGTATGCTGGATGGGTAAAAAATTGGCTGATGGGGCGCACCCAGAGAGTAGTGGTGGATGGGTTGTACTCAGCCTGGCGAGATGTGGGCAGTGGGGTACCCCAGGACTTGGTCCTTGGGCCCACACTGTTTAACATCTTCATCAGCAACTTGGACGAGGGGTGGAAAGCACGCTGTCCAAGTTTGCTGATGACACTAAGATGTGGGGCGAGGTGGACACACTTGAAGGGAGAGAGGCTGCAACTAGATTTAGACAGACTACAAAAGTGGGCAGACGAGACTAGGATAGGGTTCAACGTAGACAAATGCAGGGTGCTGCACCTGGGGAGAAGGAATCCACAGCATACATACAGGCTGGGGAGTTCCCTTCTTGAAAGCACAGAGGCAGAAAGGGATCTTGGAGTCATTATTGACTCCAAGATGAACATGAGCCGCCAATGCCAGACCGCAGCCAGCAAGGCCAGCCATACCTTGTCATGCATCCAAAGGTGCATCTCAAGCCGGTCCAGAGAGGCGATACTCCCCCTCTATGCGACTTTGGTCAGGCTGCAGTTGGAGTACTGCGTCCAGTACTGGGCGCCGCACTTCAAAAGGGATGTGGTCAGCTTGGAGAAGGTTCAGAGAAGGGCCACCCGCTCAGTGAGAGGGCAGCAGGACAGGTCCTACAAGGAGAGACTGAAGGACCTGAACCTGTTCAGCCTCAGCAAGAGGAGGCTGAGGGGAGACCTAGTGGCTGCCTACAAGCTCATCAGGGGAGATCAACAGCAAATAGGCAGAGCCCTTTTCTCCCCAGCACCACCTGGGGTGACAAGGAACAATGGTCATAAGCTGATGGAGAATAGGTTTAGGTTAGAGATCAGAAGGCAATATTTTACAGTTAGGGTGGCCAAAATCTGGAACCAACTTCCCTAGGGAAGTGGTCCTCACCCCTACCTTGGGCAAATTCAAGAGGAGATTGAATGATCACCTGTCTGGGGTGTTGTGAACCCAGCATTCATTCCTGCCTGTGGCAGGGAGTCAGGCTAGATGATCTGTTCAGGTCCCTCCTGACCCTAGCTACTATGAAACTGTGCTGGGGCACCTGGCAGGAGGAGAAGCAATTGTTTACCTCCTGGCACTGCAGCATGCTTGGAAGGATCTTGCAGCACTCTGTCTGAGAATCACTTGTATAAAAAAAAGCCTCATGAAACCATCTCTGCTACCTGCTTAGAGGTGCCTGGCACAGAAGCTGTTGAATAAGCTAGTGTAGCTCTTAATGGGCAGGCACATCTACATGCGATGCTTTACTGTGCGTGAGACTAATTTGCTGAGCAGTAAAGTGTTACTGTCTACATGGGCACGGCAATTAGGGTGAAGTAGATTAATTTACTGCGCTGCTGGATAGTCCTGTCAGATACAAGTGGTGTCTGGCATCGCAGTAAATTACTGCACTTAAACGCACATATAGACTGTGATGTCAAGATTAATTCACTCCAGCTCAAATTGAGGTGGGGTATATTCAGTCACATAAATTGTACATGTAGATGTGCCCAGTTAGTTTCAGTTTACACCAGGAAAAAATCAGCTGTCATCTGCCCTAGCATGCAAGTACATGGCTTACAGATACATCGGGCCTATCCCACTCATCCGATCAGGAAGACCTTGACTCAATCTGAGAGAATGTTTTAATTTTCCTTTTAGAACTGAATAGCAGGTGACACACAATAGAACCATTTTCCTATTATTTTTGGTATCAGGATCACAGATCAAAGCTGCACATGGAACACCTTTTATTTGAAAGGCGGCTGGAATTGCAGTCCAGTCCTAGTCATATTTCATTAAAGGTTTCTAGTCTCCCTGTGTATAACAACAGTTTGGTAAGTAAACCTAGCCTAAAAATGACTCTTGCTAATAAAAAAAAATCAAGTGGCTGCTTAGTTTAATTTCTTAATCAAAAAATATCCTGGTTTTGCAATGGCACGTAAGAGGTGACGGCCCTTGCTCCAAATAATCTTTTGTCTATGTCAGTTTCCTGCTCTTGACTTCTGGGACTAAGAAAGTAAGTGGAAAATATGGGCTCATATTAGCAACTGTATGCAGTACTAGTTAAATAAAGTTTGCAGATGCTGACAAATATTAGTTCTACAACAGACATTGTGTGAATTAGGGATGCGAAGGATACTCTCTGTAAACATTCACACCAGGGGCTTTCCAGAATTCCACAGTTTAATATGTGGGGAGGGAGGGGGACAACTGGAATTGGAAAGCAAGCAGGAAGTAATGTTCAGCCCTTTGAAAAGACAGTGGAGAATCTTTTTCTGGGAAATCAAGAGGCAACAAGGGAGAAGAGACTTAGGCAGTGAAAGTCTGGGAAGTGCCAGGAAAAGAAGCAGCAAGGGAGAGGGAGACACTGAAGAAGGATACAGGAAGGACTGGCCATGAATTTAGGTACCATCATCCTTCAGTTTCCTGCAGTGTGGCACTTACCTGCAGGCACTGTAAGTTAGAATGGTTTTTGGTAGAGCTTGGAAAAAGCAGTACACTAAGGAGACAATGTTATCTTTTCATTTTTTTCAATGTTTGGACTAAATAATTGGCTGAAGTGAAACACCAGAATTTAGCCTAAAGTCTCACTGCATGCCTTACTGAAGTGGCATTTAGGTACACACTTGTTATTCATCTCTTTCACTGTGTCTCCTTGCTAAAACTTTCCCAGTCCTAAGTGCTTCATTGCTATTCCAAAAGGTGGAACTTCTTTTTCTTTCCACCTCTCTCTCTCTCTCTCTCTCTCTCTCTCTCTCTCTCTCTTTCTGTAAATTTGGTAAGGATAGTATTCATATCACTTGTACATATGAGTCCACAAATACAACTCACACTAGAACCAGATCTTGTTGGCAGTGAATGAACCTGCTGCAGTGATATGACTTTACCAGCAGTTAGTTTTCAGCACTAAAACTGTTTTGTTTTCTTAAACAAATTCAGTGTTCATTTTAGTGTATAAAACATTTTAGTATATAAACCTTTAGGTCCCCAAAATAAATATTCTTCCTACCCTATCTTCATACCCTACATGCTGGATATTGCACTAGCTTTAAACTAAAGTTCCTTTGTAAGTGGTCCTGTTAGTACTTCTCTTTACAGTCTATTCTAGCATACAGTGCTTGCATGCAACTCTTGCTAATGAGCAATCAGCAATTTTGTCTTTGCATTCTGTTTAAATAGGTCATTTCATTTAATTCGCCCTAATTGTGCAAAGGAATAAAAAGTGGTGTGAACAAAAGAGGTAATGCTAAATTAATCTCTCTTACTATTGGTAGAAAGAAAGCGTTGATGACTTTGCTTTTTTATGGTAATATGAAAAATATTTTTCTGCCTATGCGTAATGAAAAAACAAATCTTGAAAAATATTTTGCTTCAGTTGTCATTTCCCTGATAATATAACAAATTGATGTAACTTCCTATGAAGGAGATTTGGCTTGTCATACATCCTCTAGTTTAACTCTTATCACTTCTTAGCTTCTTGGTCTCTTATGAAAAACACTCTAGTGAGCTCAAGGCATTTCCAAGAGTGGCACTGTACAGAGGAAACATTACAGAAAAGTCCATTCCAAACATGCAGTGAATTTCAGTTATTTAGCTGCATTTCTTAGGCTTATTTTCAGGATCCCAGTATATTACAATAAAAAACCCTAGATGACAGGGGTGTTGGAGGCTTGCATAATAAATATAGTGAGAGGCCATTTACAATTAAAAACAGCTGAAGAACATATCAGACTGTAATGTAATGGAAGGTAAAGAGAAATATGAAACAGAACCAGAGTGAAAGTACTGCATTTCTGGAAGACTTACTGTCCTGTAATTTATTGTATTGAAGAATTTTAATGGATTCTCAAATGCTAAATTCC
>NW_005842152.1:1866145-1868407 GCF_000455745.1 Alligator sinensis | reverse complement strand
GTAAAATCAGAGGTTTGATGTACTACAAGGAAGCTGTTTTCAGATTTAAGAAAGCAGCCCAAGATGAGACTTTCCTCTGCATGCAACGAGGAAGCTCACTGAACTTGAGAGGAAGAAGTTACTAAGTCTAGAAATGTTCTGAAGGTGCCTTTGGGTGCATATACATGCGCCTCTGCCTGCGCATTTGGAACTGCAGAGTCATTTAGTACTTGCAATACCAAATGAAAGTGCCAGGAGCAACTACTGTGCAGTCTTGGTGACACACGGTTATTTTTAGACACTATGTCACCGCGGTGATGAGCTACAGCAATGTAGCTCGCTGCTACTGCGCAGTATTGTCGGCATCACGGTTTGTGCCTGCCAATGCTACATTGCCATAGCGTCTTGTGTAGATGCGCCCTTTGAAAAAAGAAATTTCACAGGAGTTTAGAACAGAATACATTGTCACAAGTTTGTCAAGAATCTGGACTCCTTGAGCTACGTTGTCAGCAAGACAAGCCATAATAACAACTTCATATAAATAATAATAAGTTCTGTTAAAGCAACACTAAAATGAACGCTGAACATAACTATATTGCCACATGCATACAGCTTTAAATGTCTGCCTTAACTGCCTGCCTTTCCTACCACAAAGAATGTGCCTGTTCACTACCTTGGACAAGATAACATTGCAACACAGTGCAGAATACTACTAAGGACAAAATTAAGTGAATTGATGTTGTGAAGTGATTGTCACCAGAGTTTAATAATATTGTAGTAGACACACTGCCCCCACCCCCCCCGAGCAAACCTGAACCAATAGTAGTGTTGCTTTTTCTATATTGAGCATAGTGATTAATTCTGGCCCTGGAAGTGCCTCATAACTTACATTTAGGAGTGATGGCAAGAAAAAGAAACCTTCCACTGAGTATATATGAAGGAATAATTTCATATTCTTGAGAGAATGCTCCTGAATTCTCCATTTTTGGGTTGTTTAGCCTTTTACACCACTTAAGGACATAGAAAACACAGGAATGACTAGGCTGCGGAAGTCATCAGTACAGGAGAGCACTCAGCTGAAGAAGCTGCTTGTTATGTCACTGCCTGCCGCCTTATCTCAGCCTTGAAAACTTAGTGCATTCTGTCGCCGCCGAGAGCCGTGGCGTAGGGTTCGGGGCCTTAAGAGCCCTAGTCGGCGGGTGGGTACTTGTGACGCTTGGAGTGGAATCAGGTACTCAAGCGTTTTGATTGAACAAAAAAGATTGTTTACTTACACTGCTCATACAGTGCAGGCCAGAAGCTTGCTTCGATTACGGTTGTAAACAAAACTTGGGTCGGGCAGAAATTACAAAGTTCGTTTGGTCGGTCTGCAGAAGTGTTTGGGGTGTTCGGGCCGGCAGTCGTCTTACGTCTCGGGTGGGGGTGTGCTAGGCCCCCTTGGGTCGGTGAAGGGGAGCCATTAGTGGTTGATCAGGCCGCTAAGTTCTCTCTGAAACACACGTGGAGTTTGCTAGGCTCCACAGTGTACTCAGAGTTCTCCACGAGGAGTGTGTGGAGTTCTCCAACTTGGGCGGAAACTGCTTCAACCTCTTATATGGCTAGCAAGCCAATCGCTGGTCGCCACGTAGGAATAATTTAAAACTGGCCAATAATAATGTGAATTTTCATATGAGTGGCGGGAACTTTTTTCTAAACTGTAATTTTCCACTATTGTAGCATTTGGTTACTGGGTTCAGGCATAGCAGAATTTTCCTCCGTGACCTAGTTACTGCCACCAGAATGATTGACAGCAAAACTATGCCATATGTATCGAACCCATGGAATTCTCCTCTGGGCTATACCAATTCTCCTCTGTGCTATACGCATCTAATTAATGGGTTCTGACACATTCTAGTTACTCTTGGGTGTATAGGCCCATTACATAGTCAACTGACATAGATTAAACCAGCTCCTAAGCTATTGTGTTGTACTTGCTCTGGGGAATAATGATGGTTTTCTAAACCTTTTTTCTCTGCTACACCCAGAAGAAGCTCCCTGCAGCAAAGTCTCTGGTTTTATTGACATGTGGCTGGGTTGAGTTGCAGAAGATCTAGCTGGGGGAAGGAGGAACTCCAAGAAGTGTTACTTTCCTGTACATTCTAAAATAACAGCTATTTAATTACTGTGTTCACTAGAAGGCTGTCAAAGTCACAAACTGGGATTTTCAGCACTGAGAGCACATCTCTTTGCTTAAACTGAAGGTAGAACTCCTTGACTTGCATCAGGAGTAGACTTCTGTTCTTT
>NW_005842152.1:1838627-1866135 GCF_000455745.1 Alligator sinensis | reverse complement strand
ATCATAGGAAATGAGGGCTGGAAGGGACTTCAGGAGGTCATCTAGTCCAATACCCTGCTCAGAACAGGACCATCCCTAGCTATATCATCCCAGCTTGGGTTTTATCCAGCCTAGTCTTAAAAACCTCTAAGGGTGAATATTCCACAATCTTTCTGAGTAACCTGTTTCAGTGTTTTACTACCCTCCTAGTGAGAGAGTTTTTCCTCATATGTAACCTAAACCTCCCTTGCTGCAGTTTGAGACCATTGCTTAAGACCATCTGTCACCACTGAGAACTGTTTAACTCCATCCTCTTTGGAACCTCCTTTCTGGTAGTTGAAGGTTGCTATTAAATCCCAGTTTAGTGTTCTTTTCTCCAGATTAAAGAAACCCAGTTCCTTCAGTCTGTCTTCGTAAGTCATGTGTCCCAGGCCCTTAACAATTTCTGTTGCCCTTTGCTGCACTCTCTTGAATTGTCAACATCCTTTCTGTAGGGGAATGGGGGGTGGTGGGGACTGGACACAGTACTCCAGATGTGGCCTTACCAGTGCCGCATAGAGGAGAATAATCACATCCCTCAATCTGCTGGCAGCGCTTCTACTAATGCAGCCCAGTATGCTATTAGTCATCTTGGAACAAGAACACACTGCTGGCTTTTATTCAACATATTGTCCACTGTAACCCCCAGGTCCTTTTCTGCAGAGCTGCTGTTTAGCCAGACAGCCCCCAGCATGTACTGGTGCATGGGATTGTTTCATCCTAAGTGCAGGACTTTGAACATTTCCTTATTGAAGCTCATGCGATTTTTTTTTTTTGGTCTGATTCTCCAATTCGTCTAGATCACTCTGAATCCTAGCCCTACCTTCCAGCCTATCTACTACTCTCAGCTTGGTGTCATGCGCAGTCTTTCTGAGGTTGCACTCCAGCCCATCTTCCAGATTGTTAATGAAGATATTGAACAAAACCAGCCCCAAGACTGACTCCTGAGACACTCCACTTGATGCCACTGGCTGCAAGCTAGACATTGAGCCATTGATTAGTACCCTCTGAGCCTGATGATCCAGCCAATTTTCTATCCCCCATATAGTTTGTTCATCCAATCCATGTTCCTTAGCTTGCTTGCAAGAATGTTGTGGGAAACCCTATCAAAAGCCTTGCTAAAGTCAAGGTATACCACATCCGCTGGTCTCCCTACATCTGCAGAGCCAGTCATCTCATCATAGAAGTGAATCAGGTAGCTCAGGCATGACTTGCCATTGGTGACTCCATGGTGACTGTTCTTAACCACCACTTTCTCCAAATGCTTAGAAATTGATTCCTTGAGGTCCTGCTCCATGATTTGCAGCAACTGGGGGGAGGCTGACCAGCCTGTAGTTCCCTGGATTGTCTTTCTTCCCTTTCTTAAAGATTGGCACTATATTTGCCCTTTTCCAGTCATCTGGGACCTCTCCTGATGGTCATGAATTTTCAAAGATAATGGCCAGCAGCTCTGCAGTCACATCAGCCACGTCCCTCATTGCCCTCGGGTGCATTGCATCTGGCCCCATGGACTTGTGCATGTCCAGCTTCTCTAAATAGTCCCTAACTTGTTCTTTTCCCACTGTCAGCTGCTCACCTCCTCTACAAATTGTGCAGCCAGGTGCAGTAATCTAGGAGTTGATCTTGCCTGTGAAGACTGAGGTAAAAAAAGACATTGAGTACTTCCTTTTTTCTGCATCATCTATTGCTAGGTTTCCTCCCAATTTAGTAAAGGATCCACACTTTCCCCGATCCTCCTCTTGTTGCTGACATACTTGTAGAAATCTTTATTGTTACCCTTCATATCCTCTCTAGCTGCAACTCCATCTGCTCTTTGGCCTACCTGATTTCATCCCTGCATGTCTGAGCAATATTCTTATGCTCCAACCCTAGTTTTGTCCAAGTTTCCACTTCTTGTAAGCTTCCTTTTTGTGTTTTAGCTCACTGAAGAGTTCCTTTCTAAGCCAAGCTGGTCTTCTGCCATACTTGCTAGTCTTCCTGCGCATCAGGATGGTTCATTCCTGCACCCTCAGTAAGGTTTATTTGAAGTACAACCTTGATTCCTTTCCCCCTCAGACTGGTGTCACAGGGGATCCTTCCCATCAGTTTCCCGAGCGAGTCAAAGTTCACTTTTCTGAAGTCCATAGTCCGTATTCTGCTGCTCTCCTTCCTTCCATTCCTGAGGATCCCAAACTCAATCATCTCATGGTCGCTTCTGCCCAAGTTGCTGTCCACTGTTACATCCCCCACCAATTCTCTGTTTGTGAGCAGCAGGTCAAGAAAAGGCCTAATTGGCCTCTCCAACACTTGCACTGGGAAGTTGTCCTCTGCTCTCTCCAAAAACTTCCTGGATTGCCTGTGCACTGCTATATGACCCTCCCAACAGAGGTCAGGAAAGACACTAGGGACTGCTTGTATTAGTTATTTTATTTGTTGTAAGCGCCCAAGGCTATTTTGGGAAGGGCTGCCCATAAATGTAATAAATAAATAGATATGGACAAAACGGTTGCTAATGTTTTATGTATTTTCTCAGGTAGGGCAAGCTTGTGCCCAATTACTGCCCCAGATCATGTATGTACAGTGGTTAGTATACATGTGCTCTAATTCACATATTTTAAAATATTGATAATTAAAAATCCTACTGCTCACAGTTCATACCTCCACCAACTAGCTTAGATGTGTTAAGGTTGCATGTAATATTTTATTATTTAATACAGGATGCTGGTATTTAACCATGTAAATATCCTTGAATGCATTATCTTTACCAGATTTATTATTTTTAATCTTTAATTGAGTTTGCTTTTAGAGAGGTTCTGCTGACTCTGATATATCTTATTTCTTTGCTCTTATGGCTAATATGTTACCTATTGAACAAACAGGCAACTTCTGTTTTTCATCTCCTATTGTTACATGCATGCTTCCTGGAAACTGATGAGAAAGGGAACAAAATTTCCTCATTTCCTTTCTGTAGAAAATAAATTCTGCTTTTTTCATTTAAAGTTCCTGCACACACATACACAGTACTTCATTATGTCAGTTTGTTATAACCAATTAGTAAGAAGAAGGAGAGCAGTTCAGACTGCCTGATTAAATATGCAGTAGCGAGAGGTTTTTAAGACAGTTTAATTTGCTTGTGGAGCCTAATCATTGGATGGATATAAAGACTTGCCCTTGCACCTTTGTAGACTGTATTTCAGTGGGCCCTGTGTGGGTGCAAGGGAGGCATATGCCAAAATTCTGTTGCTGAGCCAGGATCAAAAGCTGACATGTGAGGAAGATCAAGATTGATTCTGAAGTCCTGTAGAAACAAAGTCAGTGAGAGTACACCCAGAGTGCAAAACTATCCCTGTGTGTAAGCCTGTAAAGAACCTGAGTGTTATTAAGCTGCCCTTGCACGTTTAGCAATTTCATCTCTCCATGGGTACCATTTCATTGGAAAACTTTCCTTTAACTATAATAGTGTTTTACTTTCATGCTTATCACTCTCCCTTGATTGATCTTTACTGGGTGATATTTTTTTTCCTTTGCTTAGGGGATAGAACGCATCCAGTTGATCAAGAGCCATTTCTTTCTAATTTTTCCCTTTAGTGTTTAATAGATAAAATTAAAGTCACAAAACACTGCATTGTAATAAAAAGATAGAAGTAAAAATGTTCACAATAGAAAGCAACACATGGATATTTTTAATAAGTGACTGTTATCATTATGTGTTACCATCAGTTATTTCTAGACAGATGCAGATGTTTCCTGCTTTCCCAAGGATTCAAAGCTAGAAGTTTTTCTTTTGACCTCACATTCAGTGGTTCATGCCTAGTGTTATGTTCTGTATTTAAGACTCCAGGTTGTTCTATACTCACTTGCTGTTTTCACATATGGAAACAATAATGTTACTTCACAGGTGCAAATCACTAGTTGGCAGTCCTTTTGGGGCTGCTGTGTGAGAACAAGCACTGATATTTTTCAGTGTAAAGCACCTAGAGAATGCATTGAAAGCATTACAAAGATAAAAATGGGCAATATTCCCACTAGACTGCTTAAGAAGAGTAAGATTGGACCCCAGTGTGTTTTGTTGGTACTAACATTGATCTGTTTGCATTGCCTATAAGCTAAGCCACAAAATGCAGATCTTGATTCCAGAGGTATAACTGGCAGGTACTGTGCCCTGGGCATTACTGTTCCTTCCCACACCCTGCACCTTCCCTGCAGCAGTTCTGGCTGAGGCTTCAGCAAAAGAAGAGGGCACAGCACTAGTGGCAGTGCAGGAGTAGCAACTGGAAGTTCGCTGCTCAGGAAGATGTCATCTTTTTGTCACTGATGTGTGTCAAGTGGCCAGAAAAACATGGGTTTTTAACACCAGAAAAGCTTTCAGTAGCTTCAGGATTTGGATAATTTTTGATTCACTATAAAAATAATTGAAAAATAATAGTTGTATCTAGATCTGGATTTGTATCTCTTTTCATGTAAGGGCTAAATCAAAACAGCTTGTGCTCATTCTAACTGAGCTTCATAAAGGTGTGGAATTGTTAAAGTCAACACAAGTATACAGACACTTCTGCAAAATATCTGAGCATCAAAGTAATGGTAATATTTACTGACTGAGATGGATCAGGTGACTGTCATATATAATTGGCATTGTAGTCCTTTATAATAACCTTTTGTTTAATAAATATGATTTTATTTGCCTTCATTTTGACTAACGGACCAAGGCTGTAGCCTGTGGCATCATTCTGGGGTCTGATGCTTTTTCCTGTGATAAATATCTGCTGCACTCCGTTTTCATCCAGCTGTGATCACCTCAGTGTCATTCACCCTCTGGCTGCAATGGTAGCATTTTCAGTCTCCTTTAATATTGTCCCTCTGATCAGCTGTGAAGGAGCATTCTTGCATGTGCCACTTCGGAAATCAAGTACATTATATTTAATCTAAAACAACCCCAAAGCTTTGCAAGATGCACAATTATTTCCTTGTAGGCAGGGGAACTTCAGTGTTATTATTATTAGAAACAGTATGATTTTTTTACTATCAGCCAGATGGAGAGAAACTAACATCTAGATTGTCTTGGAATTTTCATTATGCCTAATTTATATTTCTAAGTAGGTTTGATATACATGCTGCTAATTCACCCAACTATGTTAGATGTAGCCACAATCTTCTTCAGCCCTAAACAACCTAAATAAAAGTCATCTGCAAACTTCCTTGCCTTAATGCTCATGTGTTATTTCGGAGCGTTACTGAGTATGTTAACTAGTAATCTTACATTTTTGAGATTACTAGATACAAACTTTGTACATACTGTTTCTGTCTTTTGGCCAGTTCATAATTCATGGCACAGTTTCACTTCTCATCATAGAAGAAATTAGTTTCCATTTGGGAGAATTTAAATTTTCAAAATGGCCAGTTAGACTGTATCAATCATTTATTTTTAATTTTTTTATCATGAGCTAAACCCTTTGTTTTCAAAGGATAAAAACTATAACCTCCCAGTGCATTAAGTTGTTTCAGAAAACGAAAAGTAGGGGGAAAGCAGTTGTGTCAGTTAAATATGAATAGTGTTGAACCTTGAATTCAGTGTAATGTTGTAATTGTAGACCACTGTTGTATATAGTAAAATGCATTGTAGCACTGCTACTAAGAATATGTAGAAGTAACCTATTTGTAAAAGCTGCTTTTTGTACTGGAATTTGGCAGTTTTTAGCACAATAAAATTGAATTATTACAGCATTTCAGAAGTTTTGGTGCAGTTATATAGCATGTAGGTGAAGTTTTAAGGCTTGATACATAAGAATACTTAAGCATCTACTTAGATGCTTTGCTGACTCAGAACCTATGGGTGTTTATACACATGCTTTAGTAGGTGGGGTAGGGGGTGCTTTAATTAGAGTGGATCCAAGAGCCACTCTAATTAAAGCACCCAGAGCATCGCATGTATCAGTGTCCCTGTGCTAAAAATGGTGGTAGGGCTCCTTAAACTAAAGCTCATCAAACAAGCTTTAGTTAAACTGCCCCCACCGCCATTTTTCAGCACGGGGACGCTGACACGTGTTGCTGTAGTCGGCTGGAGAGTGAAAATTACCACGCTCCAACAGACTTGATTAATTGAGTCTGCTCCAATGCGGTTTAATTACAGTGCATCAAAGCAACCTTGATGCATGTGTATAGATGCCCTATAATTATATTATGTGTAACTTATGTTAACTATAGATTACTGTAATTAAGGCAGAGGTTATGACTATGCAGTAATGTAGCATTTTTTGAATTACACAGGACAGCAGCGTGTTTCTGTGACCAGTCTACTAGTATGCCATGGTTTATTGCTGGTTGGAACAAATCTGGGAATTATAGTAGCATTACCAGTGCCTCGTCTGCAAGGAATTCCAAAAGTGACTGGTAAGATAACTCGTGTATTTGAGTGTGATAATTTTAAGCTAAGGGTTTGCTCTTCAATATGCTATTTGATGTATATTGTGTAAATATATGTTGTTTTATATGTTGTGTAGATATATAGAGGCTTTATTATAAAACTATTTTCATTAATCTTAATTAGATTCACAATACATCTCTAATATCTATTTTTACTCTATTGAACCAGCACACCTGACAACAACTGGAAGAAGAGCAAGATAGTAGTTCTTCAATTCACATTTTATGGAGAACCTGTAGTTTAAGGTTGTAACAGCACTTGCACTACAAGAGAAGTGTTGCTGCCCTGTACACTTATTTTTACAAGTCACACTGGAATGCTAATTGTTACGGGGAATGGGAGTGGAGTCAGAGGGATGTTTGTTTCCAGATTCAGGAAGAGTGGGCTTGCATATTTGGAGATTCAGTGATTTTTTTTTCCTGATTCAGTAAACCATTTTTTGTGACCTGTTTCATCAAAATTGAGACCTTGAAATGTAAAATTGGATGTATTTTTTTATTTTCAGCAGCTGTTATTATTTTGGTACATTTTGAAGAATTCAGATACTTTATTTTGGTATTTCTGAAGCACAAGCATCATCATTTTGCAAATACTTCTACTGCAATAAGCAAGGTTAAATAAGAGTGTTAGATGTGGACTTTGCACAGCTACATTTGAATTTTATAACTCCAGCAGAGCTGCTGAGTTATGGAGGAAAGCAGACAAGCTTTATAAACTAAGCAGTCTGCAACTTTTTTATTTTAACCAAATAATTTTGTCTTTGCCAAAATGAAAACAAAACCTACTATATTCAGCAAAGGGACAAACTATCCAGTAATAACTTTATAGAAAGGAACATAAAAGGTTTATTAAAATGTGGGAACCTGTGAAATGTAATGTTTAGGAGAATCCTTAAAAATAGATCTAATACATGGAAATGCATAGCTAATAAACAAAATCCTTAATTCTGCCTCAGGCACCTCTCATTTTCCACTTTTGTTATGTTTTTGTCATTATAAATGCAGGGGAGATTATGCTTAGGGGCAACCAACATGGGTTCATTCGATGCAGGTCCTGTCAGACCAATCTGGTGGCCTTCTATGACCAGGTCACAAAATCCTTGGACGCAGGGGTAGTAGTAGACATAGTCTTTGTGGACTTTAGGAAGGCCTTTGACACTGTCTCTCACCCCATTCTCATTAAAAAACTAGGGGACTGTCGCATCGACACCTACACAGTCAAATGGGGCACTAACTGGCTGGAAGGCTGCACCTAGGGAGCGGTGGTGGACGGGTCTTATTTGACCTGGAGGGATGTAGGCAGTGGGGTTCCATAGGGCTCGGTCCTCGGACCTGCGCTGTTCAACATCTTCATCAGTGACTTGGACGAGCGGGTGAAGAGCACCTTGTTCAAATTTGCTGACGACACTAATATGTGGGGGGGTGTGGGCACACTACAAGGGGGGAATAGGCTGCAATTGGACCTAGACAGGTTACAGGGGTGGGCGGATGAGAGCAGGATGGGTTTCAACACTGACAAGTGCAAGGTACTGCACCTGGGGAGGAAGAACCAGCAGCATACCTATAGGCTGGGGAACTCCCTTCTCGTCAGTGCAGAGGCAGAAAAGGATCCTGGAGTCATTATTGACGCCAAAATGAACATGGGCCGACAGTGTGGGGACATGGTCAGGAAGGCCAACCACACCTTGTCATGTATCCACAGATGCATCTCAAGCAGGTCCAAGGAGGTGATCCTCCCCCTCTATGCGACACTGGTCAGGCCGCAGTTGGAGTACTGTGTCCAGTTCTGGGCGCCGCACTTCAGGAGGGATGTGGACAACATGGAGAGGGTCCAGAGGAGGGCCACTTGCATGATCAGGGGACACCAGGGCAGGCCCTACAAGGAGAGGCTAAGGGACCTGAACCTGTTCAGCCTCCACAAGAGAAGGCTGAGGGGGGATCTAGTGGCCATTTACAAACTAGTTAGAGGGGACCAGCAGCTATTGGGGGAGTCCCTGTTCCCCCGAGCACTCCCAGGAGTGACTAGAAATAAGTCACAAGCTGGCAGAGGGTAGATTCAGACTAGACATCAGGAGGCACTACTTAACTGTCAAGGCAGCTAGGATCTGGAACCAACTTCCAAGAGAAGTGGTGCTGGCTCCTATCCTGGGGGTCTTTAACAGGAGGCTGGATGAACACCTTGCTGGGGTCGTTTGACCGCAGTACTCTTTCCTGCCCATTGCAGGGGGTCGGACTTGATGATCTGCTCAGGTCCCTTCCGACCCTACCAACTATGAAACTATAACTTGTTACCTTTCATTTTTAGTTAAGATTGTTTTCCTAAGGGCTTGAAAAAGTTCACAGTTTTAGCTATATCAAATCTAGGGAAGATGTACTTTTATAATATGCAAGTTGAGTATAGGGGATTTGAATAGCAGAGCACTGATTATTTTTTTAATTGACTAACTTCTGACACTTCCTCTAATGGCAATTATGGCATTGTCACATTTTGCATAACATTTCTAGAATCTTCCTTCCTTCCCTTTTTTTTGTGGTAAATTCCATGTTTTTATAAATATTCTGTTTTTTATTACAGCTTAGTTGGCAAAATGCAACATCATTGCTCTTATTTTGGTTGCTGAAAAATACACACATCATCAAGGTATTAACTGTTGATTAAATCCTAAGGAATTTGCTGTTGACACAATATTATGGCTGATATCGTTAAATCTTTCTTTTTCCCATTCAGTATCCCACCGTTTAAATTTTTTAAAACATTAAATTAGGAATTCATTCACAATTCTCCTATAAATGCGAGGCCATTGATGAGAGCAAATCTGACTCCCTGCTCCATGGGTGAGGCAAGCACTATTCCAGTGGAATGGATTTGGTTATGCTATGCAAGAAGGTTGGAGTAAGATTAATTGAAAAACAAATATTCCATTGTGAATTGTTGGGAAAAGCTTGCAATGTCGAGGCTGTGACAGTGCCAACTTCAACAAGTCAGCTGAGGATTCTTTTACTCATGCTGTTGAGAAAACAGAGAAAACAACATAAGAGATTATGAACCAAATGTCAGCTTGAATGCAGCATGTCTAAGTTGTAGCTGATTTGTATTACAGTCCGAAAGCATCTTGGATGTACATTTTCTTTTTGTAATTTCTGTAGTGTTTCAGTTCTGTACCTATATGAACAAAATGGTAATGAACATGCTTCTTTGGACAAAGTTATATTAATCTAATGCACTAATTATTGTGTAAAGCATTGGCCCACTATGAGTAAGAGTAATATTACATAACGTTTTTCTTCTTTTTTTTTTTTTTTGGTCTCAGGAAGGGGAATGGTATCCTATCATGCACATAATGGCCCAGTCAAATTCCTTATTATGGCTACAGCCCTAAACAAGAAAAACAGAAGCAAATCCAGAAGCAGTCTGCCTCGAAGCACAGAAACTAATGATGATGATCAAAAGAATGCTCTGCGTAATGAGAGACCGGGTTCTGCCTTAAGTAATATTCAGGATACTGGAGTTTGGCTGGGAGGTTCAGCTGGATCCATTACACAAAGGAGTGACTTATCTTCATCTTCTGGGTCCCTAGATCCATTACCTCATGGATCGAATTCCGTGGAACATAGAACTGAGGACAGTACCATATATGAGCTTTTAAAGGATCAAAACATCTCACTTAAAAATAAAAGACAGAGATCCAAGAAAATGAAAGCAAGCTCAGTATTAGTTATTTCTGGAGGTCAAGGACACAGAAGAGTAAACAAGAAGTCCAAGCAGCAGAGACAGGATGAACTCGTATCTTCTGTGATGGTTTGGCAGATTCCATTACTAAACATCTGAGTGACTGAAACAATGATAAATAGTGATTTTGTGTAAAAAAAAAAAAAAAAAAAAAAAAGTCATTTGACTTCATTCCTAAACTCTCTGGTTGTTGAAGATATTTTCTGATGTAAAGAGATTTCTGCTGTAATCTTCTTACAGTGAATGTCAAGCTAAGGGCCCAGCTGTGCTGCCTTTACTCAGATGAGCAATCCGTTGAAGTAAGTTGGATTTATCACATAAGTAACAGCTGCAAAGTAGAACCATCAACCATTCAAAACATGCTGCAGTATTATGATATTGGAAACATTTAGTTGATGATCTGTCTGAAGCTTAAACTGTTACAGATATAGCACTCTTTTAAATGGTTTTAGCATCTCCACTTTATTTATATTCACTTTATATTTGCATACTTATGATCGCTAGCACTTGGGTGAGGGGCAAGGAATACATACTATTTTACATGCTATTTTTTGCTTACGTAAGTCAGCTATTTTTTTATTTAAAGTGACATATAGCATGCACTCTACATTTTAACAAATTAGGAAATATTTTAAACAAATATTCAAATTAAGCTAATGAGTTAATTGGGAAATTGCTATGTAATTTGTAGTATGATCCCATAAGGCATGTTTGGTTTTGGCCAAGAACTTAGCAGGAAGATATACCCTGTGTCTCAAAACAAATTAAAAGTACACTAATAATTACTAATGCTCAGCACAGTATTATTCAAAAATGTGTGTTATCAGCATGGATAGGTATGATGTCTATGTTGTATACCTGTAGGATTTTGCACATGATGATTAGGAATAAATAGAAAATGCAACAGAAATTCAGATTGTAGATACAGAATAGATGTGCATTCTAATCAACTGCTTGGTATACTTGTTTGTAGTATGTTCCGTTGCTGGCAATGGATTGTGCTTCCAGTATCAAAACTGTATAGAAAATATGTGTAATTTTTAAAATGCATACACTTGCATTTTTTAATAGTAGTAAAGTAACTAAAATGAAGAGACTTATAGTTATGCAGTGAGTTTTATAGTGAGTTCGTATCGAGCATAAAACCATATTAATATATCAATACCTATGGGAAGTACACATCACCAGTGTGGGTATGCATCGGAAATCAATTGATGTGCACTTCACACATGACTACAGGCAAATGTCTGTAGACTGATGTGTGTTCTAGTGTACCTTTGCACACGGGAAGGATGTGGCCTTCTTTTAGAAGTATTTGTCCCTTCTAAGCCTGACAGAATTTCAGGTGAAGAGCATTTTCCAAGTTCACAGTATGAAAGTAGAGCTGGACTCAGAACGTAACGTAACAGACTCTGTGCTATATTCGTTCTGTCCTGGTGGTTGCTGGGTACTCTTTTAGTGTTGAGTGGCCAGATTGCAAGTAGTAACTTGGTCATTTAGCCTTATCTAACAAGTAACTTATAGTCTTTGTTTTATGTTGGTTCATTCATTGAGCGTGCATTCATTGAGGGTCTATAGATCAAATTACTTTATGGTATGGATTTGCCTCCTTTGTGCACATAAAAATGAGACAAAGCCTACAATGCAGAGGACTACCTCCAAGTACATAGTCTTCAGTATGGATGTTTACCCGAATGAGAGGCGAGTTATGAGACATCCTCTTTGTATGTCAGTGTAGTGTGAGACAGAGAGGCCAGGTAAATGTAGCACTATAAGCATTTGGGTTTCTTAAGACCTCTATAACCTATGACCATCAATGTGGTATAAGAGCATAAAATATGACCGGCACATTTCCAACACGGAATGAATGTCAGATGTTTACATTGCTCAGAATCAAGCTAGTAACTTGAGTCCATTGCCTGAATGATGGACGTAGACTTTGGCACTATTCTTATTCCCCATCTTGAGGTGGGGAGAGAAGAGGACTCCATATACTTTGAACTATGTCCATCATTTTTAATACAAACTGCTTAATCTCACTAAGATTTCTTAGAATCTGATCTAAAACAATCAGTGTCACCCATGATTACAGTCTCTTTTCCAAAACATTCAATTCTAGTTTTAAACAGTACAGGAAAGAAAAGCTTGAATCCTGTTGCTAAGCAGTAGATAAACACCTCCAAAATAATCAATATTTCTTTTTTTGGGGGGGGGAAATATTGATGCCCTAAAATTTAGTTCTACAGCTGATTCATTGGGACTTGTTCTCTAAATATTCACAGCATTTGCTTTCAAAATAAAATCCAGAAAATGCTTAAAAATGCAAAACTCTTGGTACCATATTGAAAATTTAAAAACATATCCTTCGCTCTATTTCTGTTTCAGTGCCATTATCACCTAGGGCCCAAATCTTGCCATCTGTTTTTTTGTGACCGGGGATCTTGTGTCAGCACAGAGCCCCACTGACTTCGGTGAGATTCTGTATGGCTTGAAGGTCAATTGCAGTAATGGGGCCTGTGTTGTCTCTCATGCCCGTCCCTGAGATGTATGCTTATTTTGTTTTGTCCCTGGCTTATTTTATCAATGTACTATATTGTTATTAAGTATTGTTTACTTCAAAGTAAAATAATTTTGACATGCTTTCCTGTGTAAATCATGCATGGTTTGATTTCCCTTTGCTTCTCTGCAAACTGAAGGCCCCAGGCCTGATTCTTCAAGCCTCTCTTGTGTAGGAGGCTGCCTGTGAGGTTTCAAGGGTTGCACCCATTTACACAATTCTATTTTTGGTGATAGTGGGCTGAGCCCACAAACTCTCTGCACTCTGAACTGGAATTCCAATTCATAGTGGGTTCACAAGATCTAGTGATGGCCCAGGTACAACAATGTATTTTAAAGTTTTAGGAGACAGCCACCATATATTCTAGCTGTAATACAGTTGTCATGCGTTCATAACTGGTAAAAAACATAGCACAATCCTGCTCCTATAAAAATCAATCTGAGTTTTGCCATTGAGTTCCATAGCAGCAGGATTGGGCCTATGATTTCGTATTTCTTATAAGATTTTTGCAAATAAGCACTATATAAATATCATTAGGCTATGAGGTAAAAAGAAGCTTTACAGCTTATTGTAAAACTATACATCATTATGAATTCAAGCTCTAGCCAGTAACTAAGCACAATGTGCAATGTTTGTTTTGTAATATACTGCTAATTGGTATTACATTGCTTTGAAATCAGATGCAAACCAAAGGTACTTTTACAGCTGACAAGTAAATTTTATACATGTATTTGACCATGTTGCTAAGTAGATTGTAATTTGTTTCAATGTCACTTTAATGTTTAGTAATCATGGAACAATATTAGGAGGAAAGGGGAAATAATGTAACCACTATAGTATGTAACAGTATATGTTTTCTAACAAATAATAGTGTCTATGTTATAACATGAGCCATAAACATTATGTATTTATGTCCAAAGTAAACTCGGCAAAATGTTTAATAAAAAACTGTGAATAAAAAATCTCATATGTATTTCTTGGTTAAGTATTTTATCAGTTAGAAACCTACTGGCTACAATATATGGTGCAAAGAAATATATAGCAAGAACAGACATCTTTTCAAGTAGACCAACTAGACACACACAAGGGAAATATAGGACTTGTGATTAAGATGCCAAAGAGAGATATTTTTTAAAATTTATTCCAGCTTTAGGGTTCTAGTTGCTAGCAAATACAATATCCTTAGGTGCCAGATACTGAAGACGACACCAGCTTTTACACCTTGGCACTATGATTCAGAGGCAAAATCTCTACTATACTGTCCTCCTGGAATAAAATGTCAAAGTTTGGACAGCATCTAGGGCAAAATATAACTGCAAAATCCATTAATGATTAAAATGAGTGGTGAGGGGATTTATATTAATATAGGAAATGAGTTTTCAGATTCTGGCTGATAATTCCAGCATGGTTAATCAGCCCTGAAGATATAGAGGAGTCTATGATTACAGTACAAGTTTCAGACATGAGGCTTGCATCCAGAATGCATAATTTTAAAGTACATGAGATTTCAGCCTCTTTTGTCTGTATCTGCTCTACTATAAATGAATAAGAACTACTGATGATTCCTTTGCAGAATGAATTTTTATTAAATCAATTATTTTCATTACTGTTTGTTATAATCTATCTTTTCTCTTTGTTGTGTTGATCATTATTGAGTTTTGTTTCCTTGCCAAAGCTTGTCTGTGTCCCTGCCATATATATATCTTCCCATATATTCCTATCATTATGAAAGTACCATTTAACATACAAAATAGAATCAGCCCAGTAATGCAAGGTCTTATTTAGATCCAGGCAAAGCCTTACAGTAAAAGATTCTGCAAGTGAAGAATTGGGGCATAGAAGAAATGTGTTGCCCACAGTTCCTCCACTCAAGGTCTGGCAGAGTAAGGAACTGAAGAAAAATCTCCTGAATCCCCTTCCAGCATTTAAACCAGAAAACCACTGTTCCTTTCTCATTCGATTTGGATTTCTTGTCATCTAATAGCCAATAACTATTAAATGTACTTGAATATAAGCAAAGTGCACGAGTCTGAAGAATACAGCTAATGAAAGTGAGAAAAGGATTTAATTTGTATAGTAGCAGGTGACTATTTGGAGTTGTCTCACTCTTTATACAGTGTTTTACATGTTCAGTGCACTGTAGGAGCCTTGCATAATAATATTCCTCCTAGGAAGTAGATCAGTACTATTCCTATTTTACAGATAAGGAAACTCAGATGGTGAGAGCTTAAATTACTTTTCTGGGTCAGTGAGAGAACACAGGACAGAACCACATACTTAGTTCTATGGGCCACTCTGTGGATCCTATTAGTTCTGTAACTGAATCTTGACTTGACTGTGGACAGATAGCACCCTTCAGGGATGTCTATAGCTAGGCTGCTTCCCTGACACCCTTGAGAATGCTGCTGAAAAGGATGCCACACCAAACTCCTTTAAGAGCAACAGCAGGAGTGACCCCTGAGGCTTCAGTGCCTCATCTTGGTTTGGCCTGTGCAGAGAGAGATTAGGTAGACAAGGCTATGATTCTTGGCAACAACCTTATGAATGCTAAGGAAGTAATAGAGGCTACAGATCCTCAGCAGCACCACCTGGTGTTAGAGTGGCACCAGTTTCAAGGTTTATGCTAATTGCCTGCAGGACAGGCTGGGTTTAGTATAATTTCATTAGAAGGGCTACAGTTGTTTCACCAGAGAAGGTAAGGATGGACTGACATGATGGCTGCAGTGATTCATAGATTCATAAATTATAAAGTCGGAAGGGACCACAGTGGGTCATCATGTCCAACCCCCTGCCCCCCAGCAGGAACAAGGACCGAGGTCAGATGACTCCAGCCAGGTGAATATCAAGTCTCCCCTTGAAGACCTCCAAGTTAGGTTATAGCACCACCTCTCTTGGAAGCCCATTCCAGATTTTGGCCACCCTTACTGTAAAAAATTTCTTCCTAATTGTCTAACCTAAATCTACTCTGCTACTTTGCATCCATTATTCCTAGTTATTACCTGGGGCGCTCTGGTAAATAAAGCATCCCCAATTCCTTGTTGTCCTCCCTTGATAAACTTATAGGCAGCTACAAGGTCTCCCCTCAGACGTCTCTTGTGAAGGCTGAAGAGATCCAGATCTCTCAACCTCCCCTCGTAGGGTCTTTCACAGAGGCCAGTAATCATGCAAGTGGCCCTGCTCTGAACCCTCTCCAGATTCTCCATGTCCCTCTTGAAGTGCAGTGCCCAAAACCGGACACAGTACTCCAACTGCGGCCTGACCAATGCTGCATAGAGGGGGAACATCACCTCTGTTGATCTGTTGGTCATGCATCTGATAATACACGACAAGGTGCAATTGGGTTTGTTGATGGCCTCACTATACTGCCGGCTCATGTTCATCTTGGAGTCAACTATGACTCCAAGATCTCTCTCAGCCTCTGAGCTGCTGAGGAGGTCATCCCCCAACCTATAGGTGTGCTGAGGATTCCTCCTTTCTAGGTGGAGTACCTTACATTTATCTTTGTTGAATTGCATCCTATTCCGTTCTGCCCATTGATCCAACCTGTCCAGGTCGGCCTGTATCTGCTTCCTGCCCTCCGGTGTGTTAACTTTGCCCCATAACTTGGTATCATCTGCAGACGCGAAGAGGATGCTCTCCACACCCTTGTCCAAATCACTGAAGATATTAAATATTAAATAACACCGGTCCAAGGACTGAACCCTGTGGGACCCCGCTGTCCACCTCCTTTTAGGCCAAGAACGACCCATCCACCACCACTCTCTGGGTGCAGTCCTTAAGCCAGTTGGCCACCCACCTGACTGTATAGGTGTCCACTCAGCCTGCTAGCTTCCCTATGAGAATAGGATGTGAAACTGTGTCAAAGGCCTTCCTAAAATCCAGGTGGATGACATCAGCCGCAGCTCCTGTGTCAATGCAGTGTGAGACCTGGTCATAAAAGGCTATAAGGTTTGCATGGAGGGGAGGGGGTGGAAAAATATCAGTTGCTGCCACACTGGCACAAACACACCAGCAACACAGCAGCAGCCAGAAGTTGTCACTGCTGTGGGCTCCAGGGTGCCTTATTACACCTCTGATTTATAGACATTATATTTTAGGCTCCTCTCAACTAATGATATCCATTACCTCCCTGCTTCAGAAGGAGGTACAATTTACATGGAGCTGAGAGGCTCAGGGAGGCCTTCGGACACTTGAAACAAGCATCTACCTCTACCCCTGCCTGCTTCACCTTGATCCAGTGAAACTTTTGGCTGTAGGGGCAGAAGCCTCCAGTTCTGTCATTGAGGCAATCCCGCTGCTGTGTGCTTAGCCTTGGAACTTCCTACACTCGTGCTTCCTGCTCCAGGAAGCTACCCCATCTGAAAGACATTACATTGTCTGGGACAAGGAACTTCTAGCTGTTAAGGCTGCCTTTGAAGAAGGATGCCAACACCTGGTGGGAGCCAGTTTCCCTACTGAGATTCTGACAGATCCTAATAACCTAGAATTACCTATGTTCTGTTCAAAGCAAGAATCTGCACCAAATTCACTGTGTGCTGTTTTTCACTTGGTTTCTCTTGGTAATCACATATTGCCTGGGTAACCAGAACAAAAAGGCAGATGCTCTTTCCTGATGAAAGAAACACCGTATCTTGTGCCCCAAAGCCTTTTCTCCTATCCTACCACATGAATTTTGTTCTGGGCACAGTAGACCCTGAACTAATGGCTCTAATCCAGGATGTCTCTGGGCAGGATCAACATGCCATTCAGAATCTCTCCCTCTGTCGCACTTCCAAAACCAGGATGCAATCTTGTATTATGGACACTGGATACATGTCCTGAAAGGGTGACCAAGAGTGGAGGTTCTGCAGAGATGTCACTTTTTTGGTAGGCTAGGGGAGGAGGTTAGGACATTGACTTTGTGATCTACCAGCAGAGAGACTGTCAGATAGAGGGGCACAATTTGTCTTTGGTTCTGGAAGGAATTGTTCTAGCTAGTAAAGGTATGACATCTGACCTCTGCATATCGCTCTCAGACAAAAATGCAGACAGGATGGGTTAACCAGAGCCTTGAACAATACCTATACTGCTTCCCAAATGACCATCAGGACAGCTGGATAACCCTCCTTCCTGCACTGAAATTTGCCTATAACAACACTCCTCACGTCACCACAAAATGGAGTCTCTTCTTTGCCAGCTTGGTCTCTGTGCTAGTGAGCATCCAGAGCTACATCTCTATCCTTGGTTCCACCAGACATCAACTTGGTTACATACATATATCAAATACAAGAAGAGCTGAAGGAAGATCTACAAGCTAGTAAGGAGCAGGCTGACTAAGGTCACCAAGCCACCCTTATATTTGCTGTTGCCTACAATCTCCGATCTGCCCAAGCATCTACCAAGCTGGACCACTAGTTCCTCTGTCTTTTGCAGATTATCAAATAAATCAACTTTGTGACTTCTAAGCTCAGACTCCTAAATAATACCATGAAGGTTCATCTCACATTTTATTTATCTTTTTAAAAACCATATGTAGCAAACTCCTTGCAGGAGAGGAGCACACTGCCCTCACCAACCATCACAATCTAGGAGCATGAAGAGTATGTGCAAGTCCTGCTGTCCAAATGAAGGAAAGGGAACTATTTTATTTATTGCCCTGCAGACAGGTCATGAAAACCTGAATAAAATATTTATTCCCCTGACCTAGTCCTAGTCCCTGGCACATAAAAATCCTGTTCCAAGGTCCTCTGGAAGGTGTCCATAAGGAAAGGGGGTATTGTTAGAAGCTACAAGCATCTATGGTTGTTTGGGAACCTGGGCTTCTAATGCTACAATTCAAAATGCTAGCATCAAGTTCCTTCATCACCAAGGTTTAGGAGTTTTCAACACCTATATGTTAATCCTGCCCCTCTTGAATGTATAGCAGGCCTTTCATCCAAGACTGCCTGCTATTTGATATGACAGAACTAAGTTGAGGTTTTCAGTATTTTGTAGTTTTTCCGTCTTTCTCAAGCTTATTAAACATAGCATTTTCCTCAAAGGCTCTTAGCAACCAGAGAATTACTTCTGCACCCTGCACTGCTTCCTGATATCATTTGGAGGGAGCTGGAATGCTTCAATACCCAACAGGAGGAGAAAAATAAAATATTTGAGTGATGACGCTAAAGCTTCACGCTGAAATGTCCCTGTATCCTTTAGGTAGACAAGGTTCTTCGGGTAAATCTGATATCTTTTGTTAGACCAACTCAAATAGTTAGAAAATTCTTCTTAACAAGCTTTTGGGTATAAATACCCTTCATTAGACTAAGGAAGCATTTGGAGTTGGTATGTGCTCTTCCTGGATGGAACGAATAGTAAAGAAGCCAGAGGCTCATATGCATTCAAGAAAGCCAGTCAGTGAAGATGTAAATTGAGGAGTCAGTGGGTGAGAGACGTGGGGGGGGAGGAGGGAAGAGGAATGAATGTAGCTGGTAGACAGTAGAGAGGTACTTCACAAATCTCAAAAAATTATTTCACTCAACAAGGACACTCCTCCAACATTTTGTAAGGGTGAAGAGGAGGCATGCAAACCAGTCGATACTACCCCATGTGCTGCTGCTGCCATTATACCTCTGCTATTAACACCCTTATGGGCAGATCACAAAAATCTTACTCTTGATAAGTATCACTTTACATTTAATTTTCCCATTGAAGGCAATGTGAGTACAATATCTCCATCTGGCCTTCAGTGGCTGTCAATCTATGATGTACAAGTTAGTTAATTTATTAGAAAAATACTTTCTTACAAGAAACATACTGGTATTTTGCAACTATCGCAGTTTTCTCGGTGAAGGAAACTGAGCCATGGATGTTTATAAGAGAAAAGAATAGAAAAACCATTTAGGAATAGGTATGACTGGGGCAAACCTTGAATGGATATACTGCAACGAGGAAAAAATGGGGCAAGGATTTAATTATTCTTATTTTATATTTTAAATTCATATTTTTTATTTGAAAAAGGTGGAGTGCTGAGTTTGTTTTACCTGACTTAATCATCTATAGCAGGGTGGCAAACAAACTTACAGCAGAGTTCCTGGAGGGGCCAGGAATTTGGGGCTGGAGCCTGCTGCTGAATTCTGATGTGTAGAGCCTCACTGGGGATGTATTTCAGTGGTGGTAGGATAAGTGATGGGTCCATTAATGTCCAGGGACATTTGTACATGCCATGAGAGTTTACTTTGGTTTAATTCTCCCTAAATTGAAGTGGTGGGTCTTTAAAAACACCGCTTCAATTTACAGTGAAGTAACCCTGTACACAAGGGTTGAGCCCAACCTTTACCTGCCTCTCCGGTGGTGGGGAGGGGAGGGCAAGCTGCCGGCAGGCTAAGCGGTCCCTGAGCTGCTGGCAGGGGGGAGGGGAGAGGGCTGGTGCTTCCCTCTGTGGCAGCGGTGGTGCCCCCCAGGTGGTACCTGCCCACAAGCACCCGGTCCTAGCAGTCCCAGAGGGCACTGCAACTGTGGAGGGAAGCACCGGGCCCTCAGGCAGGTATGCAGGCTCTGGGAAGGGGAAAAAAAAAGATCAGGATGGCCGCTTTTTTTTTTCTTCAGTGGAGCCTGCCTCCATAAGCTGCCACCAGGTCCCACAGCCACTGAGATGCCTGGGGCCTGGTGCTTCCCTTTGCAGCAAACTAAACCACCTTGGAAATGTTTTATTTTTCTGTGTCCCAAAGTCATTTAACACACACTACGCTGCCAACATGTGCAAACAGCCCGTCATTAAACCACATTACACTGCCAACAAGTGCAAACAGCTGTACCATTAAAGTGGTGCAAAAAGGGCATTAAACCACTTTAAGGGCCAATTTTGTGGTGTGTACAAATGACCCATGACTCCCTGATGCCACTCACCCTGCTGCTGGAAGCAAGTTTGGATTAAGCTCACAGGGAGCCCCACAGTCCAGATCTGGCCTGTCTGACACCTCTGAACTATAGAAGTAATGCACTCTGCTCTTCTTTACCTAGCAATTTGTACCTCAAATAGTTTTAACCTTATTCATTAACACTTATTCTACCTTGTTTCTGTTTTGGAGTAATAGGGTTTGTAATTATACATACCTGTGCCTGGTATTCCATCCCCATATAATGCTTGTTTTTTCTTAAGTGAATAGTACTGTCTATATCTGTGGGTCTCTAATGGCTCTAATTCACAAAAATGTGAAAACCCACATTGGAGAGAATCTTCCTCTCAGTACACTCTTCCTTTGCTGCTATAGCTATATCTATTTTAAGACACTAACTTGTAGCACACACACGCACCTAGCCCTTCTCTTTTCATTTTTCTAATTTAGGTCAGACACAAGGTTGAATGAAAATCAATAAACACAGAAGGCCAATGGCAGATCAGGTAAGTATAAAATGTACACTTACAAAAGTAAAGCTATGTGACATAACTATGTGATATGCCTAATCAAGTACATGTTTTTCATAGAGATTAAATAAGATGTGACTTCAGGTCAGCATCTTTGGCTGTGCAACAGAAATATAAAAAGCTAATTCTTTGTCTCTCTCACACTTGAAACCAACAACAGCGGGAGAAACAAGCCAACCCTCAAATATGTGTTAGAGTACCTAGAAGATTCTCAGACAAGGATGTAGTGCCCTAAAACTGGAAGGAGAGGAAAAAAATGAAGAGTTTAGTTTGTTGCGAAGGATTTTTTTTTAGTTGATTTTACATTTTCGCTTCTGGCCCAGGACCAGACTTCAGGACACTGCAGAGGCTGGTTCGATTGCATCATGCTACTGTTAGCCCATTGTTATAGATATACTAGTTAATTGCCCATCAAGAATGACGGATTTCAGGGGGTGTTTACATGGCCCCACCTTGCCCACCGCTCAGCCTTCAGGGCCGACCCTGTAAAGACTCCCTCTGCCACCACTGCCTCCTCCTCCAGCCTCTGGCACAGAGGATCCCTCCCCCTGCCTGCCTCCCCCTTGCAGTAGGGCTTCCCCCCACCTCCCTTCCCCATCCCATTCTCCTCTGTCCCTCCCCACTGCCTCCCCCTCTCTGGCGGCTGTTGTCAGGGCCCCATTCCCGCTCCCCTCCCTCCCTCCCTGCCCACTGCCTCCCCCTCCCTGCCAGCTGTTCTGAGGGGCAGCGGGGACAGGCAGTGGGGGGGATGCCACCACCATGACCCCACCCTTCGCCCTCAGGCAGGGAAGCATGGGGAAGCCTTGCTGCTCAGGTGGCTGAGGCATGTTCACCGCCACCACAAACTTCCCTGGCAGTGGCTCAAACCTGAGCCCGCACAACCTGGGCCCACACAGCCAGCCGCCACCTGCCCTCTCAGCGGCACACACACAGTTGGCCAAAACTGTTACAGACAGACAGACACACTAAGCCCTTTATTATATTAGAATATTTTGTATGAGTATATACCTATAACATGTCCAAGAAAAGCTTCTTACATGACCAGCTGGTGCCTCTCAAGACTAGAGGGCACCATTTGTAGTCGGCAGTGAGCGGCAAGCAGGGACCACTCACAGATGCCCGTGGCAGTGTTGGCAGAAGTGGGGAGGTGGTGAGCGGTGAGCGGGGACCACCCACAGATGCCGGCAGCAGTATCAGTGGTAGGATGGCGAGTGGGGATCACCTGCAGATGCTGGTGGTGGTGTGTGGGGACTGCCTGGAGATGCCAGCAGTGGAATTGGCAGTGAGGGAAATGGGGGTGGGTGGCAAGCAGTGACTATTCGCAGAAGTCGGAGACAGCTTCAGCAGTGAACAATTTCAGGGTGAGCACATGCCCTCCGCCACGCATTACTTATGGCTTCATATATATCAATTCCAGAAATATAAGTCTTGAACAGAGCCAGAAGGTATGGATGTGTGTGTGTGTCAAATACAAAGTGCAAGCTACAGTTTTATACCTATGTAGAGAATGCTAGGTGTCTATTATTTAGATGTGCAATGGGTTTGTCTACATTATGATTATGACTATGACTGCAGCTCACATAAATCCAAGATCACTTTATTCTAGCTGGCTCACTTGCCACTAGCTGTGTAGCTGTGTCAACATGGAACTCGCTGCTGACTGGAAACCCCACCCAAGAAGATAAATACTTGGGCAGATAGACTGTACTCAGCTCTAAATAACCATGGCTGTACTGCTTGCCACACCCAAGCTAACTGGTTTAAAGCGAGCAACGGTTTGTCAACACATGTTGCAGTAACAGCACTGACTGCAAAATGGATGTGCCTCAGAATACCATTTAGTAACAGTTTGTATAATTTCTCTTTCCCCTTCATGATGCAAGGGAAACCACAGGCTTGGTGTCTCGCCATGAAGCACAAGTCAGAGGTTTTTACTTCACAAACCAAGAACCAGACCAAACAGATAGATAGGCTGGTATCTATTTTATCTACCAATGTAGCTAGACAAGACATATGTAACTTCTCCCACTTCCATTTCTAATCGGGACTATGTTTATACACTAAGGAATTATATCATAAGCCTGTTGCTGTCATTTCTTTTTCGAGTCTAGTAATGCTAAGCACTGCCACTGAAATCACTGGAATTCAGCACCTAAATGCCTTTGAGGAACTGGGTGTTGTGTTCCTGTGTGAGATGTGTGGGTGATCAGGCCACCAATCAGATACACTGCAAAAATGGATCCAAAATTATATTCCTCCGTCATATGACGGAGGTGCACAGCTACCAAGATTTGCTCTGTCTGAAGTGCTTTGTTATTTAACGATTAAATTTGCATCTGACTCTAAACATCAGCTTTTGGATAAATCAGCCTGTAGCCAGCACCATTAGGGATGGGGTACAGACCTGTAAAAAAAAACTTGCTAAGTTTTGATGATGTGTGGCTGGCTACTAGGAGGTGTCTGCAAGTGTTGGGGTCAGCAGATGCTGGCTCGGTGGAGAGAACTGCAGGGGTGGAGGTTGGGTGGAGTTTCTGTGAGAGATTAGAGTTAGTCCTTAGCTCTGCCCTTCTGTTCCCATTACGTGACACCTCCTGTCCTGGTTCCTTTTGCAGTCAGTCATCCTGGCTACTCATATCTATCATGGAGTAGATACCACAGCAGCTTTTGGTAGCTTAGCAGCAATTATAGTTTATTTCTAGAGCCCTGCTGGACACTTGGGATACAGGCAGAAGTGCAACTCCCAGCTGTAACAGAACAATTTTTGCAAGGGCTTCTGAGTTACAACCTTACCCCAGACCAAACAGAAGTTCACTGTTGGTTCCAGGGGTGAGGGGAATCTGTGGGCAGGCAGCTTGGAGAACAGTTCCCATAGCAATGGCCAGGGGTCTCTGCCAGTGCTTGCTGTTTCCAAAATGGGCGGGGGGAAAGGCAGTGAAGGGAGATCATTCTTGGGGCTTCCCAGCCATTGCTGAAGGGTGGGGTGGGATGAATTGGAGCCCTCCCAGCTTGGGGGAGGGAGGAAGGGGGGGCTCTAATACACCTTCCCCACCCTCCGGGGGGGGGCTGAAAAACGCCCAGATTGAATTCCCTATGTTCCCTTTCCCCCTTCCCATTCTGAAAACAATACGAGGCTGGGAGCTCCCCAGATACAAGTTACAAAAGATGCTACATTTTGAAACATCTTTATCTGATCCCTCATGCAAAGATGGATCAGATTTTCACCTAATCAGCCATTTTTAAAATTGCCTGCAGCCGTGCACTTGTTTTTGGTCACAGCTATAAAGTGCTTTCTGTGGCCAGATGGGCAAAAAGCGTTATTTCTGTCTGCACCTTTGATGCACCAGCCAGACTACAGGAATGTTTGGCAGAGCTACTAAATGAGCTTTGAGATATTTGACAGTCCTGGTAATGGAGCCTACGTTGGGTACAAAAAGTCTTTACCTTCACTCATAGTTCCATTTAAAATATAGAAAGTTGCTTGATGATCAGCTTCACTCTCTAGGCCTCACTTCCCAAAGCAGAGGTGGTTATTTAACACATACAGGGTGACTTCTAGAGCCCCAGAGAAGAGGGGCAATATCTAAGCCTTCAACGCTTTCATGGGTCATGTACTGGCCATTTTCCAACAATGAGTATACGTCATCAATGTATTTGCGTCAGTACATCGTACTTAAATTTTCTCTGAAAACCACAGCTTAGACCTGTGCATTAGGGCTGTACAAAAGAGCTATGTTCCATTTCAGTTTTGGATTTTGCCATTTCAGAGGACAGTGATTCATTTGGGTGTTTTGGATCACTGCTGTTTTGATTTGGCCGAATCTATTCCACAGTTTCAACGCTGTTTTGGAAATTCGGATCGGCTGGGGAGAGGCAGGCACAGCTGGGTGGCTGCAGGTTCTCCTGTGGCTCTTCTGGCTTTGTCTGCCTCTCCCTGGGTGGCGGGAGCTGTGGGAGAAGCCCCCATGGCTGCCCTGCCCAGCCCAATCCCCAACCTGGCCATCCCTAGCCTAGTCCTGGCACTTAAAAAAAAAAAAAAGCCCTGCAGTTACTGACTCTGGCAGTGGTGATCAGGGCCTCTGAGGGCTTCTGGCAGAGCCCTCCCCATGCAGTGCGGGACAATGGGGGGCAGTGGGGATCCCCCACCCCCGCCTGGCACCCATGCAACAGCTGCCTCATGGCAGCGCGACTTGGCAGGGTGCCACGCTCTGTCTGTGACCTGGGCCTGGCATTACTCAGCCCCAGCGGCACCAGCTCCAAGACAGCGCGCAGCATCCTGCTGAGCCACACTGCACCCATGCCATGGTGGCAGCCGCCATGCGGGTGCTGGATTGGTGGAGGGGTCGATCCCTGCTGCCCCCCCCACTGCTCTGCACTGTACAGGGGGGCTCTGCCATGAGCCCTTGGAGGCCCTGATCGCCGCTGCCAAAGCCAGTGAGTGCGGCGCTATTTATTTTTTTTAAAGTGCCAGGAGGCTGGAGCCAGGTGGGGGATGGGGCTGGGCAGGGCAGCCACGGGGGCTTCTCCCATGGCTTCCCTGGCTGTGCCCAGCATGGGCTGTGTCAAGCAAACTCGAGTGCTGTCACTGGGCACAGCCAGCAGCGGCACCCTGCTGTCATCCCACATGCATATCGGGGGCTGTGCCCCCTGGGAGGGCTGCGGGGGGGTGTGCTGGACTCCTCCTGCGGGGTGCAGGCCCCTGGATCTGTGTGCAGGATGACAGCAGGCTGCTGGCCCTCCTCCAAAGCACTGGGATTGGAAGGGACCTCAGGGACAGATCGTAGACACTGGCCAGCTACAGATGTCAATATCGGAGCAGTCCTTCTGCCCCTCTTCCTCTTCTTAGTTTCTGTTTCCCTGCAAGCCTGGTTCTGAAACATCCGACACATTTCCGAAACATTTTGAATGGTTTCGTTTCGTTTCAGAAATGTTTTGGAGCCTTCCATTTCATTTTGGATTCTGTGTTTTGGGTGCTGAAACGGGCTGAAACACCTCCGAAATGAAACGGCTGCCGAAATTTCGCATAGCCCTACTGTGCGTTTAGTAGGGCTAAACTGCTTGGTATATGGTATAACCATTATGGTATATGGTATAACTGTTGAATCTGAAGATAGTTTAGTAAATTTAATGTTACTTAAAATTATGATATATTTGAAAAGCGTGATTTGGAAGGAACACAAAGGCTCTAACATATGATACCACAGTCTGGTTACATAACACTCATCAGTGTGAATTCAGACATCTCAAGGGGAGACAATACTTCATACATGAAAAGACTGACTAGAATTATAAAAAAAGAAAATAGCTACTAAGTTTGTACCACTTCTCCAGTCTGAATGTGAACTTGAGATATACCACGTGTAAAACACTACAAAATAGCAGGAAGGAGATTAGTCCATGATGTGAAGAGTTATTTTTGGCAGACATTTATGCATCTGCTTATACTTAATGGAAGCATCTTCCAGCTACCTAGGAACAAACTACATTAGAGAAGCCTACCCTCAAAAAATGTAAAGGATATGAATTGGGCAAAAGTCAGGAAATTCAGCATTAGACTAAAGACTCTAACCACACCTGCATCCTAGTTATTTAAGGTCTCCTGCCACAGTACATTATTATTATTTTTTAATCGGGTATTTATTTTAATGGCATCAAACTATGCATTAGGGGTCTCACAGCATAACTAAATGATAAAATACAATTTAAGGGCCCAGTCTAGCAAAGCACTTAGCACGGGTATAACTTTATACATGAGTTGTTTCCATTGATTTCCAGTGCTGACATTTATTCAGACATATAAGTGTTTAACTGGACTAGGGCCAGTATGGCATAGTAAGGCTTGTAACAGGGAAGCAGGCAGGGAAGAGAGCCTGGTTGGGACCACGTGAACTATGATTACTCAGCTACATTAACAGATAGCTGGTGGTGCTAAAACAGCTCCATGAATGAATGCCTGGATGGAAGCGGTGTAAGGGAAGACAAGGTAGTTGCTCTGTAAGGCTGCTCAAGACTGGTCTCCCAGCATGGTAAGATACTGGAGAGCATAAGATATCCAAGTTGCAATCCCCAGGGGAATGGGAAAGGGGAAGAACCACATGCTAAGAAGGACCAACATGGACCTGCTAATCATTGCCGACAAAATCTAAACACGACTTACAGCTCACAATGTTTCTGGAAACAAAGCATAGCTGCAGTGGGGCATTGCAGCCTCCTGGATTAAGACCTTGATCCTGCATTTGGATCAGCCCAAGGACTGGATCTAGAGCACGTCAGGGAGCACATAGGGGATCCGGACCAAATGACATATAAAGGGGTGGTTGCATAAGAGTGAAGTAGCTGTGATGGCCCAGAAATTATGCAAGCTGCATCCAGAGATTTCTCTTGGGCAGACCAAGAATTTTTATATATATATATATATATA
>NW_005842152.1:1831815-1838095 GCF_000455745.1 Alligator sinensis | reverse complement strand
CGTCCCCGCTCCGGCGGCCCTTCCTGGCCCGGGGCGACCAGCGAGCCGAGCCCCGCGGAGGGCATCCCCGACCGCCCTCGGGACCCGGGGAGGTGAGTGCCGCGGGGCGCCCCGCCGAGGGGACCTGGATGCAGGGAGGAGCGGAGAAAATGGCAAATGCTGCTTGGGGCCTTCAGCCATCGCAAAGCAGGATTTTTAACTCCAGGCTTTGGGGGGGTGGTTCCTACTGCGACTTGAATGCCATGCGGTGGAACAATGTCCGTGCCCCTCTCGCCGCTCACCTGGCGCGGAGGCTGAAGAGCACTTCCTTTCCCCGCCGGACTGACGCACCCGGAGAGCAAGGACCTCGGGAGGTCCCCGCGTCCAGCCTTTCTCAGCCCCCGGTGGTGACCCAATATGAAAGGGTTGTCAACTTGAAAAATGGGTTTTTCTTTAAAGGAGAAAAACGTGGGAAACGGCAGGATTTCCCTTGCAGGCCGGCGGAGATGCAGCCCGTCAGGGGCTGCTTGAGGCCCCCACGACCCCCCTACCCCACGCGCTGCAGGGCTGGGGCCTGGAGGCAGCGGGTCAGGACTGAGAGGCGCTGGCTCAGAACTGGCCATCCATGTTCACAAATGGGTCCTTGTTCAAAAAAGGTTGAGAGCCACTGATCTAGTCCAACCAGGGGGACGAGCCCCAACTAGATCATCCCAACCAAGGCTTTCTCTAGCCCAGTCTTAAAAACCTCTAGGGATGGGAGGTTTACAACCTCCCTGGTAGCCTGTTCCAGCCCTTTTACTACCATCCTCATGAGTTTTTCCTCATATCTACCCTAAACCTCCCCTACTGCAATTTGAGACCATTGCTCCTTGTTCTGTCATCTGCCACCTCTGAGAACAGTTTAGTCTCCATCCTCTTTTGAACCTCTCTTCAGGTAACCTCTCTCTGTCTTTTCTTCTGCAGACTAAATAAGCCTAGTTTCTTCAGCCTCTCCTCATTAAGTCCCATTCCCCAGCCCTCTAACCATTTTTCTTGCCCTTCCCTGGACTCTCCAAAAAGCCGGGGGGGGGGGAAGCAAGATTTGTTGAGAGAAACAAGGCTTCCCCATGTCTTCTGTCATTCATATTTCCGCCTGCCCCAGTTTTGGGTGCCCAGCCCCCTTCTGCCAGCGAAGTGCTTCAAGTTCCTTGTTAGTTCCCTTCCCTTTCTCTGGGCCCACTGCACAACAGTTATTCACTCTTTAATTAGGAAATCCTAATGCATGGCAGCTCTCTAGTTAGCTAGTGCTGATGGTATTGTATTACTAGAAACCCTTATGCAAGCAAGTGTGTTGCCCTTGGAAGTCCTCCCTCACTAAAGTAAATTTTACTTCCGTGTAGTGCTGCTAAAGTCCATGAGAAGGTGTGTGTGTGTTAGGGTTTGCAGGGCTTGGCCTTGGCATTGTGAAGACTGGTGCCTTCAGCAACGTCTTTCGTTTTGCACATGCGCAGCTGTCATTACTCTTCCATATAACAAATGAAAAATCCACAAATAGAAATAATGGCTAAAGTTTTTCACAAGTCAAAGCTTCTAATCTTTTAATGTGTATAGTTTTAAAACTCGTATAAACATTAGGTCACCAGTATTTGGCAGGCACATTAAATGAAATCCATTAACTGTCGTACAGAAAAGCAAGAGTATTTTATTTAGGACTGTCCTACACTTTCATCAGAGAAAAAGATCCAGTTAAAGTACAGGACCCGGATTTATGTAAAGATGCTGAGCCTTCTCACTGAAGCATCCAACAGCCTAAAATATCTCATTACAAGAAGACATTAATGGTAGCTGGCTCCTAAGGATTGTTAAAATAATAGGCCAAGATCTTGGCCCCATGGACTTCCCACCTACCTCCCCACCCCCTTCACTTAAAGCAAAGTCAGACTCATTTTTGTCTCCTTTCTGAACCAAAAATGGCTTTGGGAGCAGTTACACATTTTATACCTGGGAAGATTCCTCCCCTTTCCTCTCTTCCCGTAAACAGAAATTAGTAAGTTATTTTCCATCTTCTATATGCTTAGATCAATAGAAACTTTCATTTCAAGTAATCAGCCCATGCTTACTTTATTTAGCCTTTTTAATTTATTGGAACATTTATAGGTTTCCCTTTTTCCTGTATGTGCCATGAATCTCTGTTTCTTCATGTTCCTACATCAGTTTTTATCATAATTTCTTGTCAGAAAACAGACCTATCTAGTTGCCTTTATCGAAAAATATTACATATTTACATGTATAATTCTTGTGGTTTGGTTTTTTTTTGTTTGTTTGTTTGTTTTTTTTTACTGAGATCAGACAGCACGAAACAGAAAATTAAAATGCTAGCACAATGACTTGAAAACAATGTAATTTAAAGGCTACCACTTAAATTTGGCAGAGCAGCAGTTGTGGAAATGAGATCAAGGCTAGAATATGAAGATGCACCTGCCCTCAGCTTTAGGGTACATGACAAGGATGGCTTTCATAACACGGCACAAAAAAATCACTAGCTGTAAGCTAATTTCTTTCTTTGCATGACTCCAGTAGATGTTGTTTGTGGAGGCATGTGTGTAGGCCAGGGCAGAACTTGGCTTTTATTTGAAGGGGCAGTTGCAAAAGACAAAGGCTTCATTGCCTACTTATGTCCTACAGACTTTAACATTGACATAAACTTTTAGGTCTGCACTTAAGCCTTTCTGTAGCTGTCTTTTTCTGACCTGCAAAGAATTGAGCAGTTCTGTAGCTTGACACAAGAACAGTCCAGTCCTGGTAAAATGCCTGGGCTCATTCATGCCTGTAAAAGTTGTTGTGCATATGTTTAAATCTTTGCAAGGTTGGGGCTTCATTAATGTCCTTGGTAGATGCAAGTGATGTTCCTGAGGTCCTTTCTTAGCCCTCACTCTGGAAGACTTTTAGATATGAATGAGGAGCTTTGCCTTTGTAAAGACTGCAGGTAGTAACCTTGTATGATGAACAGTACTTTTCTATAATAATTGTTTAACTAGCTTGACCAACATATATCAAAGTACATATAACAATTTGAATGATATATTCCAATTTTTTTTTACTTAAATGTTAATAATTAATATTACAAATATATACCTATATATTTCCCATCAGTACAGGATATAGTATACATAATCAACATTTTACAGTCTTCAGAATAATCACAGTAGAGAGATTGTATCATGTTCTAGGGTGAAATGGAAGGGCAAGCATATGTTAGTTTTTGGGCATGGCATTCAAAACAATAATACTATTTATTTATTTATTTATTTATTTATTTTTTTAAATTTTGAACCAGAGGGAAAGCATTTGACAAGCCTTTTGCTTAACAAAATAAATGTTACAAATGCTGCAAGTTTCTCCCAAACTTTCTTTGTTCAAATTATTTCCAAATGTTACTACATAAGTAAATAATAATGAATATTATACATTCTTTTACAGATATTAGTATAAATATATTCATATATGCTGACCATACTCTAGCTATAGATATAGATATGTCTGTCTATATCTCTGTATGTAAATATATAAATTTAATATAATATACTACTGTACTGAGATATAGTATACTCTGGGTGCATCTACATATATGTACACTTACTGTGGAGTAACTGAAATTACTGCAAAGTATGGGTGCATGTCTACACGTGCACGCTTGTACTATGTAGTAAATATGGTGACTTACACTGCCTTGAATGTAAATTTGATACCTGTATCATGAAGGTACCAAATTACACCCAATTAGTTACTCTGCAATAATGCACATGTAGAAAAACTACTGCTTAGTAACCCAGGGGGCCTCCCTTCTGGGTATGTCCAACCCCTAGGGGGCCAGCCTGAGCCCAGCCCCAGGGCTCCTGGCTGGCCATATCTCCTGGCTCAATTTGGGACTAAAGTTTAGTCCCAAGTGCCAGGAGCTATGTGGCTGGATGCTAGGGCTCCCTCCCAGTGGCCACAGGGGCACATGGTAGGCTGCTCATTCATGCCTGCAAAAGTTGTGCATATGTTTAAATCTTTGCATGGTTGGGGCTTCATTAATGTCCTTGGTAGATGCAAGTGATGGTCCTGAGGTCCTACCTGCACATGTAGACGCCAGCCTATTTCCTCTTGCTGCGCAGTAAATTTAAGATGGCATAAATGCATGTGTAGATATGCCCTGTGTGTGTGTGTATATGTAATATCAGTAGGTAAGGTTCTTTGAGTAGATGTGATATCTTTTATTAGACCAACTGAGTAGTTGGGAGTGGCGGGGAGGGGAGTTCTTGGCAAGCTTTGGGGTGCAGTCATCCTTCAGGCATAGGGAGCCTCTGCTGTTCTGAGACTTCAAGAAATATATACTAATAATGATAGTAATTAATTTACATAGTCACATAACACAATAATTCAATGTATTAATAGATTTTTCCTAATTGTATCTGCTAAGAAGCGTTTTGAATCCAACTTGTGTAGTGAATGAATGCCAAACTTAGCATTTGGATTCATAATTGTATTGAAAGACTTGTGTATCCTGATGGACTGTTGACCTAGTTCAGGATATCAGCCTTCTTTGACCTTAGGTCTGCAATAAAATTGTTCAGTAAATTACTTTGGGGAATGTCCTTTCTCTTACGTAAGCATAGTGGAAAAAATGAGGTTTAAATGTTGGAGCTAGTCTGTCCCCTGCTATACTGTAGTTTTCTTGACACTTCTTTCCCAGCATCTGCTCCCCTCTGCTTTCCATTCAGTAGAAGCTGTCCTGCACATGTGTAATCACGATGTGAGAAACTGTGGCCCTATTTAAGTCCATGTAAATTTTGTCTTTGACTCGAGTATGCCCAGGATTTTGTTCAGGGAATTTGGCCACACTGAAAGACTTTTAAGAAACTTGGATAAAAAGTGTAATACAAAAATTAGGTATTTATTATTTGAAAACTGCTCATTACGTATGACATGAAAGAGTTTATTTTTCTTAGAAATTATAAAACCAGAATAGGAAATAGTACCTAATAGTGTGATTGCTGCTATGTAGTTTTCCTAAGGATTTAGGAGTATAAGCATCTATAGTTTAGGTAAGATGGAGAAATATTCACATAGACTCATAGGACTGCACAAGTTTATACCATTGCCAAATAGATGCAGAATGGAGTTTGCACCTCTGCCCTCTAAATTTCATGATTCTTTTTATACAACGGGATTTGTATCGATTCATTTGAGTTATGTGCTGCTCTTTTCCTACAAGGTTCACGTTGGCCTAATGGCTGGATAGGATCATCCCTTGGGATGTTCTGGATGTTTACTGGTACGTGTACCTGTAATGAGACGCGCCTCGGAGGGTTTCAGTGACCCTTGGTGACCATACTAACCCTTTCCCTTCCTCTCTGGTTACCATCATTGTGAATTTGGGAGGATGTCTCTGGAGAAGCAGAATGTGGCCTTGGGTAGGGTGTTCTGCTCCAGTCTGTTCAGTCCACTGGGCTCTTGTGCCCCTTGCACAGTTCATTAGACTTTAGGCAGTCCATTCTAGAAGCCTTGGGCCTCTGGGCTCTGTCACCCCTTACTTTATTCACTGGGGTGTGCTTCTTCCCTAAGCAAAGTCCCAACAGCACCCCTTCCCAGGTGCCCTTTATGGCCTCTGACCTCCCCTACAGCCACACTCATGCCTCACAGGTAAAACAGCAATAAGACCAACATGAAGCACAAATTCACTGAGCTGCAGTATGAGCTCTGTCCCCTGAAAAGTTTCTTAAACCCCAGAGCCTGTAGAGTTCCCACTCAACCTAGCAGGGCTCAGCCTCAAGTTTCATCTCAGGGAGCTGGGCTTATATGGCCCTAGACTCCATCCTCTTCCAGTCACCGGACCCAGGTTTCTCTCGGCATCACCAAGTCCGGCTGCTTCTCGGAGAGCATTGTCTGAAAGCCTTGACATCTGCTTTAAGGAACTGATAGTCATATTAAGAAAAGGGGGATCTGATCTGTACAAACTCAGTGAATAACCTCAAGTTTAGTATTTGTGTGACTGGTCCAGAAACAATGGGGATAATCCAGGGGTAGCTCTGATTGACATTTATTCCCCTTATAAATATATCGGAGGAGCCACCTCTGTATGTATTCAGGGTGCCCAAGATGATGAATCTTGATGACACCTGGACTGCATTGACAGCAACGTTATTACTTCAAATAGAAAAGTTGTAGTACTCTGGACTGGCCTGAACCTTCTTCCACTAGAAAGAATAAAACCTCTTCACCTTCTTCAATCCCAGTGTCCTAGGTTGGGTACTGGAGCATTAATAACTGTATTAGCATG
>NW_005842152.1:1831502-1831805 GCF_000455745.1 Alligator sinensis | reverse complement strand
ATTCCTGAACTGGAGCCCACTGCTTCTCAGCAGGGCAAATTAGCCAGGGCAGAGTTTTGCACTAACATGGCTTTAATGCTTCTACTGTCCAAGCCAGCTTGTTCATAATTGGCTCGGGTATTTGGGCAGAGTAGATAATCCCATAGGGTATATGATTTAAAGTCGATTTTAATGACAGAAAAACCAGTAGACACAAAAATACCATTTCCACTATCCACACTAAGTATATGGAATTTCTGTTAAAATCAATGGAAATGTTGCATATAAAGTACATACAGGATCAGGGCAACGTTGGCATACAAG
>NW_005842152.1:1827789-1831471 GCF_000455745.1 Alligator sinensis | reverse complement strand
TCTTTCCCCCACCCCCCCCAACTAGCTTGCTTTTTCTTAGTGCTGTATTTTCTGTGGTCTAAGATGCAGTTTTTCTCTAAAAAATAAAATGCATCTTACACAGCAAAGCTACATAACAAAAAGAAAGGGGGGGGAATCAACAAAGCTGATCAAAATTCAGTTGTATTTAATGTTAAAAACTATTCTCCATAATTTTATCTGCTTTTGGTGGGTACATCTTTTATACATAGATGTATCTTATTTCTAGAAAATACGGTGTATGATAAACTCATTTTAACATCAACAGCATATAATTCAATAAAACACAATAGGGTTTTTTTTTCTCTTCAGCTGGGTGGATGGACTATGTATTCTGTTAAACCCTCGGTGTTAGTTGCTGTTGAATATGGTCGCACCTCCTGGTGCGAGCAGTGCTGAAAGCCTGCAGGTATCTCTGACACCACTGAATCTGGCCACCAAAAATGCCCGTGACTACCATGTGTTTGTGCTTTGATTTTTTTTTTTTCTCATCCCAGCACAAGATGTAGTAGATCAGATCTCCAGCTGATGTAAATCGGTATAGCTGAAGTGAAGTCAGTGGAGCAGCGCCATGATGCAACAGCTGAGGATCTGGCTCAGTCTTCAAAACTCATTCTCGACTATTAGGAGTGTTATGGACAAGAACAATAAACTGTTGAAATGCTCTTGTTCTAATTTTTCTTAAAAGCAGCATATACATTAGACACACTGTTATTTTTACCACCTGTTGTTTAGCCTAAGGAAAAGCGAAGATCATTTTAGAAAAGCAGAATGCTGCTAAGTCAGCAGATGTAGAGTTTCAAACAAAACAAATGACTCAACAGTATCTCAAACATTTAAAAAAAATTCAGAAGAAACCCCATGCCTAAGATCAATGAGGCATTCACAGTTGTTGAGATTATAATAAACATGGTATATCAGACTTGCTGTTCTCGATTTTGATTTATACAGTGAAGGGGGGTTTTTTGTTTTTGTTTTTTCACTTCTCCTTTAAGTCTTTGAAAATGTAGCCTCTCCACATAATGCTTTAATGCATTTATAGTTAAATGATGTAATACTTTATGGCTGCTACAGACAGGGGCGGGGTGGAGAACAGTGCTTTTAAATTCAGCATGCCCCTGTGCTGAGTGCAGCACAAGCCTAGAAGGGGCATTGTATTAGTTGGGCCCTGTTCACCCAATGTCTATAGTTTGGGCACTTCAGTGGGGCTTTTTGGCACTTTTTTCTAATAGCTGATTGAATTAGGGAGATTTTTGGTGCTTTTTCTAAAGCTATCTATACAAACGCTGTGGAGCCGGGTCAAATTAACATGTTGCTTCCAGTAAAGTGCTGGGGTTTTTTTTAAAATTTTTTTATTTTATTTTTTATTTTGGTTTTTCATGTCTGTCAGTGCCCCATGTTCATAAGAAAAATGGACAGGCTTTGCACCTTATATTGGAAACATAACTTGTTACTTTATTGCAAGTAAAGCAGTAAAGTAAAGCATTCTTTATTTGTTGTTATTTGCACAGAAGTAGCACACAATATTATGCTAAATGGTAAGCAAATGCATAAGCCAGAAATCATGATTTTTTTTTTACGCATGAGGCTGGTCATAATGCAAAATGTACAACATGCTGGGAGAATATGAATCTTTCATAAAATCCTTCTAAGCAGGGATGTTAACATACAGGCATAGAATTTTTAGAGTTCTGAAACTAAAGCCTAGAAAGACTAAAGCCTAGAATTCCATTATTCATAGGTTTTCCTATTATTTTTGCTAATAAGAATCCAGACTTTTTAAAGTACAAGATTGATTCTTGAAGCCCAAATTTACCTCTTCATCAGCTATAGGGCAACCTAAGCACCTACTAGTTTTATAGTTTTAGGGAGAACCCCAAGTACCCAATTTTCAAGAGGCCGTATAGATAAGAACATATGAATTGCCATTTCCTGGGTCAGACTGTAGGTCCAGTTTGCCCAGCATTCTGTCACACAGTGGCAGAGTGAAAAGGAGAGTGAACATCGTATGATCAGGGTTTTCCACTGTTCTTCTCCCAGTAGCAGCCACTAGCATTATGGTCTAGGAAGTTCTGATTCAGAAGCTGAACCCCTAACTCCCATGCTCAATAGATACTGATGCCCCTTTTCTCCAAAAATTTGTCCAGTCCCTTTTTCAATCTGGCTAAACTGTCAGCTTCCACAACATCTGGTGGTAATGAGTTCCACATTTTAATTACTCAGGGTATGAAGAAGAACTTCCTTTTCTTAGCTTTATACTTAATACCTATCAGTTTTATCTTATGACCCGTAGTCCTTGCATTGTGAGGGAGAGTGGGAGCATCTACACAAGACGCTATGGTGCTGTAGCAATGTGCTATGGCGCTGTAGCGTTCGTGGGCAAAAACCATGACGCCGCTGCTATGTCGCCATAGCAAAGCGCTCCCTTCTTATAATGTGTTGCTACAGTGACATAGCAGCCAAAAATAAGCATGCACGGCACAGTATGGACTGCTACTGCACCATCTTTTAGTTCTTCCAAATGGAAGTACTAAATGATGGCACAGCAACAAAGACCCCATACAGTCACACCCAGTAAATACTAAATCCATATTTACTTTCTCTTCACTATTTAGTACTTCGTAAATTCTTATCATGTCCCCTCTCAAGCATGTCTCTTCTAAGATGAATAGGCCTAGCTTCTTTATAAAGTCTCTCCTCTTAAAACAGATCTCTATACCAGAGGTTCCAAAACTGTTTCATATTGTACACCCCCTTTCAGAATTATTAGCTGCCCACATGCCCCTATCACTGTACATTTTATATTTTATCTCCTTAAATTACAATTATTATTATAATAAACAATCCATCATTTTTCAAGTCTTTGAAAAAATTATCAAGGCTCACATTTGTGAGAGCCCGGCAGGAAAAATTATGCTGAGGGGAAACCAGCATGGGTTCATAGCAGGTAGATCATGCCTGACTAATCTAGTCTCTTTTTATGACCAGGTTACAAAACACCTGGACGCGGGAGTAGGGGTAGACGTCATTTACTTAGACTTCAGGAAGGCCTTTGATACGGTATCCCACACCATACTGGTGAACAAGTTAAGAGGCTGTGACTTGGATGACTGCACGGTCCGGTGGGTGGCGAATTGGCTAGAGGGTCGTACCCAGAGAGTCGTAGTGGATGGGTCGGTATCGACCTGGAAGGGTGTGGGCAGTGGGGTCCCGCAGGGCTCGGTTCTTGGACCAATACTCTTCAATGTCTTCATCAGTGACTTGGATGAGGGACTGAAGTGTACACTGTCCAAGTTTGCGGATGACACACAACTGTGGGGAGAAGTGGACACACCGGAGGGCAGGGAACAACTACAAGCGGACCTGGACAGGTTGGACATATGGGCACAAAACAACAGAATGCAATTCAACAAGGAGAAATGCAAAGTGCTGCACCTAGGGAGGAAAAATGTCCTGCTTGGAGGCATGGAAGCGGAAAGGGATCTTGGAGTCCTAGTGGACTCCAAGATGAACATGAGTTGGCAGTGTGACGAAGCCATCAGAAAAGCTAATGGCACTTTATCGTACATCAGCAGATGCATGACAAACAGAACCAAGGAGGTGATAATTCCCCTCTATCAGGCACTGGTCAGACCGCAGTTGGAATACTGCGTGCAATTTTGGG
>NW_005842152.1:1807879-1827396 GCF_000455745.1 Alligator sinensis | reverse complement strand
ACCCCCCCCCCCCCCCCCAAGATGTCTTGTAGGGACGTGTGAAGCGGCCCACAGGAAAAATAGTGGCAGGGAAATCATTGGTTTGGGGGCAGGCAGCCTGGCCCATTCCCCTTATCTCCCCCCTGCCGCCTCTGATGCCTGCTTCCATCCATACCTTTCTGCTTTACCTTTGTAGTTGCACTGACTCTGTCTGGCTTGGGGTATGGAACACGTTTCCAGGCCAGGCAATAGTGGCTTCAGCCCCAAGGGTCAGAGCTGGAGCCAGAGCTGCAGCAGTTCCTCCCCGCTGCTCTGTGCATCTCTTTCCCATGCTCCCCTGGCTCCATTTGCCCCTTTTCTGCACTCCCCCCTGTTTTGGGCTTCCTGGTACTGCCACTGCATTGTGTACCCCTTCGGTGTGTTCCCCATACTACCTCCACTGCCCTTTTTCTCTATTGTTCCCCCTCTATTATGCAACCCTTACCTATGCTCCCACCAGCACCATGCACCCTTTCCCCTGTGCAACCTTCTGCACTATGCACCTCCATCCCTGCACTCCACTTCCCCCTTGCCCTTTCCCTGTGCTCCCTTCACTGTCCGTATCCCTTCCCCTGCATTTTTCCCTGTCACCCTTTCCCCCGTGCTCCCCACAGCACCTCGCATCTCTTTTCCCTCACTCCTCCCCCTCCACTCACCCCCTTCTTGCCACAAGAAACACCCTGGCCCCATCCAAAACCTAGCAGCTGCTTGCCTGTCCCATACTTAAAACTAAAGCAAGGGGTTTCCTCCCATGCTGAATGGGGGAAAAGCCCTCATCTTAGATTTGAGAAAATACAGCACTTAGTTTTTTTTATTACTTCATGTCACTAGCAAGTTTCTCCTCATTGTTTCTTAGCCTGTCTTATTATGGTTTTGCATTTGATTAGCCAGAGTCTGCTTTTTTATTTTCCCCGTTAAGATTTGTCTTCCATCTTCTAAAAGAAGCCTTTTTTCTGTTTATTGCCTTTGCAACTCTGCCATTTAAATCACGCTGGTTTTCTTTTTTGTCCATGTTCCTTTTAATATGTATATTTTGACTTGCAGTATGGATTTGTTTTGTGCCTCCAATATGGTGTTCATAAGCAGTTCCCATGCTGTTTGCCAGTTCTACACCTCCTCAGGGCCCCCTTTTGGCTTTAGTCTAACTAGATTCCTCGTGTTGGTATAGTTTATCTTTTAAAGTTAAAGGCTACTGTGGTAGATATTCTTCTTATCTCCCCTCCTACATAAATGTCAAAACTAATTGCATCATGGTCACTATTGCTAAGAGGTTCAATAATGCTTACCCTTTGCATTAAATCCTGTGCACTACTTAGAACTGGGTCAAGAATAATTTAATTGCTCCCCAAAACAGTCTTATGTCAAAAAAACTGACCCCTGCATCTCAGCTTGGGGTTAGATTGATGCAGTCTATTTGTGGATAATTAAAGTTGCCCATTATTACTGTGTGGGTGCATCTATACATGCAATTATTGTGACTGAATAAACTGAAGAGCAAATTGTTCCACAGTAAACTACTCCTGGGCAGTGTATACACGTGTACCTGCGACAGCAGCAAACTGAGCCAGGAAGAAGCAGTTTGGATCAAGACTGTTTCTGCCCTGCTCTGTCCCCCTGCAGCAGCCAGGGGTGCTCCAGACTCCAGCTGCAGTTACCTGGGTGCCAGCCCAAGGCTGGCATAGGGTACAGGGGTCAACCCCTGGCTTTGGCTGATGGCAGTGGTGTTGCCTGCGGTCTGGGGGACATTCCTGGGCTGGCAGAAGGCATGGGGGTTCAGGCCTGGGCAGTGGGTGTCTGTGTTGGGCAGTGGAGGAGCTACCAGGACCACAGGGCTCCTGCAGCTATCAAGCCATGTGGCTAGGCAGCAGGTAGGGGTGCTGACCCTGCCTACTCTGACCCTGTTTTTTATCCCCATTATTTATCATTTCACTCTTGTAAGGTGTGTTGATCTGAACTGCGTGCTCTTCTATACCTGTCAGCTTTCTCCCACTTTTTTTAGTTTTATTTTATTTTCTTCCACTTTTTAGTTTAAAAGCTGCTCTGCCACCTTTTGAATGTTACACGCCAGCAGTTTGGTACCATTTTGGTTGTGGTGGAGACCATTCCTTCTGTACAGGCTTCCCATTCCAAAAGGTCCCCCAGTTCCTAAGAAACCTAAACCCTTCCTCCCTGTACCATCGTCTCGGCCACACATTGAAACTCTATAGCTGTGCCTTTCTACCTGGCCCCGTGCATGGCACTGGAAGCATTTCGGAGAATACTACCATGGGGGTACTGGACTTCAGCCTCCTAGATGCCCCTCGACCCTTCCAGTAGCTTACCTGTGGTGGACTTAGAATGTTCCCAATGCTAAAACCTCCTCTGGACATGGTGGGCAGGCCAAGTCGGTAGGCAAAGTCATTCAGTTGCTGTTATAACTGATTTTGTTTCTTCTGAACAGTCATTTATTTGCACCAGGGCTGATTCCAGGATAGGGTCTTATGTCCTCTCAGTGGTTCATTTAAATCAATTCAGGCAGCCATTAAATAGAAAAACCTAAACATTTGCTTTCACTCCCAGTCTCCATTAAAGTTCTCTTTTGCTCAAAACCTTATTAAATACATGTTTATTTTTCTGGTGTCCATGTAAATTAGTACAGTTTTTTCCAAGTCAAAGGACAGATGAAAAATTAACGTAGGGGACCTAAAGTGGGACATAGATAGGTTTTAAGCACCCAAGTCCAAAATTTCAACCCTGAAACATCCCAGTCAGCCATCACCCCCAGCTTTTTTATTTAAAAGCACCCAAGCTTCTGCATTTGCACAAGTCCAGAAACTTAATGTTTGAAGGGCAGAGCAGCTCAGCAACTGGGCCATGCCTAAGTCTGCTTGGGATATAGAAAGAAGCCATTCCTCTGTCTCTGCCTCCTGAGGGGTTTGATCCAGTGTCTGTGCTCTGAAAATGCTTATTGTATTTGTACTGGATCAGATTTCATGCAAAATGCCAGGGCAGCTGCTGTTTTCTTTTAAACACATCTGGAGGAGGAGGATTTCCCTCTTTTATTCAGTCAGTCAGTGGTTAGAGCAGTCGTGCAAGCTGTAGGAAGCCAAGGTTCATAGGGCATTCTGTTTGGAGATCTGGGATTGAATCCAGTCAGGCAGAAGAGGGAACTGGATGTAGTTCTCCAGGCCCCTGAGTGAGTGCTCTAATTATTAAGCTTCTATTAAAAAGGAGGAGAGCGCAGCAGCGGCTATTATTTGTTTTTGAAAGGAAGGATATAGGCACTGGTCTTAAGAACATTCAGGGCTATTAGGCCTGCAAAGAAGAACATGCGTGTTGGTAGAGAAGAGCAAGTTGCCTCTGAAGTGGAGGGGGTGAGGGAGAAATCTCTTGGCTAGCTTGAAATGATGCCTTGCCCAGTGTGTTTGCTTTAGGTGGTTTTCCACTCAGTGTGCTGTTCTTTTTGTGGAACACATTGAGAGGTGCCTAACTTTCCCTCTGGGGAGCCAGCATTTTATTTTCAGTAAGTTTCCCCCCTGCAGCACACACAGATTTTGCAGGCAGTGCTGGAGTTCAGGTTCCACAATCATGATTTTGGTAGGTTCCTGGGGATAGACATACTTTCAAAGTCTGGTGGTGCAGTGCTCGGCATTCCAGAACCAAACTGTTTCAGATCTGTCCCAAAGTCACTAGATGGGTAATAGAAATCTTGAGTTACTTTGTGCACATAATTATAACCTGGAGAATATTCTTACTACCGCAGATCTTGTATTTGAAAAACACCTATGCAAAACTATAGCAGAACTAACCTGAGTTATTGGAGAAGGAAAGAGATAACAGCTATGGACTGTTTTTCTTGGCCTCCATGAATTGGTTTGTGTGTAAACCAGTGATTCACTTCAGTGTCTCATAAGGGGAAAAAACAAATTTCTTTCTAAGTTTCAGATCCAGAATTTGGCTGAAAAGGGTGTTGCAGCTTACTTATTTATAGATGGCACGGAAATCAAATAAATAAAAATAGTGGTCACTAGGTTCAAAAAATACAAAGCATACAAGAATGAGAAGAACAACATACTTTAATCATAGAGCCGTGTATAATCTCTGCAGAACCTAACAGCTAATTAGCTGAGGGACCACCTGTAAACAATCAATTTGCTCTAAATTAGGGAGTATCTTTCATTTATAACTTTTATTATTACATCTTCCCTCTTAACAATATATACAAAAGTCAGTTCACACCAAAATCAGTTAACACCCATATACATAGAAGAAGTTACTAGTACTTCACTCTGTGGTGAGTTTTCACCCTCTCGTTCCTATTTGCCCTTTTCTGCAGTTTTTTTAACAAGTCTCTGCAGGCACCTACACATGTGCCTGATGCCTGCTCAGACATGTTCTAATTAGAATGCATTAGAACAGATTTGAGTAATTGATTAATCGAGTCTGCTGGAGCGTTCTAATTAGAAGGCTTCAGTAGCCTCAGAGTTGCATGTATTCAGTATCCTCGTGTTTCAAAATGGCATCAGGGCGCTTTAACTAAAGCTCATTATCCCTACCCACATCTTGAAGTGTGGGACACCGAATGCATAAGACACTGGGTGTTTTAATTGGAGCAGCTCCCAAGGGGCCTGCCTCCCCACCCCCATGTAGAGATGCCCTGTGAGTCTTTCAGGAGGTTTCACTTTCTTCTCAGACTGAGGTATCGGATCCAGTTTCTGATTTGTGCTTGGTGGGAAGCTTTCCCTTCAAGTCTTGATAGACTTGAGTACTAATACTGGGATTTGATTAACTTGCACTTTTGAACCTGTGCTTTGGCATGTAGTACAACGTTCAGTTACAGACCACTGACTTCTTTTTTCTGAATAATGGTATTTGCGTTCATATCCATAAGTGGATTTCTTCCTACAAGGATATGGGTGTTCGTGTGTTCTGGAACAGTTGGTTTCTTCCTAAAAAGACTGTCCAGATTTGGGTTGTGATGGCCAAGACGATCACCAGGAGGCACAAATGTTGTGTCTGCTTGTGCTGCCAGCACACATTTAACTAGATGCAGTTTCTCACAAGACCCAAAATTATTGTCTACAATGAACAAGGGATTTTCTACTGTATCTTTATAATGGGTGTTAGCAATGCATCTCCCTTTCATTGGTATATTTGTTACTTAATAACCAGTTATTTTGAAGTTTGTTGGACTCGCTTTTGTTCTCCATTTTAATATTTTTGTATTCATGCTCTGGTAAAATATTAACTCGAGTTCCAGTAATCAATTTAAATGAGCACACTGTTCCTTGCACTTCCACTGAAAAATCAAGTCCCGGTCCTTGATTTTTTTTTTTTTCCTTGGGTCTACCATATCTATAAGCAATTTCTTTTCCAGTATGCACTTGAGGTGTATGTGTTTGGGATCCACAGCAGCTGGCAAAATGATTCCTCTTGTTAAAACAGAGCTTTCCAAATGCAGCACAACATTTGGGACCATGTTGTCTTCTACACTTGCTGTCTGACTTATTTACTCTTCTTGCCAATGAAGCACTCCACCCTGCAATGTGACTTTTTCTGGCCACATTCTTTCATGTTCACTGCATTTGGTGCATTCAGTTCTGGGTCCTGGGCCTTCACAGTTTCTTCTGCGCATTTGGATAGTCTTTTCTAGGGACAAGTCTCCCTCACTTAGTAGCTCTTCTTGTAATGCAGTGTCTGCAATGCCACAAATAATTCTATAGCTAATCAGAGATTTGAGATTGTCAAATTCCCAAAAGCACAGTTTTTACTCACTCTTAGTTCAGTAACATAGTTTCTCCTGTTGTTTTTCCACACAGAAAAAAAAAATCAATTGGTGTCTTTCAGGAATCTCATTCTTTTTGGCATGTAGCACTTCTCAAATTTAGACAGTATCACAATTTCATATTTTGAATTTTTTCAAAGGTAAAAGCATTATAAACCACTAGGGCCTCCCCCCCACAATATGCAAGAAGTGAGATGCTTTGACTTCGTCACTTTTCTGCATCTGTGAGTGTGAGGTACCACTCAGACCCATCTCTGAATGCCCTCCTATTCTTTGCTATATTGCCCAACATAAAAAGAGCAGGTGAAGATTGTAATATTTTCATGACTAATTGTCCTTTTATTTACAGCTATAACTGTGTAGGAAGATCACTTTTAGAAGCCCTTGTCCTTCCACATGTTTGTGTTATTCTACTTGCTCTGACTTTCTTTTGAGTTATTTCTCATTCACTACTTCTGATACTCAGGTCTGATCATTAGGTTCAGCAACTATAGGCATACAAGAATGAGGAGAAGAACAAACTTCAATCATGGAGCAATGTGCAACCTCTGAAAACTCTTATTTAAGAATCATCTTTCAATTACCAACTTCCTTTAAATTAGGGAGTATCTCAGCTGCCTGCGGAGGGTTCGGGATTGAGAGTATGGTTGGGGGTAGAAAGGTAAGAAAGGTTTAACGAAAACACAACTATGCGTAGTAACAAGACAAACAATGACTGACAAGAATAACTTGTGTCAGCAACTTATAGGCAGTCCCCTCTGATGCCCGATATACAACAAGTTTCTCTTTCCACAAAGCTTAGCGAAGTCAGGCATCCCCGATCAGCGCTGTCCAAGAGGTACCAGGAAGCACCCTGGTATTCAGCCCTTGGGCTCCTCGAGATCCACGGGCCCCCTGATCCAGGTCAACAGCTAACTAATCCTTTTCACAGAGCTGTATCTTCCTTCAGAATGATTTCTGGATGTTTTAGCCAATTTGTAGCTTCTGAACAGTACTGATAACTTACAGCCACTCAGATTCATTTTTACTTCAGCTGTCTTTAGACTGACCAATAGCAGTACAAGCTTTGCATTCCTTTTAATAAGGTTAATTTTAACTACACCACAGGGCCTTACTACTTCAAGCTTTGTTAAATTTACTAGGCCTTATTTTATACACGGCCTTACTACATCTTAAACTTTAATTAGGCTCTTAGCAACAACATATAGCTTAATATCTAAACAAATACAGAAAAACACTTGGTCTAATCTTCATAGAGCCTACAGCCAAAACATTTATCACACAGACATAATTTCAGCGGTCACAAGGGGGTGTATTTAAATTATAGCTTTTCTTACTACATCATCCTCCCCCCAAAAGCTCAGGATAGCACGCACAAACAAGTAAAAAAAAAACCCCAACAGATTAAATAATAAAACAATAATCAAACAATTCCCCAAGGAATGTCAAAAGCTTAATTTAAACTGCTAAAAGCCTGCTTCTGAAAGATGGCCAGGTTCAGGCTCTTGTGGGCCTCAAAGAGGAGGTTCCAGAGCCGAGGAGCAACAACTGAGAATGACTTCCCATGTGTTTTAGTCAAGCAGACTTATTGCACACATGGTACTTGCAGTAGGTTGTTCTCAGCTGACCTTAAGAATCTTGATGGAACATAAGGGAGGAGGGTAGTCCCTTAGGTACATAGGATCCAGGCCATTTATAGCTTTATAGGTTAAGCATCTTGAATTGTGCTAGGAAAGCTACTAGAAGCCAGTGCGGATTCTGGAGCACTGAAGTTATGGGCTCCTCATGAACCACCTGCATGTTCTGCACAAGCTGCAGCTTCCTACCAGTTTTCAAGGGCAGCTCCACATAAAGCATATTGCAGTAGTCTGGCCTTGTTAAAAAAAGCATGGATGATGGTGGCCAGATCAGAAAGTGAAAGACAAATTTGCAGATTTTGTACCAGATGGAGCTGGTGGAAGTTGCTCCTAGCCACTGCTTCAATTTGATAATCCAGGTATAGCAAGAGATTCAGGAGCACCCCGAGGCTGTGGATTCAGGAACACTTCCAAGACATGAGGTCTGCTCATCACTTCTGTCTTGACTGAATTCACTTTCAGTTAGTTCACGCACATCTAGTTCTCAGTGGTACCCAGGCACCGGGTAAGAACACATACTGTATGATTGGGTTGGAGAAAAGGAGAGGGAGAGAGCTACGTGCCATCAGCATACTGGAGACACCTCATTCAAAATCTCTGCATGATTTTGCCCAGGGGCCTCAGATGCACATTGAGAGGTGACAAGTTGCAATCTTGGGAGACCCTACAGGAAAGGTCCCAAAGGGAGGACTTTGCACTTGCAGTTCATTACCCTCTGAAATTTTCTTTTCAGGAAACAAAATAACCGTTTGAAAATGTCCTCATTTATACCCACTAGGTTATGTAGACATGTTATCAACACTTCATGGTCAACTGTATCAAAGGCCACTGAAATCTAATAGGATCAATAGGGTATAATTTCTCAGGGGTGAAGAACATTGACCAAGGCCACAAACAGTCCCTGTACTATATTCAGAATGAAAGCAAGACTGAGGGATCTAGGGATCCAACAGCATTCAAGTACACCTGGAGTTGTCAGCTAACTACCTGTTTAATGGCCTTCAGAGGCTAGAGTTGCCACTGTAGCTGGCTGAAGAGACAATATCAAAAACTGTTTTTTGAGAAGGAACTGGACAATCACAGACTTAAAAATACCGGCACCTTCCCCTCCCAGAGGAAAGCATTGATAGCCAGTAGTGGCCCCAGTCTCCTCAATCTGGCTTTATAAGCCCAGATGGGCAGAGGCCCAGTTCACAACCGGTAAACTGAATCATCATCCCCCAGGCACTTTCCCCAAAAACAGTCTCTGTATCAGTGGGTGACAACAATGGAAATTGGTCCATACAAAACCAACAACTGAGGTTTGCTGGCCCTGAAGCTAAACTCTGAAGTTAAACTGGTGGTCCCAGGCTAGGTTTAATGCACCTGATTTTTGTCTGCAGAGCAGGTGGCATATCACGATTTCATTTTCTGAATGCTTTTGTATTAGGAACAAAACTTGTCTTTTTAGCCTAAGTTCCTAGGCTAAATTTAAGAAAAGCAGGATTTTATAGGTATTCCTGCCAAAAATATTTTTTTTTAGTAGCTTGACAGATTGTTTTTGTCAAGCATGTCTCTTGAATTCTGGTACTTTTTCAGAGTTCTAGATTCTGTAATATGTGTACTCTTTCTGGATATTTTCTTTCCTCTGTGTATTATTTCCTTTTCTAGGAGATAGCTCCAAAGAAAAGTTATTCCTCCCTGGGTGCATCTTCACTTGCACTTTAAAATGTGCAGTAGACTATTTTATTGTGCATTAAAGTGGCACACAAAAATCTGTGACATTACACGAATGTGCAGTAAAACAGTCTACTGCGCATTGTCACTAAAAAAGCATGCAAATGTGATACTATGCATTGGTGCAGCCTAATATACATTAATTTAGTACCTCCCATTGGAGGTACTACATTTAATGAATATTAGAAATGGTGCATTAATGCATCTGTGACATGCCCCCTAAGTACTTTTTGAAGAGTGCAAGTTGGAAGGAACTCAGTCAAATATTTTCCTTTGTAAGAATGTTTGTCTCTACTAATATAATAATTATTAAAACCTGCATTTTCTGTTATTCACTAGGACTATGCAATATCCTTTTGACTTTATGAAGCAGCCATAGGAGTATTTATTTATTTATTTATTTATTTTTTAATCATTAAGATTTTAACAATATTTCTAATACAAAACAGATCTCTGCCATTGCCCCTTCTTTTTCCTCCTCTGAATTTCTGAAGAGCTGATAACCATATGTTCCATGTGTGGCTCTAGTCAAGGAAGAACTTACTGTGAAAGTTTATTTTATTTTTATTTAGGCTGTTTGCATAAAACTTGGAGTTGTTAGATGGAAGAACTCATACCTCTAGTAAGACTTCTAAGAATAATACAACATGAGAGGTTATGAATAATTATATAAGCAACTTGAGAGTGGATACAAAACTGTAAGACACATCCTGTACCTAAGAAAAGATGATGAATTTCCATTATAATCCTAAATTTGACTACCCCTAACTTTCAAGGGGAAAAAGACCTCCCCTCCTTCTTCCTTAACTTTCTTATGTGCTCTGTCACTAGAGCAAATGTTTCCCCTAAAAGTTTAAGGTTAATCAGCCGAACAGTTACTAAGATAAATAACTTGAAAAAAAGTTATTTTCTTTTTCAAACTTTTGTTTGTTTGGAAACATTAACATTTGTGTCCACCTAATGTGAAGCAGTTTGCACAAAAACATCATATTTGTTTTACACATTCATTTTCAAGGAGCATCAGTGCACAGAACGATTTTAATAAGTCTGAAGAGAAAATTTAGGAGTTACAAATTAGATGCTAGATTTTGAATTTCTGGAAGTTGGATAAAGATTCTTGCAAATGCAGTTTCTTTGGAAAGGCTTGCAGAAGTTAAGTCATGTAGAGAATATCTGCAAAGTTTATTACTTTCTTGAGATGTGTAGAATGACATTTCCAAGCCATACTGGTGCAGTTATCATGGATCACACTTTCCATGAAAAATGAGCAGCTGAGATGGAGAAGTACTGTAGCTTAGAGGCCTTTTGCCATCTGACTGTCTTCAGATTAACACAGCTAACTAATAGGGCTGTGCGAAGCATTGGTTGCTGATTTCAATTTGGAGGAGATTTGGCCTGATTCGATGGCCGAATCTCTGAAACCAAATCAAATCAGGTGAACCATTCATCTCTCAGTATTGAATTGGAAGCTTCTGAATCTATTAGGAGAGATTTGACAATTCAGACATGGACAGAGCCTTGTGTGTTTTTTCTACATACCTCAACGTACCAGGCAGCTCGTGAATGCTTAGATGGTGGGGCAGATGGATTGTCCCATGGGAGTGCATGGGGGTCCCCAGCTCACTTGCTGGCTGACCCAGAAGTGGACCAGAAGCACTTCCGGTCTACTTCCAGGTCCAGAGCCAAGTGCACGGTGGACCCCCCCGCCCTCCCCAGCTTAGCGATCAGTCACCCTGGGTGCCCCCCCGGAACCAGGAGGCACCAGTTGCTGAGGTGGGGGGGGGGGGGAAGGGGCCCCCCCGTGCTCCGCAGCAGACCTGGAAGTAGACCAGAAGTGCTTCTGGTCCACTTCTGAGTCGGCCACCAAGTGTGCTGGGGACCCTCATGCGCCCCGTGGGATGATCCATCTGCCCCACCATCTCAGCATTCACGAGCTGCCTGGTACCTTGAGGTATGTAGAAAAAACACATAAGGCTCTGTTTCTGTATGAATCGTCGAATCTCTCCTAATAGATTCAGAGGCTTCTGATTCAATTCTGAGAGATTAATGGTTCACCTGATTTGATTTGGGTTCGGAGATTCGGCCACTGAATCGGGCTGAATCTCCTCCAAATCGAATCACAGAATGATAGAAAATTAGGAAGGGACCTCTGGAGATCATCTAGTCCAACCGCCTGCTCAAAGCAGGATCATCCGCAACTAGATCAACCCAGCCATGGCTTTATCTAACTGGATCTTTAAAACCTTCAAAGATGGAGATTCCACAACCTCTCTGGGTAACCTGTTCCAGTGTCTTACTACCCTCCTAGCCAGAAGGTTTTTTCTAATATCTCTAACTTAAACTTCCCTTGCGGCAGCTTGAGACCATTGCTTCTTGTTCTGTCATCTGCCACCACTGAGAACAGTCTTAGCTCCATTCTCTTTGGAATCACACTTCAGGTAGTGGAAGGCTGCTGTTGAATCACTTCTCAGTTTTCTCTTCTCCAGACTAAATAAGCCTAGTTCCCTTTCCTCGTCATGTTCCCCAACCTGGTAACCATTTTTGTTGCCCTCCATTGGACTCTCTGAAATTTGTTCCCCTCCTTTCTGTAGTGTGGGGACGGGAGGTGTGCAGAAACTGAACACAGTGCTCCAGATGTGGCATCAGCAGTGCTGAATAGAGGGGAAGAATCGCTTCCCTTGATCTGCTGGCAGCATTCCTACTACTGCAGCCCAGTATGCAATTAGCCTTCTTGGCAACAAGGGCACAGTGTTGGCTGATATTCAGCTTATTGTCTACTGTAAACCCCAGGTCCTTTTCAGCAGAGCAGTTGCCTAGCCAGTCAGTCCGCAGCCTGTATCAGTGCATGGGATTTGTTACATCCCAAGGTCACGACTTTGCACTTATTCTTATTGACTCTTATGATATTTCTTTTGGTCCAGTCCTCCAGTTTGTCTAGGTCACTCTGAATCCTAGCCCTAGCATCCACCATATCTATTACCCCCCCCAGCTTGGTGTCATCTACAGACTTGCTGAGGGTGCATTCTGTGTCATCTTCCAGGTTGTTGAAGATATTGAACAAAATAAGCCCCAGCACTGAGCCCTAGGGCACTCCGCTTGATGTCTAGGTATCAAGCCATTGATCACTACCCTTTGAGCCCGATGATCCAACCAGTTTTCAGTCCAACTCACAGCCCCTTCATCCAGCCCATACTTCCTTAGCTTGCTGCAAAAATGCTGTGGGAGACTGTATCAAAAGTCTTGCTTAAGTCAAGATATTTCATGTCCACTGTTCTCCCTGCATCCACAGAGCTAATCATCTCATCATAGAAGGCAATCAGGTTGGTCAGACATCTTGGTGAATCAGGCCCTTGATGAATCCACACTGACTGTTCCTAATTGCCTTCTTCTCCCCTGAGTGTTTAGAAATGGGTTCCTTGAGGACCTTATCCATGATTTTTTTCAGGGACCAAGGTGAGACTGACCAGTCTATAATTCTCTGGATCGCTTTTCTTGTTTCTTAAAGATGGGCATTATATTTGCACTTTTCCAATTGTCTAGGACCTGTCATAATCACCACTGCCCCTGGCAGTCCTTTCTCCTTAGTCTTGGAGGTCTCTCCATTATAGAATCAATGAACTCCTCATGGCAGAGGATGCTTCAGAGCCATGCCACCTCTTGCCTGCTCCCTGAGGGACGCCACCAAGAGGCACCATTTACATTACAGGTACTCCCCCACCTGGCTGTCTCTGGAAGGAAACTGCAAGCCGCAGTCTCCAGAGCACCAAACCAGGATCTGGGTGGAAGCTTTAATGGTGAGTGGACCTGCCTGGGCAGACACCTCACTGGTGCAAGCAGACAAAGAGCTGGCAGTGGCAGTAGCTCTGGGATTGTGACATCCTCCAGCAGTTTCTATGGATCTCCTAATCTGCTGGCTCTCTCTCTTTTCCTGTCCCCTTTCCAACAGACCTTTCCTAGCAAACTCCCCTGTAAGCTGGCCTGTTCACTGTTCCTTGGTCCCAAAAGGTTCCCTTTTCCCTGCTAACCTGGTTGTGCTCACCAAGGTTAGAGTGAAGGAAAGCAGGAGAGATTTCCAGGCAAACTTGCTAGCAAATTATCCCTTGCTCTGGACTCTAGTCAAACAAGGGGCTTAAGTATTGGCCAAACTGCTGAGCTTTAGCTGCTTACACTAAATATATGTAGGTTAATTACTCTTAATTAAATCTCTTTGCCCTTGATTCCTTACGTTCTTTTTTGGTTAGAATGATGTGGATTAATTCCACCCCCCCTCCCCGGCCGTCCTCCCTCCCCAACAGTTCCTCTGTTGGCTATTCCCATCCTTGTTCATTCTAGTTTTATTAAAGAAATGCAAAGAGCATATTTTCTCCTGAGCAGACCAGTTGGGATGATCTGTGATCTCCAAATAGCCGGTATCTAACTGCCAAATAGCTCCCATATTCCAGGGAAATTCTGTGCAGGGGCTTAAGCTGGCACAGCCAGATATATCAACCTCTTTCTGCTCCTCACACTGGCATTAGCAATAAAGAATGGAGTAAATAGCTTATGTATGCCCTCAGTATACAGCTGGTTTATGGTTCTTTAAGGACCATCACTATTTCATGTAAATTAGACTGGCTTATGTAGATTAAAGGTTGCACTAATTTATTCGGCATGGGTGAAAGTAGATTGTTTGCTTTCACCCATTGTTTGTGACCTAGAGAGCCAGAACTGGTTCCATGATTAATACTTGTACACATTTCTCTTTGGTACAGGGTCAAAGTTTAGCACACTACACACACACACACGCACATGTGAGAGAGAGGAACTAGAGTAAAAAAATAATTGGAAACATGTATCTAACTGGATGTTAAGAAAGGGTTGCTGGGTGACTTCAAACCAAGGAAATATTACCTCTAGCTTGTCACTATGGTCAGCTTTCTCTGTCAGGAAAAAAAACAAAAAACACTGCTTATTGTCTGTGTTTTTTTACTCAAGCTGTGTTTCTCAGCTTGCTAATACAGGGGCACATGTCCAGGACATTGAAAGCGTGTTACTGCCAAGTCTGGAGATATAGCTCATGTTTGTTGGCAGATCCTGTGTCCATTAAAATGCTCTCATTACATCACCCCAGACCAAACCCGTGATAATAAAAATTGGGTTGAGTCCATTTAATATAGCTTCTATATCGGAGTCTGCAGTCTACTAATGATCCAGGCCTATTGTTGTTGGCAAGAAATGCTAATGATACATGCTTCCCATTTGTTAAAATCATACTTGATTGAAGCCAGCCTGTCAGGACAGGAGTATAAGTGTTTTAAAAAATGAGAGTTATGAATTTTCTCTGCTATTAATTCTGTAATTCTTGACCATTTTGTTGCAACACTAATACATCCTCTTTCACTAATATATATTTGACATAATATGGATGTTTGATTCTAAATGCTAGAAGTGAAGGAAGGAACTCAGTATTATATTCCATCAATTATTTCTCAGTTTCTTCCTGTTTCATGTTTAACCTATGACCTTCATACTTGAGATCCATCATGTTCTCTTGATATTGGAAAGTTTCCATAGCTTCCCTAAATTGTTTCTCGTAATTATTTTTATATGATGTCAACACTTGGTTTTTAAGTAGACCAAGCCATATTTCCACTGAGATGACCACACTAGAGGCACCAGTTTGTGATCTACCAAATTCAACTTTGGTAGATATTGAAAGTTTAATGTATTTCTGCTGCGCCCTTTGCAACATAAAATGTATACTGTTTTCACTAAAGTCCTCCTTAGAGTCAGTACACATTTCAAAGTACTAATGGCAATTGGATAGAGTCTTCTTATTCTGTTTGTGTATGGAGAAGCTGGGAAATCCTATATCAATTTAGCAGCTCAAGATTTTAACTTCATACTGTTTATTAGGACAACCTGAGGTGCATCCTTTTTCTAAATATGGTTTCAGTACTGAGATCAACTTGCAAGCTAAAAACATGAGTAAATATGTGAAAAGTTTTGGGTTATTGTTCCTAAGCAGGAACAATAACCTGCAGGAGCAATCATCTTTTTCATGCTGTTTTCATGCTCCGAGTAAATGTAGGAATTTTTAGCCACTTGAACACAATATTTCAAGCTTTTTCTTGTATTTTTTTAATTTTTTTTCCATAGGTAGATAATTTTAACTTCTGTTTTCTCATTGCTGTCATTTATATGATCATGAATGTAATGTTGATTATATTCTTTTAATTCTTCCTTTTAATTTTTCCTTTATTTCTTCAACATAAACACCTAGTAGCAGATCCCTTGAAAGCGCAGACTGCAGGGAGTATAGCTCTCTGCTGTAACTCATGGCGCTTTGCAGGAATCGATCCCCTGGATCCAACTTATGCTTACTGTTGGTTCCCGGGGGTTGGGGAATTAAAGCAGTCTGGAGCAGCTGTGAGTCTGCAGCCACCCTCCCCTAGCCCCACCCCTATCCCCTCCCTGCTCTAGCACTGTCTTCAGAATAGGAGGGGAAAGAAGCAGAAGGAGCTCAGTCTAGGGGTTGCCTAGCCTGTGTTAGAGGTGGGGACGGGCCTGGGGCTCCAGTCCACCCTGCCCACACTCCAGGAGAGTCTGGGCACCCCCCAGGTGGAACTCCCTCCACTCCCTTCTACCTCTCCCATTATGAAGACAGAACCAGGAGCAGGGCCGGGCTGCATCAGCTCAGCCCTGCTCCCAGTGTACACTGACACAAGTTAATGAAGGTGCTTTGCTTTGGGGTGCCTTCATCTGAATGCTCATGTAATGAGGGTTCAGATTGTCATGGGACTGGGCCCTTTTCAGGTGCTCTGCAGCTGTGCCCTTCTGTAAGTGTGCTTCAGGGGCCTGATTGCATGACAAAATGTCCCTTGTGTCAGCTCCCTGAGTGTGACTCTATCCCGAGGTGATGAATCTGTTGAAATTAAAACTTGATTGATTTCCTTTTGCTGAGAATGAATGTAGGCCATGAAGAGAAGGTAGGAAGAGCTGGTCACAAAGGCAGGGTGTCTGGGGTCCTTGGAAGTATCTACCATTGAAAACTATAGACATAATTCATCCTCAAGGTATTAAGACTCATGGGGCACGTCCAGATAAGCATGGACATTTGTTTCCCCAGGGACAAGTAGCAGTGGCACACCTTGTTCCCGGGGAATGCCCATGCCATGCATGCTCTGGCATGTGGCAGGTGACCCCAGGTGGGGTAGGGGAGGCTGTGGTCAGCAACTGTGCTGGCCCCAGCAGTTTTACCTGGAGCCTGGGTGCCTCTTGAGGCTGCAGCCATGGCACAAAGCCTGGCTGGCAGCTGGAGTTTGACTCTGGCCAGCCAGGCTCCAGTTTTGGGCAGTGCGCACTGCTGCCACATGTGCCACCCCACTTTTTTTTGGCATTGGCATGGGATCTCCTGGGGTCAAAAACTCCCCCGTGCTAGAAAGTAGCGCATCTGTGCTAGTCTGGATACGCTCACAGAGTCTTAACAACTCAAGTGCTTACCCAAGCCCTAATGCACATGGCACATTAAAAAGGATGGTATAACAAGGGCTGGTATAATGGCACTCAGGGACCCCATGAAAAGGCAGAATTTACAGTATATATCAAACACAAAGTCTGTCATCATTTTAGACACTTGATCTGTATGCTATATGATAAAAGCTTGCCAAAACTTTCCTGGCAAAATCCAAGGGCTTAGCCTTTTAGAAAATTTTGACAGAACAATCTGTGGTCTTTGGCATTTTTAAAATGTCAGTTACAAAGCTTACTCTAGAATGAAGCTGACAATCAGGATTTTCAGGAAACCCTCAAACAGAAGCTATATATATCCTCCTGGCTCCACTGTGATATTTTAAGTGGAAAATAGCTACTTTGTGAATTTCGGAATATGAAGACTGAAAAATATATTCATTATATTAGATGCCCTATGTGTCTTGAACATGTCGCTGTATTTTACATGTATACCTCTATGCCACCTCTTCAGAATATTGGAAACCTAAGAAGCTGCAGCAATCCAGTGCCTCTTCCACTGGCTCCTCCAGTTGCTGTTGCTACTCCTAAGATTTGCCATGCATGGAAGAGAGTCATTGCAATCTAGGACTGGCACAGTCCAAGTTACAAAGAGTGCAGTGGGTCCCCTGGTAATACTCAGGGGAGTGAAGGAGTGTACATAATGTCTGGCTAAGCAGGGAGGAGAACAAAAGACCCATTGCTCTATTTCCAGGGACCTAGGGATCAGCAGGAGCAAACGCATTGTGTTTCTTTGTGGTTCAGATATTCACAAGAAATAAACCCACTGTTCATATACCATCCTTCTAAAAGGACCCAAATGCAAAAGTCCTCAGCAAGGACTTTGCAGAATAGAAACTCAGTTCTCAAGTCCTTACAAATAGTCATTCATATCTGTATCCATACAAGTTATCTCACTGAAGTGAGGAATGTCAGTTGGGGCTTGCAGGTTTCAATTCCACATTTGGGGCTTCTAGACAAAGCTGTGTTTGAGTAAAAAAACTTTAAGAGAGCATCTTAGAAAGTTTCATTTTAAAAAATGTTTTTGACCTCATAGCTGCAAAATTCCTGAGTTAGCTTAACACTTAAATCATTTTGTCTAGCAAGAGAACATGTGAAATGTTTTAGGCAGAAATTAGTATTTTTGATGAAAGTAGAAAGTGGGTCATATTGGAGTGGCAATGGAGAATGAATTGTAACTTTAGCTATGGGGTCACTATTGCAAATGCATATATTATTAAATTAAATGTATTTGGAAAACTTATTAATATGCTCTTACCATTCATCAGAATTTAAACTCGCCACCATGTAAAAATGTTATTAAAATTCTAAATTTTAAAGAACAGAAAGATTGATCTCCAATCTACAGCACTTCTACTGTAATCTGGAAAACCAATATGAGTTTCACTTATGGCCCAAAGACTTCAGTTTTCTAGTAAATCCTCAAGTATTGACCAAACTTCGGGTGCAGATCTGTATTTTCTGAATTTTTACCGGATTCTTACTCTTTATGAACAGAAGCCATGGGCATTTCCCAGCTGGGTCAGACTAGAACACTTCATGTATTATTACATCAACATAATGCACTGCACAGTTAATCCATGCCAGTTACGGACATACTAGTTAATAACTTTTTTTGACATGGTATCAAGTAATCCTCCAATATGCTTTTCTTTAAAAAAAAAAAAAAAAGATTGTGATTTTCATTAACATTACTTTAGTCAATTCCAGAATAAATTTTTAGGACACAGTTTCCCTCATTAAAGGAAAATGTTATGAGAGTTCAGCTTTCCCCAGGATAAGGCCTTGGGTGAAGAGATAAGGCAGCTAGACAGCAAACTGGTTTATTTTAAACTAACCAACTTTCTATCATTTCTTTTAAACAGGAGGAATAACAAATTTCTATAATCCTCTGTGAAACAGTGGACTGAAGAAACTACCTTGAAGTTCAAGTAAAGAAGTCTGTACCTCCAGGGACATCTTCAGTGATGGGGAATCTCATTCCAAAATTTATGGGTTATGCTAAAAGAGCTGCATAAGGTGAATAAATATTGGATTTAACAGTATTTCAGATGATCCGATCTTAAATGACTCCATTCCCTTGGTACCCAGTCCAGTCTGTTGAATAATCAGTATAAAAGGATGCCATATATCAGGTGGTGGGACAGCAGTTGGCAAACTGAACTTTGATGCCTCTTGCTGCACTTTCCAAGGCAAGAAAAAGTCCCACCATGGTCTTTGGATCAAGTTTGAGGAACTGAGACAACACAGTGAAATTTTCCAGCTTGGGGGCTGTATTAACTGGATTGGGAGATGCAGGAATGATATGTGAATCTAGGCAAATCAAAGGAAAGACACCTGTTAAAACCCAATACTGTTTGACTCCCTGAAGCACGTGTGCATCTTACTGAGGGGTGTGGGGGAGGAGGGGAAAGCAAGCTGAAAAAGACTAGTAAAAGATTAATTTGGGCCAGGAAAGAACCATAAACTTGTACTTACCCCAACAAATAGGGCACTTGAATGCACAGTCAGCACATGGAGCACCACCCAAGGGGATGATGGGAGAATAAGCTGCAGCGAGTAGATCCTGGGCACAGACATTCATTAGGGAGAGAGTCAAGGTCAATAGTTCAGCAGCGAGTGGCACAGAAGAGGCGCCCAGGGCTGCAACCCACGCCCAGATTGCTTGTGTGCCAGGAAGGGAAGTTGAGCAAGAAAGGCCTACAACGGCATTCAACCACAAAGATATACACAGGGGGCAGGGGAGGGAAGAGCTGCATCTAGCACTGGTTGCAGCCATGGAGAGCTCAGTGCTGTCCTGTGTCCTCTACCCAGGTGATGGGAGCCTTGGCACGGAGGGGCTGCGTGGGCAGGTGGAGCAGGCGCAGCCGCAA
>NW_005842152.1:1806409-1807740 GCF_000455745.1 Alligator sinensis | reverse complement strand
CACCCAGCTGCCCCTGGGGGGGCCTTGTGGCTTTAGCTCCTCCCTGTGCTTTAGTGCACCTGGAGGAGCAGACTCAGCACCACGACAGGACCCTGGCGCTGCTGCTGCCGCCTCCCCATCACCTTCGCCATCGCCACCATCCTCATCGTCCTGCAGCCGTGTAGTGAAAAGCCAGTGGGAGATCAACAGTGCGGCATCAGAGTCAGAGGAGGAAGAGGAGAGTGAAGCAGGTGAGGGTGGGCCATGCTGCCTGCGGCCTGGGGAGGAGCCGGACTTGGTGATCGAAGTGTGTGGGCGGCGGGTGCGGGCGCACAAAGCGGTGCTGGCAGCCAAGAGCGACTATTTCCGTGCCCGCTCATCACGGGACGTACTGCGACTCAAGGGCGTGAGCTACGGGGCGCTTCGCCTCCTGCTTGACTACGTGTACACGGCACGCATGGGTGGCATCCGCCACGACAACCTGGCTGAGGTGGTGAGTGGCGCCCGTGTGCTGCAGATGCCATGTGCCCTGCACTGTGCTGCTGAAGCCATGCGTGCCCAGCTAAGCCTCCAAAACTGCTACCAGCTGCTCTGCCTGGCCAAGAAGCAGCGCCTCACGGAGCTGCGTGAGGCCACCTACCGCTTCATGAGTGACCACTACCTTGAGGTGCTGCGGGAGCCCAGTGTTTACGGCCGCCTCAGCGGCGCTGAGCGCGATCTCATCCTGCAGCGCCGCCTGGATGCCGGCCGGCCCTGCCTGCTGGTTGCTGAGGTGAGCGATGCTTTGGAGAGGCTTGCGGGGGTGGGAAGCCGGCCACAGAGCCGTGAGAGCAGCCGGCCACAGAGCCCCTCGTCTGTGGTATCCCTGGAGGACAGTGGTGCACTCATCTATTGCTACCAGGAGGTGACAGGTGAATGGCGGGTACTGACACGCCTGCCTGATGAGGCCAATGCTAAGGGCTGTGCGATATGTGTGCTCCACAACTACCTCTTTGTGGCCGGGGGCCTGGCAGCAGCAGTGCCAGGTGAGCCGCGTACTCGCCCCTCGGACAAGGTCTTCTGCTACAATCCTCTCACGGACAACTGGAGCCAGGTGCGCCCGCTAGCCCAGCCCCGGGCACAGCTCAAGCTGCTGGCACTGGACGGCTACCTGTATGCTGTGGGTGGCGAGTGCCTCTTCACCGTGGAGCGCTATGACCCACGGGCTGACCGCTGGAGCGCTGCTGCACCCCTGCCCAAGGGTGCCTTTGCTGTGGCCCACGAGGCCACCACATGCAATGGTGAGATCTATGTGTCAGGTGGCTCACTCTTCTACCGCCTGCTCAAGTATGACCCCAGGCGGGACGAGTGGC
>NW_005842152.1:1797493-1806378 GCF_000455745.1 Alligator sinensis | reverse complement strand
GCGGAGCGGGGGGGAGGAGTCCCCTACAAGCACCCCCCGCCGCCGCTCTGCTGACATGGTGGCCTTCAAGAACTTCATCTACCGCTTTGATGTGAGTGGCGGCCGTGGCGAGCAGGCTGGCAGCAGCAGTGGTGGTGTCGAGGTCTTCCGGTACAACACGGTGGCTAAACGCTGGAGCCAGTGCGCCTCCCTGCGGCCCAGTGGTAGCAACGCACTGCAGCCCTTCCGCTGTGCTGCACTGGGCCGCACCATCTACTGCATCAGCCGTGCCGGTGTCCTGCGCTTCAGCTTGGCGGCTGATGGTGAGGTGGAGTCAGACGGTGGCCTGAGGGGCAGCTTTGATGCAGAACTCCTCAAAGCACCCCAGGACAGCAAGGGCCTTCTGTTGCCCTTCGTACTGATGCTGCCAGATGGGGCAGACCGAGCCGGGGAGCAGGAGGGCACATCCACACCATGAAGCTGGCTGGAGCAGGGCTGGCATCAGGAGTGGGCTCTGGGCTGTGCTCAGTAGCATGGCACCGCTGTGTGGGGCCTCAAGAGGCATCTCCAGGGTGGCAGGACAAGGTGGTGCTGGGGTGGGCCCTTGGTAGAGCTACCCTTGGGGGAGTGCTGCCAGTGTATGAGCATGCACAAGGCAAGATGGGGCACCCCATCTCTCACTGATCTGGAGCCATCCCATTCTGCACCAGGTGCTGCGCATACCCAGCCATGCGCATTAAGGGAGAAGGCTGCTAAAAAAGGATCATCTTTGGATAACATTAATGCCAATTCTCAATCTTGGAAGAGAACTGCGTGGTTTTTTTTGTTTGTTTGTTTCCCTCCCCCCCCCCATAGATATGAATCCCTGATAGTAGAGGCTTATCACGATAGTGCCAATCTCCTTTGTATGCCCTGTTGCAAAGAGTGGCTGCTTCCTTTTGTTTTCTCTTCTCTCTTGGATGCGAACAGTGCTGGCAATATAGCTTGAATGAATTCTGTTTACCTTTGATGGTAAAGTAAACATTTTCCTGTGTTAGAAAAGTATAGGGAGAACATCTGAATCGCAGCCTTTCATTTTTATTTCTGTTTTTTTCTTTGGTGCAGTAGTTTCTTTAATGAAGACATGGCACGGTGTGGCCCCAGGAATTTCAACCACAATGAATGATTTAACAGAGACCAGACTTGGTCTTTAAGCAGCACAAATGTCTGCCACATGTTCCTATTTGGAAAAGAGGGGAGAAAAAGTCATGTTACCTTTTAAAAGATGACATATTATTGCAGAAGCAAAGTTCTGTGGCAGGATGAAGAGGCGATTTCTGTAAATAACGTTTTTTATCACAAGTTTTAAATTATAACAAATATGAAGTAAAGATGTTTAAGCCATGACAGGCTGTGTATGCCACTGTGTTCTGGAAAAATGTTTTGTAATTCACTTCTCTTTAATTAACTGTAAATCAAAGACAGTTAACCTAAACCAAATGCAAATCCCTTGAAATCAACTAAGAACATTTAAATCCTTCATCTTTATGTCCAGTATCCCATGGCAAGATACTCTTTAGCACAGTACAAGGCTATCATAGGAGAACAAGCTAAAAAAAGCATTTGCTACGAAGGCCAGCTATACTTCTACATTAGCATGATGTTAATATTCCCCCATCTTTTAATTGCCAGCTTGGTTTATTTATTTCAAGTTAATGATTGCTGTAATTACTAATATACTGGTCAATTACAGTACACGTCAATATCATATACCGTTGTTTGGATTTTGAACCCCATGGAATATTTTTTTTGTGGAGCAGAATCTTGAGAATGGAAAAATGTGATGGATTCTCTTTGCCTGTTGGAAGTTGGAACATGCGTTTTGTCATGTTATTCAGAACTAAAAATGTAGACCACCTGGGCAGACATGCTATGTTAAAACGGCACTAGCTGTTATTTTCTATATTTTCTATATAGCCATTCAGCACAGGGATAAGGCAAAACTTTGTAGCTTTACATTTAAGTCAATTTGAGAAACCATTTCCTAAAATAGACCAAGTGTTTTTACTATTGGTAATTCAGCCTGGAATTGTCACTTGATTATGGAAAGGAATAGTTTGAGTATTCATCTTCTAGAAGGGTACAGAAACTTTACATAAAGAACAGCAGGAGACGAGTTTTCTCATGTTTGAATAAAATGTCCTGCTTTAAGCAGAATACCGACAGTAACATTCTTTGGTAGTTCTAAAGCAAGGCAACTGATTCATCTATAGACAACTTCATCTTGACATAAAGAAAAAGAGTAGTTTACATTTTATAGGGTTGTGTTTTTATGTTTCTTTTTTCATTTTTTTCAGTTTTGTTCCCCCCCACCCCCCCATGGTTTTGCACAGTTAGTCTGATTAGACATTGTTTAGAAATTAGTGGTCCAAACAGAAAGCTTTCAGTGAAGCAGATCTATCTGCTCCAAGTAAATATATGGGAAGTCTTGCCCTGGGTAAGTACTCCAGGACTATGCTATATGCAGTGTAGCCTGGCTTGAGTACAGGTTGCTAGAGGGGGATTCAACACTGAAGTTAGAATTTTTTTTGTGTATTCACTCACATATTCGATACTTGACTTGCTGGTCAATTTCTCATTTGGAAAAATGTCATTTGGAGTTTTTGCTCTTAATTTAGTACCACTTTCTAAATAGTAGCAGAGTTGTGAATGTTAAAAAAATGATTTATGTGTATTGGGACTGTCTTTCATCTAACTAGCAATCAGAGCGAATATTTAACATGCTGTGTGCAAACACTTAAGCAATTAAGTGAAGTAAAAGCTGTCCGTAAGTGTTTGCTGAATTGGGGCTTTAACCAGTATAGGGATCAGATGCATGTACTGATAGATCCCTTTTAGCTTTGATAGTACAGTTCCTGACTTATTTCAGACCTTATTTAGTACAGTGCCTGTATGACAGTTCTAGTGAAGAAGCTAACTGGTTTTGTATTCTTTTTCTTTCAGGTTTAATGTGATAGCATTTCCTGAAAATGTCCTCACATTTGTGGGAAATCACTGTGACGTCCAGTCATAAAAATAATCCACAGGCTTTCCACAAAAGTTTGAAAATTACCTTTTCCCCCCTAATAAAAATGTTTGCTGATGTAGTGTACTAGAAAACAAACAGCATTTACAAAACCAGTAATTAATAAGAGTAAATCAAAAGTGCTGCAAAAATAATTTTAAGGCACTTTTTTTTTTTTGCCGTTACGTATGTTAGGAATGATCGCATTGGGCTGGAAACTGCTTTTACTATTTACTCAGTGTAAGTGAGAGCAGAATCTGGTCTTCATTAGTAGTAGTTGGGCAAGTAGAATTTCCTTTATACACTATTTGCATAATTGCAGCCAGATGATTGATTTCTCTGACATTTTCTAGCTGGTTTCCTATTCCATGGCCTCTGTCTCATACTCTGTAAGCCTAAGCATGCCTACTATGATTTCTCCCCTTCTTTCCCTAGTTGTATCTTGAGTGACAGATTGAACAAGTCAGCTAAAGTGATGATACACGCCTTTCTAGCAAACATTACCAGCAGATGTAAATCTACAAACCAGTTGCATTAAAAGGAACCTTTAATTGCTGTAATTCCATTTGTATGGATCTTGTTTATACCTTAAAACTAATTCAAAGGAATTATTAGCAAAAGAATAACTGTTTTCTCAATCAGTGTAAAAACCATGAAATAAAATGGCAATGCTGTGGACCAAGGCTGTCCAACTTCTGGAAAGCCAGAGGCTGCAGGCTCAGGGGCCACACACTGAATGAGTAGAGTGGGCACCCTGACCAGTGCACCCCTGATGTATGCATAGTGTGGGCAGTCTGGCTTCCACTTCTCTTGGCTGCTCACACTGCACTGGCTGCCCAGTGCCCCTCTGCCCTCACCACCACATGCATAATAGCATGGGCAGCCCCCACTCCCATGGTACCAGCAGCCTGACTCTCCCCTGCTGCATGCGCAGCACCTACTTAGTGTGGATAGCCATACTTCCTTTGTCACATGTGCAGCTCAGGTGCTCCAGCCTGTTTCTAGCTCCTGGGGCAGGACCAACTGGGGGGAGGAGGAGGAAGAGTGGCAGCCAGTAAAGAGACCATGGACTATATGCCAATGTTTTAGGGGCCTCTTGCGGCCCACACACCACCAGTTGGACAGCCCTGCTGTGGACCATACCTGTTTAATAATATTTATGCAGTAACAAATGTGAATTCCATGCAAAATGTAATCCCTTGTAAATAAATATCTGAGAATTTCAATTCCTAAAAAGAATAAGTTATTCACATACAAGGTGTACCTTTCCTATGCTGTTTGGTTAGCTATCAACATGGTTGCTTTCAGTACCTCTGCTTATCTATTGTTTAGGAGTAGCTTTTGCTTTTCTTGCTTTATGGCATCCATTTATGTTGCCTGCTCTACAGATGCATTATATTTTATAAGTGCAGAGCTTAAGGTTGGCTTGTTCTATGTCTAGTGACACCTAGCATTTTTTACTGGAATAAAAATCTGAAGTTTTAGAGAGCTATATTTTTCCTAGCTTGAGCCTTTTGCAGGGATTTTGGTACAGTTGTAAAAGTTAAAAAGGAGGAAGAAGAGGATAACTGGTATCTTTAGAGTAACTGTAGTAAGAGTTGCTTAATAAATCAGTGTTTAAATGATTTATCTTGCAATTGTTCTGTGGACCAAACCTGCATTGGATTGAATAGGATTTTTATGTGTATTTTGAGAAAACAGCAAGGGCTTAAATCATTCTTTAGAAAAAAGTACCACTTAAATAGGAAAGTTTGGCCAAATACTGCTTTCAGGCAATTCACTGTAAACATGGAATAGTTCCACTAATTTCCACTTCTACAGCTTAAACCATTATTTGGTATGCACACTCTCTAGGGATATTCTGCATTCATAACCTGTGCAGTCTCATTCTCTATTCATTTTGGCTCAAGAAATGGGAAGTGTTGGGATATATTTACTAATGGGAAGTGCTGGAATATACTTACTAGAATTAGTATGCTCTTTTGTATATTAGAAGCTCTCTTAGCTTCCCAAGTTACTACCATATGCCCTGTAGGAAGGAGAAAAGGTAATATCTCAATAGAAAAACAACAAACTACTATATATTTAACCAAAAACAAACTAAAATAATGGTAGATGGAAGGGGACTAAAAGTAGTATTTTTAGCCAGAAACAAAAACACCGCCAACCTTGTTAAAATGCTTTACTAAACATGGTCTTATGTGAAACTATGTTAGGAAAGTGTGTATATTTTCATAACGGAAGCACATCTCAAACAAATAGTGTTTTTCAATAAGCTAGTTTATTGCAGCAACCTGTGCTTTGCTTTTAAGTTTTAATGTTAGTGATGGATAAATACTAGGCAAATTTGTGAAAATTCAATGAAACCATGTTGATGCAGCCACTTATCTGTCACAAATTAATTGATGCAATGCTTCAGACACTGTGCACAATTCAGGTGAATTACATGTGTAACTGATATATTAAACAGTTTGTTTTTAAATCACAGGCAAAAAAATCACTGTAAAGCTTTTTATGTACTCCAATTTATGCTGTAGTGGAATAAATAAATATAAAAAAGAATATTCCCCCCTTAGGGCTTTGTGGGTAGTTGGTGTCCATTTTTTATCTGCCACACAATTGCTACATTCTTAATATGTACATTTTGATTACATTTCTAGGTTATTGAAGGGTTTTGTCCAATGACTACCTCATGTAAAATGCATAAGCAGTCCTGGGAGCAAGGACTGCAATCAGGAGTTCTCTTTTCTTCCAAGGGAATACCTTCATGACTAGGTCACAGTCATACTCACTGGCCCGGTATATTATGCACTCCTTCCTACACAATGGCACAACTTCCGAAGGAGGTGTGATGAGTGTAATTTCAGACACACCCTTCAAGACTGGGGGATAGGATGCTTTCACCAAAGGTCTAAGGAAGGGATCAAGCCCAGGTTTCACCATTTTCTAAACAAATGCTCTAACTACTAGTCTATCACAAAACATGGGTTTTGAGACCACCATCACCATCTTAATTGCTTAAAAAAAGCAGCTGCAACTGTATTTTGTGATGGTTCTGATCCTGTGATGTGTGGTAGGCATAACCTACTCAGAGGATGGGCCTATTCAGAGGATTTTGGTGCCATTCTGCCCACTTCCAGAATCCCAGTAGACTTCAGTGGGATGTAGGTGCCCAGCTGTAGTTTTTGGGCATGCTCAAAAGCCAAACTCAGTAATTAAGATAACCTTCAGGTCAAACAGGGAAGAATCTAATGGTTACTGAATGTGTGTTATGTTGTGCTTTGGTTTTTTGGTCTTGGATTTCAGCATGTCAAGTTTGACTATTTTGTTTGCCAGTGTTTTTCTGCATCTGGCCTAGAGTATGTTAATGCAATCCCCATTTCTCAGCTACCCCAATTTGCAGACTACACCAATTTAGACTTCCTTCCATTTACTTGACGGAACATTGCCAGTGAAGGTCAGTGTAAATCTGACTTCTTACCTTTCTTGCCATTGTGCCCTTCTGCAACCCCTTGTATGTCACCACTGAATTTGGATCCTCAAGTACAAGGGAATTTATTCTGATGTAACTCACTGAGTATCCAGAATAAAGGAGTGTAGCAAGAAAACCAACTAAGCAGATGATACAAAAATGGGTAGGATGTAATGATCCAGTTTGGATTTGCTCTTTTTTTTGTTTCATGGCATATCAATTCCTATGCCCCATTCTACTCTTATGTCCCAGCTGGTGCACCTAATCATGCCTTTGTTCTGACCATAAGCGCTGCCTCATGCTGGATTTGGCCTGCAGACTGGCCCTACGTCACTCTTCCAGTCCATGGATCCAGAAGGTTAAGCACCACTGGACTAGATCTTGGCAATTTCGGGGCTGCTATTAGAGGTATAAGGGCTCTAAGAAATAAGGTAATGAGCCTTAATGAGGTACAAAATGGTTACTGCAGGTTGCTCTTGTAATTAGTGGGCATGTCTATACATGCATCACAGTTTGGGCCTGCCAGCACTATGTCACTGTAGCAATGAGCTGTGTCTCCGTAGCTCATTGCTATGGTGATGTAGCATCTTATGTAGATGCACCCAATCAGTATTTCATACATTGAAGTGGGGTGAGTACATAGTCTTTTTTCAGTCTTTATATAAAGCAGTTGGAGTACAATGTATATTTTATACTGTCACAGTAAGAAATACATGTGCCAGGCAATCTTCAAGCATAGAATGTGACACCACTCCTGCCCTGAGGAGTTTATCAATTAAAAGAGACAAAGAAAGAAATGAACACCTTTGGGGTGTGAAAGGTAAAGAATAATTATTATTATAATATTTATTTGTTAGTGTGACTGTATTTGGATCTTGGGGAGCTTTGGATTTGCAGCTGAATACAAGGCTATAGTCTGGCCCAGCAAAGCTGCTAACCACAAGGTAGAATGATATATTAAAAGTAACATCGCAAGACACTCGGGCAAGCATTTCCCTAATAATGTGGTAGTGTGTTGGACATATGACTCATTGTGTAAAAGGAACAAGATGCAGCCCACCAGCTATCATTAGGAGATGAGCAGAAACAAGACCTTGGAGATGGTGAAGAAATCAGCAAGAAACCGCAAGTGACCGAAAGAAGCTGAGGTTTTAAGCATGCGCTCATAGCAGAAAGACATGTAAATAAGTGAAATGCATAGGTAATTCCATGCTAATGTACTAAACAGTAAACAGAGGCAGAGCTTGAGATAGGAGGGAATATGGGTGGAACAAAGGTGGAGTAAATGTTAATGAGTATGAACCAAGGCGTATAAATATGGAAAGAGCTAATGTTCGTAGCGGCTTCCTGGTTTGTCGGAGCTAGTCTGAAGCTGTCTCCATTTTGAATGAAGCTGTTGCTAGCAATGTGTACTAGTGTTTGCTCTCTGAGCAATTGGATCATCGTCTCCCTAGTCGTTGGGCGCCATGTGGAGTCGGGGTCTAACATTATCGTGTACCACTATTATGGTAGAAACTTAATACTGGATCAAGGTTGTTTTTTGTTTTGCAGTCTGTAAATGCTGAACAAAATGACAATCTACAATTGTGTGTTCAAATAAGTATTATAAATGTGGCAGAAGAGTTATTCCTGTGTCATTACTCCAGTACGATAGGGCAAATTAGCACATTTCTTATGGACATTAAACATATTGAAGGTTTGTACAGATCTCATCTCGTTGTGCTATAAGAAACAAATAGTATTTAATATTCTCAGTGATTGAGCAGAAAATTAAGTGTGGTGACTCAGCAGTGCCACCTACTTGCTAACTTGGAGAGACATTAAGGGCCCTGAAGGGGACTAAATTTAAGATTTTAGATCTGCAAGACAGCTGTGGTAACAAGACGTCTATGGAGAGGAAGGGGAAATCCTGTAATGTTCCCACAATCACTCCCTATCGCCACAAAGCTATGCTGACAGCTACAGTTCTAACTCCAATTCTCTGGCATTCTTAGAGGAATTTTGAAGACTATAGCTGTTTTTTTCCCTTGAAGGTTAGATTGTAATACTGTTTCTGCACAGTTCTTCAGATAGGTTGTACTGGAGGTGAAAGAACTCTGCCAACTCAGTGAAATCCTTCAACTTCCTGTTGGAATCCTGCAACATTCTTTTTTAGCAAGTGGAAGAAAATGTCTTTCCTGATTGTACAATTTGGTTCTGCAGAAAGGAATGCTAGTATAGCTTGCCCTTCAGCAGAAGGTTATATTAAAAATGGGAGCTGTTTATTATGCATACTAACAAAGCCATGCGTAAAACCAAATTGATTATAGGCAGATGCAAGACAATACTACCTAGAATTTTATCATTTCATTGGACTAACTTATGATTTTAGTATTAAAATGTGGTTAGTGA
>NW_005842152.1:1794976-1797462 GCF_000455745.1 Alligator sinensis | reverse complement strand
CCTGCTGAAGCAAGGTGACTGCAGGATGGCCTCTATGAACATGCAAGAAGCTGCAGGGAGGGGGGGAAGAAAGGAAGAGTATAGATAGACTTCTACACAGTTTATAAAGCATCATCTCAGGTTAGGAGCATACTCATTAACATTTGATTACTCATGCATCCATTTCCATATGTGAAAAGTAAGGACAAAATGAATGGGTGGGCAGCTCTCTTCTGATAGCACCCTTTGCAAAGGTCACAGGTAAATGAATATATTGGTGTGCAGAAGCAAGTTAGATCTCTCACCCACTTTCCCAGGTAAAGGAAGAAGAGGAACTGTTTGACTAGCACTAAGGAAAATAAATCTCAGATTCAGAACTTCCTGCCTTTTGAGGAAGAGATGTGAAAAGGAATTTTACAGGTGTCTCCTATCTTTTCAATCTACCAAAACGTTCAGTTGAAACAGCTGACTCTGGTGTATGGGGGGTTATGAGGAAATGAAGAAGGCATTTGAAATTTGGCTGCATTACTGGTTTATAGAATTAATGTTTTATTGTCTAGGCCCCTTTTTAAATTTCAAAGTCAATGGAGCCATGTCATAGAAACATAGAAAATTAGGGTTGGAAGGGACTTCAGGAGGTCATCTAGTCCAACTCCCTACTCAAAGCAGGACCATCCCCAACTAAAACATTCCAGCCAAAGCTTTGTTTAGCTGGGTTTGGAAAACTTCCAAGGATGGAGCTTCCACCACCTCTTGGGGTAACCTGTTTCAGTGTTTTACAACCCTCCTAATGAGAAAATTCTTCCTATTATCTAACCTAAGCTTCCCTTGTTGCAACTTGAGACCATTGCTCCTTGTTCTGTCATCTGCCACCTCTGAGAACAGTCTAGCTCCATCCTCTCTCAACCCCCCCCGACCCCCGCCTTCAGGTAACTGAAGGCTACTATTAAGTCCCCTCTCAGTCTTCCCATCTCTAGACTAAATATGCCCAATTCCCTTAGTCTTCCTTAATAAGTCATGAACCGCAGCCCCCTCATCAGTTTTGTTGCCCTCTGCTGGACTCTCTCCAATTTGTCCACATCCTTTGTAGTGGGGGACTGAACACAGTACACCAGATGTGGCCTCACCAGTGCTGAATAGAGGGAAATAATCCCTTGACCTACTGGAAACACACCTACCTGTGCAGCCCAGTATGCTGTTAGCCTTGTAGGCAGGAAGGGCACACTTATGGCTCATATTCAGTTTATTGTCCACTGTAACCCCCAGGTCCTTTTCTGTTGAGCTGTTGCCCAGCCAGTCACCCCCAGCCTGTACTGATGCATGGGATTGTTTCATCCTAAGTGCAGGACTTTGCACTTGTCCTTGGATTTCTTTTGGTCCAATCCTCCAACTAGTCTCAGTCACTCTGAATCCTAGCCCTACCCTCCAGCATATCTACTGCTCCCCTTAGCCTGGTGTCATCTGCAAACTTGCTGAGAGTGCACTCTATGCCATCTTCCAGGTCATTGATGAAGACATTGAACAAAACCAGCTCAAAGACGACCGACCCCTGGGGAACTCCCCTTGATACCAGCTGCTAGCTAGACATTGAGCAATTGATTACTATTCTCTGAAGACCTTACAGTCCATTCATCCAGCCCATACTTCGTTAGCTTGCCTGGGAGAAGGTTGTGGGAGACCGTATCAAAAGTCTTACTAAAATCAAGGTACACCACATCCACTGGTCCCCCTGCATCCACAGAGCCAGTCACTTTGTCATAGAAGGCAATCAGGTTGGCTAGGCATGACTTGCTCTTGGTGAATCCATGCTGACTGTTCCTAATCATCTTCTCCTCCAAGTGCTTAAAAATGGATTCCTTGAGGACCTGCTCCATGATTTTTCCAGGGACTGTGGTGAGTTTCCTGTATCCTCCTTTGTCCTTTCTTAAGTATGGTCACTATGTTTTCCCTTTTCCAATCATCTGGGACCTCTCCTGATTGCCATGAGTTTTCAAAGATGATGGCCAGTGGTGCTGCAATCACATCAGCCAACTCCCTCAGCACCCTGGGGTGCATCCCATCCTGCCCCATGGACTTTTACATGTCCAGATTTTCCAAGTACAGGCAGTGCTTGACTTACAATGTTTCCAGTTACAACATTTTGCACTTACAACATTTATAAATTGACTCCCTGTTTCAACTTTATGACATCAGTTTCAACTTACAACGCTTGATCCGATACAATGCCATGCCAGCAAACAAGTTCGCTGCGTTGCTCATCTCCCTGGAGAACATCTGTCCAAACTTCCTTGGATACTTTCTTTAAGAAAGCAGACAAGACTCCAGAAAAACCTGCAGCCAAGACTCCTGAGAAGACTCCAGCCAAGAACCCTTCAAAAAGTCCAACCAAGAGCCTTTCAAAAAGTCCAGCAAAGTCACCTCAAAGTGTCTCGGACGGCCAGAGCCGACTCGAGTTACGTTAGAAATTGGTCGTACGTTAGGGCGGGCTGGTGAATGGAGAGGCAGAC
>NW_005842152.1:1785260-1789160 GCF_000455745.1 Alligator sinensis | reverse complement strand
AGCCGACTCGAGTCGCGTTAGAAATTGGCCGTACGTCAGGGCGGGCTGGTGAATGGAGAGGCAGACACAACTTATTGGTTGTAAAAAACTTTACTCACGCCACTTGCAATCATGACGCAGGTGGTCCGGTCGTCTGAACAACCACGTGAGTTGTTCCAGCTGGTGGGGCCCAAGCCAGTTAATCCGTCCGCAATTTGAAGCCGGCGGAGAAAGGGGTACGTCTGGGGTTGCGCCCGGTGATGGGAAGAAAGATCGATAGGTGATCAGTCTATCGATCGGCAGCCGCAAGTCAGATAACTTCAGAGGCACTTTGCAGTGTGCTCAAAGCTCTTCGACTTGGGCGGAAGTTGCGCGGAATTTTAAACGGCCAGTGAGCCAATTACTAGCCGCCACGTGTGAATAATTTAGCACTGGCCAATAGCGGGGCACAAATTTACATTCGAATAGCGGGAACTCTTTACACCGTGCATTTCTGTGCTGCAAAGAAGAAATGCATCCTGCAAAGGAAACTGCAAATTGGCGGGAACTCTCTCCTACACGCGGGTTCTCAATTGCAGCAGAACACTGCCGTGCAAAGGAGCTCTCATGTGGCCAGGAAATTCCATAGTGCCGAGGCACCAAAATCACTGGGTCGTGACACAAAGAAGTCTTTTTAAATCAATATGACTGTTATTTACAATATAAATACATTAATGTAGCTATATTACTCATCTATAATTGAACAAGTACACAATGCTGGGGTATTTTTGGTGAAAATAGGGTATCGGGCCTTGGTTCAGGAACCAATCCCCCATTTATAACATTGTTTCTTATGAGAAAATTGGTTCCAAGTTACAACGTTTTGATTTAAGATGCGGTTTTCGGGAACCAGTTGTGTTATAAGTTCAAGGACTGCCTGTAGTCCCTAACCTGTTCTTTCAAGTAGTCAATTTATTCCAGCTCAAGCTCTGGTTCCAGTAGTTAGTGCATTCACTTTGTATAATAATGGTGGAAGTTTTGCTAAATCACATATGAAACACTTTTGAGAATACTATAAAATCATAACTTCAAAACCTTCTGAAATCTCAAAATCATACAGACTCATTTTAATCAAGAGACAGAATGGCAGAGGAGGAGTGCTGTATATAAATCCAGGCAATCTAATTAAAAAGAAGAATTTCACATCTTGCTTCTGAATTGTTAATACAGTTCTCCTATGTTCTTGTCTGTCTTTTAATTAAATGATGATATTTGAGTCAGCTTTCACCTTCAATATGTGTTACTCAATTCAGTAATCCAGAGGTATTATCCTTGAATGACTTCATCATCCCTCATATGCTTCCAAAGTAAAGTTTGCAGAGCTGTGCTGGCTCTGTATGCCAAGAAGCAACTGAGAAAAGACTGTCCTAGGGACACACTTCCTGAGGAGCTTTTCTTTACTTAATCTGTAGCTATTGTCAAAGCCCTTTCTGTTTTTAACTAATCGTGACCCTGCTGGGGAGCTACATTGCAGTCCTTACAAGGATGAAGCCTCTGGCTAATCCTCACTTAAATTGGCCTTTCAAAACCAGCTCTTAAAGACATGATGCTAGAATGAATGAACTAACATATGCAAATTGATATGTTTAAGAAGCCTAGTATATACAATAGTGTAACAGAAACTCAACTGGTTGAATTACAGCCTTGCTTCTCCCCCAAGCTTTAATTGAGCAAGTTTAGGTGTGCTAGCTTTAACATGCCTAATTTACTCAGGTAAAGCTCAGGGTGAGGATGCCTACACAAGATGTTTACTGCATAGCTGACTAATTTTTTATAGTAAATGTCTCAGTGTCTACACACGTGCCCCTTTTAGGGCGCACAAATTTATATAAACTCCACAGCAGGGTAGTACTTTTAAATACAAGTACTATCCTGCTGCAGAGTTTTTTCATGTACAGCAGAATGTGTAGATGCTGACTGGGCTGGCTGGGGCATGAGGGTGCTTCAGTGAGAGGCCTGCCTGTTGGCTATTGGCTAGCCCCATGCTGAAGTGCCCTTGTGCCCCAGCCACCCCCTCCACAGCCTACTGAGCCCAGTTGGAGCAGCCCTGGACTGGCAGGCTGACCCCTGGACCTCCTGCCAGCTAGAGCTGCTGTGAGCTGGCTCTGTGTGCTGCGGTTTGGGTGCACGTGTAAACTGCACATTTGGGAGCTTCTTGGGAGTAATAAACTGTGGAGCAATAAGCCCCACCATTTATAGCTGTACGTTAATAGCATGTGCCATCACACCTGTTAGAGCCAAGGCTGTAACTCATACGGTTTAGCCTGTGTTAAACTACTCACTGCCTTGTCTCTATGTTGGATCTTTTAGTGAACAACACTATGGTAGTCTGTAAGGTGTATGGTAGCTATGGCTCCATACACCTTACAGACTAGAAGAGCTGGCATAGTGGAGAGAAAGAGCCTAGTTATACCTTACACTGTAAGCTGTGCAAATGTTAATCCACTTAGTATTGTTTGGCTGAGTGGAGCAGTCGCACCTTAAGGTAGTGCTTCCCAAACTTTTCCTCAGCATGATCCCATTTATGACCCCATTTCCTCAGCATGGCCTGTCACTCCAAACCTGCAGCCCTTCACCCTCCCCCAGCTGCCCCCACACTCTCCATCCACAGTCCCCTGGCCCTGCCAGTGCCCCTCACACCCAGCCTGCAGCCTGCCACCCTCCCCAGGTGCCCCAGGGCTAACAGCCCCCTGCCCCCACTCCCTGCATTGCCTGATCCCTGGGTGCCCAGCCAACCAGCAGCCTGGGGTGGGGGTGGGGGAGGGACAGGGGCTCCTGCATGAAGGGATGAGCTGCTCTGGGGCTGGGACTGTGGGGGGTGAGGTGCCATGCTCAGTCCTGCTGCCCCCCACTGTTCCTGTTCACCCTGACTCAGAAGGGGGCCACTGCATCCTGGGATGTTGGGGGACTTGAACTTGGGTGGAATAGCTGTAGGGAGTAGCCACACCTTAATGGAACAGGAGCAAGATTAGGTGGATTAGAGATAATTCTACCCTGGAGTGGCATAACTTTAAGGCAAATATTGAATGCTTTAAGACACTTAAAGGTGCAGCCAATCCAGGGATTCAGAGCTCAAGAAGTTGCCTACATTTACTGCAGAATGAGGTCCAAAACTGACAACAGAAAGGAGTAAAGTAACTTATTCCTTTACCCATAACAAGGGGCAGCAAGAAGGAGCTCTGGCTGAGTTACAATTCCTTAGTTGTTCTGGGCCTCTTCTTATGCAGGTTAAAACATAGCCCTTACTTCCTCGTCTTACACATGGTTACCAAGAACTCGGGATTAGTGGCTACGTGCAAAATGGAATCAAAAGGTAATATTTATATTGGCTCTTTCTGAATCATACTAATTTTGCAAAAGTATTTTTAGCAGTTGGAAATTGGGACCAGAGCCAAAGAAGGACTTAGGTGCCTAAAACAGGGCAAATACAGATTTCAGATGTCTATTTCTAAAACTCCAATCCAAAATGACTCCCCTCAGCAGCCACCTAATCCTGAAGCATTTGACCACAAGAGACTGTAATTCTTTCCTGTGCATATGGCCAGAATTCCTCTAATTTGAGAAAGAAAGCACCAGGTCCCTGCTGAAGCCTGCTTAGGATCCAAAAACAAGGTAGAACAGCCTCTAAATCCCCTGAGGGGCTTGACTCAGAAGAAGTACTCGGAGCACACTTAATACATACCAACATGATCTGAACTTCTCACAAAGTGCAATTGCAGATAGTTTTTATTTCAAACAAGTCAGTGCTTATTCCACTGCTTTTTTTCTCCCCGAGCAGTCACCCAGGGAGACAGATAATTTAGTTAAAGCACCTCTTACATATGGGGGTGCAAAGGGTCAAATTCACGTTTCCCACCTCTCAGGAGAGTGCTCTGTCAAACC
>NW_005842152.1:1774359-1785250 GCF_000455745.1 Alligator sinensis | reverse complement strand
TCCCTGCTGAAGCTGTGTCACTTGGTAGCCTCAAATGACAAGGAGAGAGAGACCACAAAAGAGAGCCTGACTTCAGCTTAGTAGTCAGGACTCTCATTTAAGTGGTTGAATCTTGTTTTGAAACCTGTGATTCTCTGCATTCACTGGATAGGAAGCCGCAGTGGTTAAATCTATTGCAATCTTTCTTGATTCCTGTCTGGGGGCAGATCTCTACAAGTCAGGCTAAGTCCTTTATTGGAACTAGTGCAGGCCAAACTCATCTGGCCCTGTGGTCCAGATCACTGGCAGGGGGCCAGTCTACAGGCTGGATTTGGCCTATGGGCCTGCCCCCCCCCCGGCCCAATGCTAAATCCACCACATGTGGCACCTGTTTCAGGAACTCCAGGCCTCATGCTGCAGCTGGGGCAGGTATTGCATGTAGCACAGATCTTGGATCAGCTGGAGCTGTTCACCTACCCATCCCAGCTTGGACAGTGCTGTATGTAGTACCTGCTCCAGCTGGTCCAGGAACCACACTGAATGCGGCACCTGTGAGTACTGTGTGCAGTCCGAGTCTCAGACCAGCTGGAGCAAGCACCACATTCAGTGTGTGTCTCAGACTAGCTGGGGCATGGAACCCAGAGCAAGGTATGTGTGGCACATAGGTCAACTTAGACTCAGGAGCTGGATAACATGGGCCACTGGCCTTATCTTTCACAATCCTGATCTAAGTGCATGCTTTAAGTACATGCTCTAGTCTACATAGCAGTCTAAAAGTTTTCTATACCACCTAAAATCTAAATGCATGTAGATTCAGTAAGTCTCTTTTTTGACCTGTCATTTGAGGCCATAAAAAGAATGCACATAAGCCCTTGCAATGGGTTGTCTTAGCAGTAGTTTACCTTTCACGAAAGCAGAGACCCCTGAGCACATTTTTGACAAATCTTGGAATATCAGCGGAGAAGAAAAATAAGAGGAGAAAAACAGGAAGTGAAAAAGTAAGAAAAGTGAAGATTGAGAGTGAGCATCATCAGTCAGCAAGCAGCAATGGTGGAGGGGTGTGTATTAGTGATGGAAGGATATTCTGGGAAATATTCGGTAATCAGCAGTGGGTGGCAGCAGCTGGAGGTCACTGCTGTTGAGGGAGGAGTTGTCACCCGATATTTTGCAGCCAAGAACAGGAGTTTTTATTTTCCATTCGACATAGGCATCTGCAGCAAAAAGAAAAAAAAAAGAGAGAGCTGACATCTCTCCTTAGCTTTAGCTATGCTCCTGTGCGCTTTCTGCTGCTGGAGTCCCAGCCCTGCAAAGAAAGTACAGGGGGAGAGGGGAAAAGGGAGTGCCCAGGGCACAGTCCTGACCAGTTACACATCTGGGTGCTTTATTACTTTTTGATGTAACGTCACAATATTGTAGCTTTTAATGGGGTTATTATTTTGGTTATTTTTATTTTTAGGGTATTGATGCAGCTTTGATAACTCCCCTCTTAAGATGTGTGTGATTTCTTTTATCAAGAAAAAGCTGCTGCACATCAGCTTCCAGATGATTCTTGACAGAATGGAACCTTAATCTAACGACAAGGAGGCCAAGACAATTGGAGATCCTGTTCTGCTGCAGCCTTTGTCTGTCTTCACACCTGTTGAGATTCTAACATCTTTTCCTGCCTGCTCCACTGTGGAAGACTTGTATACCCATGCCTGGGGGCTGGGCAGGCTTATTATAGTAGTGAACTGTACTCACCGTGTCACAGCGCTATCAACAGATATAAATGGCTTTTCAGGAGGGAAAGCACTGCCATCTGCTTTCCCCACCACATCCTGATGGTACTGCTGCTTGATCCATGACTGCTTATTCATCAGAGTTACCTAGACTCATTTTGCAGTTACCCTTTCCTGAAGGTCATTCCTCTATCCACCACTTGTGGATGCACTGGATATCAGTACAGCTCTGCCACTGGAAAATTTCTCCAACACTCTTGATATTTCTTACTACTGTGCCATATCTGACCACTAACAAGCTTCCACTTGGAATGGGGCTAAACTACTGAATGCATGATAAACTGTTTAATCTCAGGTGACTCTGAGCTAAAACCAAGACCACTGCCACCTCAATCATTTAGCTCTGGTACACTGATGATGCTGTCGTCTGTTCTCACTCGGAAGCAGACCTTTAGGCAATCATTGATGTCTTTACCGAGGCATACAAGAAAATGGGACTGACACCTAACATTCAGAAGACTAAGGACTTCCATCATAGTTTCGTAGTTTCATAGTTGGTAGGGTCGGAAGGGACCAAAGCAGATCATCAAGTCCGACCCCCTGCCATGGCAGGAAAGAATGCTGGGGGCAACCGACCCCGGCAAGGTGTCTATCTAGCCTCCTTTTAAAGACCCCCAGGGTAGGAGCCAGCACCACTTCCCTTGGAAGTTGGTTCCAGATCCTAGCCGCCCTGACTGTGAAGTAGTGCCTTCTGATATCTAGCCTGAATCTACTCTCCGTCAACTTATGGCTGGTATTCCTTGTTACTCTTAGTAGTGCTTGGGAGAAAAGGGACTATCCCATTGCCTGCTGGTCTCCCTTGGCCAGTTTATAGATGGCCATCAGATCCCCTCTCAGCCTTCTCTTGTGGAGGCTGAACAGGTTCAGGTCTCGTAACCTCTCCTCGTAAGGCCTGCCCTTCTGCCCCCTGATCATGCGAGTGACCCTCCTCTGGACCCTCTCGATGCTGTCCATATCCCTCCTGAAGTGCGGCACCCAGAACTGGATGCAGTACTCCAACTGCGGCCTGACCAATGTCATATAGAGGGGGAAGATCACCTCCTTGGACTTGCTCGTGATGCATCTATGGATGCATGACAAAGCGCGTTTAGCCTTCCTGACTTCCCCACATTGGCGGCCCATGTTCATCTTGGAGTCTATAAATACTCCAAGATCCTTTTCTGCTTCTGTGCTGATGAGAAGGGAGTTTCCCAGCCTGTAGGTATGCAAGCTCTTGATACAGCTCCAATAATTCAGATTCATAGTGACATTGGAGAACGTTAAATATTTTCAATGCCTCGCAAGCCATCTCTCACAGAAGGCTGATATTGATGAAGAAATCCAACATTGCCTCAAATGTGCAAGTGCTGCATTTGGACACCTGAGGAAACAAGTATTTGAAGATCATGACATCAGATCCAAAACCAAGCTCATGGTTTATCAAGCAGTTATGATCCCCACCTTACTGTATGGAGCTGAGATATGGACAACATACAGGAGACACCTCAAGTCATTGGAGAAGTACCATCAACACTGCCTGTGCAAGATCCTTCAAGTCCAGTGGGAAGTATAGACAGACCAACATTAGCACCTTCCTGCAAGCAAACACCATGAGCATCAAGGTGATGACCATCGGACATCAACTTCACTGGGCTGACTGCATCATCTGAATGTGTGACTCTAGACTCTTAAAGCAAATTTCGTTCTCCCAGCTCAGTCAAGATGTACACTGAAGAGGAGGGCAGAGAAAGCACTTTAAGGACATCTTTAAGGTCAACTTTAAAAAAATGCAACATCAACATCAACTCATGGGAGATTATCACCTAGGACTGCTCCAAATGGAGGAAGAGTCTGCTTCAAGGATCTCAGTACTTTGAACCTTTACAATGATAACAGGAGACAGAAAAGTGGCAGTGGCAGAAGCAGTGTGCTGTGGACCACATCAAGAATCCAGTCACCCACCCCACATGGAAATGTACTTGAGTTGCAACAGAGTCTGTCAATCCTAGGCTGGCCTCATCAGCCATCTTCAGACCCACAGACTTTGCAGGAGACAATCTGTGGGATTGCTGAAGATGATTTTTAGGGTTTTACCAATGTACTAATTTTAGGGTGCTGCTAATGTACTAATATTAGTTCAATTTTTAGTCTTGATGTAATTCTGCTACCATATGTCACCATTTTAGCATTTTGGTGTGAATTGTCATAACCAGTAAAGCAATAGAGTGATAAAAATATTATACAAGCTGAAGATCTGCTCTCAGAATTATAAAGGTTCACATTCAATACATCTTCCATGTGGGGTTGATTTGACATTGAAGGGAGAACCAAAATTGATTGATCAGTTTCTTATCTATTTTCTCATCAAGACCTTCCTTTCTATGTAGCTCATTATCATAAGTTGTGCAAAAGAATATGGAGTTTCAAAGGTGTCAGAGTAAAATATATATCACTTGAAAATTCTGTTTCTTTTATCATGTTTCTCACTTGTTTTCCCTGGGTCAGATATATCATGAGATAATTAAGGCAACCCACAACCCTGTTTAGGCACCATTCTTTCAGAGATGATGCAGCACATCTATCTGCAGGTTTAGGGTACAAGAGGAGAACCTCTTAGGTGAGGGGGTGGCAAATTTCTGGCAGTATAGCCTGGAGCTTGTGACTCAGTGTCAGGCAACAGTTTTAAACCTAGGGCCTTAACTTGGCCAACAGGACTACTCTTCCAGGTTTGATGTCACATAGCTGGCCACCCAGGCAGGGCAAAGTTGGTCTGAAGCCTTCAGCAGGGCTTAACCCTCTGCCCACTCCCTGTCACCAGAGTGGATGGTCAGGGTCACCTGACCTTCCACTTCCCTCATATAAACTCTTGGCAGGAACAGGAAGTGTCTGAGCAATAAGGTTTAACTTGATCCAAGACTGCTTTGTTGTTCTCTGCTCCTTGCTTGACCTTTTAGTTTTCTCCTAGACCCTGCTTTCAGATTGACCTCCTGGCTTCCTGACCCAACTTGTCCCTGGATTCTGTTTGTCCTTCCTGATCTTGGTAGGCACCTTGATTCCCTGTGTGGCCACAGACCAGGCTGCCTATGTCCTGGTATGACACCTAGCCCATTACTGAAGGCTGCAAGTCTTTGAGGCCTGTTCCCTGCTTCACCTCCCTCTCCAACTCCCTCAGCATAGCCTTGGTGCAGATTCCTTGCTCCTCTGCAGCAAGGATAAACCCAGATGTGGCAGAGCAGCAGGCTCTGCACTGCAAAGTAATGCTGCAGAGGGGTCAGGTAGCATGGTGCATCTCCACGTCACTGGTCCCCTGTTCTGGATAAGACTTACATGAGTTAGATCAGATTGCTTTGTGAGCTGGATCCAGCTGGTGGGCTGTAGGTGGATAACCCCTACCGAATGAACCAGGGGAGTGTTCTAAATTAAATGTTCTTTAATTTAGGGTGAGATTACCTGCAATGATTATACCATGTTAAGAACACTTAAAGCTCGAACAATTGTATGCTAAAACTTGCTAACAAGGTCTCAGTGCACTCTAGCCATCTTGAAGTTATACCAGTTCAGGTGAGGATTATTTCTCAGCTGTGCTACCTATCTTGAGTTAAGTCAACTTCTGGGCATGATAAAACCACCAATTTGTGGTTCTCCACTGTCCCAGGAGGCACTGCTTCCAGGTGGACTAGCTCTCATCTAGGACTCTATGGTGCCAGATTGACAGCAGGGGGCAGCAGGTGAGTGGGGAGGAGGAGCAATGGGAAGGAGGGGGAAGGGGGAGAGCAGGTAGGTGGGGAGCTGCTGGGCTGCTGCCTCTTCTGCCCCCTGAATTGCCCACTGACCCCAAAATTTCCCTCTTCACCCCCATGCTGTACCCCTGCCACCTAGATTGCCCCCTCCACTCCTGTATTGCCCCCCTACTCAGTTTGAGGGTGCTGCTGGGTAGGAGGTTCCCTCACCCTGCCTGCTCCTGGGCTCCCTGCAGACCATGCTTCCCCAGTGTGCCTGGATCTTCCTTGTCCCTGTGGCTGAAGGGAGGCAGGGGAAGTGAAGAACTGCTGGGCAGCTTTAGAGCCCAGTGGGGGCTGGATCCAGGTGGCATGGGATGCAGGGAACCTGAGATCAGGCAGGGAGGAGGAATCCACCCCGTTGCCACTGCCACTGCTCTTGAGCTGATTGGTCTGGCAGGAAGGCAATCCAGGGCTGGAGGGAATGATTGAAGGCCAGGGGGGCAATCTGGGGACAGAGGGGTTGTTCCAAGAGGTGTGGGTGGGGACTCTTCTCCCACTCCTTCCTGGTCTGTACTGCAGCTAGAGAGCCAGTGAGCAGAGCAGGCATGGAGCCAAGTTGTATTTCCTAACCACATCCCTGCTTACCATCCCTTTAGTGGCAGGTCTGAGCTGTGCATGTTAAAGAGGTTATTACCGCCTAATGTGTGACTCATCATAACATAGACTAACATTCCTTACAATTAGCACCTGCTAACTCTAATGTGTAACTTCACCCTTAGGTTCATAAGGTTTTAGTGGACCAAATTGGTAAGTCCTTACATATGTAACTGCACAGAATTGAGTAAACAAAGTCTGGGAATTTGGCATCGTATAATCAGTAGGTTTGAATCGACTTTGAATTTTATAGAAAATTCCGATGGTCCTTCAATAAACTTGTGGTTTTCCTCATATGTTTTATTAAAGAGACAGGGGCATGTTTGTCATCTTGTTTTCTCTGCTTCATGTTTTTCTTCTTTGTTGGTTCTCTTTTTGATCCTGGGAAACTTCCCCTTGGAAGCAACATATAAAAATTGGTCTGTAGATGAGTAATTTATGTTGACATTGGCAAACTAATATTGAACAAAGGTAATTTTAAAGGATCCCTCTTTTTCTGGGTTCTTTTCTGCTGTTTGAAAAAGACATGACATCTTTTTTTAATGGAATAACATATTTGTTATGTTAAGGGATATGCAGTTATTTAAAAACTATTTTCTGTGCAGCCTGTTTGGACATAGAATAATCCATCTTCTTTATATTCTTTTCTGCTCAGTGTTGTTTTTCATGGGCATTCCCCTAATGACCATGGCTCTCAGAGTAGCATAGTTCCAGAAGTTCACCATTTTAAAGGCTTTCTTAAAATCTTGATTAATTGCACACAGACTTGATACTGTAGTCTAGGTCTGATCTTAGGAAGATGATGTTCCCAATAATTTTCTATAGATCCTTTGTTTCTCTTCACTATCTCATTGTCCTGTCTTCTTACCTTATTATTTGCAGTGTCATTGGTGAACATCACCTCAACCAAAAAGGTTCTTTTTGAAGAAATATATTTCTAATATTCAATATTATAACAGGCACTCTAACAAGTAAATTTCATTCTTTGACTCACGTTGCAAAACCTAAAATGTAAAAAAATCTGCTGTTACACCCACCCAAACATACACTCAAAATCTCCCAGGAAACAAAAGCTGTATCTATGCTAGTTTCTTTTCTCCTTTTTCTTCCTTACTAAATGGTCCCACTATTACGCTAGTTTATCAGTGCCACTGGCAGCAATATTTGACGTCTCTTGTCGAGAACTTTTATGGCCTTATCTTCTCCAACCCTCTAACCCTGCTCTGAGAAAGTTCAAATGAAAGAATGCTTAAATTCAAGCTGTAGTTGGTACCTTGTCTGTATTAGTGTTCTTATTGAAGATTAATCCTCAGAGACCACAAATAGCAGCAGAAAGAATTGGAAATTTAGCAAATATTTTCCAGCACAGAACCAACCGCATTCTGTTTCTGCCACAGGTGATCTTCTCACTGCTAAAAGAACTAAACTTCTTTTCTTGTCTGTTCATATCCATTTAAAAAAAATATATTGTTAAAGGAAACAATATAGGTATTACCATGGTGATAATGGGCAGAATATAAATCTCTATGCAGCAGGCTAGCACTAAATAAAGCACGTGTCATAAAAGAGCAGTAGAGATGCATAAACCCACAAGTCCAGGAACTATATAATAGAAATAATTAAATTATTTGAATAGTGTGACAGATAATGATCTTATGCTATAGAATCCAAGAGAGCTGTTGAATGTAAGCATTCAAAGGAAAATACATATCTGAGTCTATTCCCATTTCCAGTATTCACTTTCCTCTTCCACCTGCATTGCTAGCTGTTACACAGTTTTTAAATAAAATAGAGATATATGGGTGACTTGACAGATTGGATGAAAGGTTTTAGGTATTGTACTTGAATATTGCAGCTAGCCTATGCTTATATTGGAAATCCAATGTACAACTTGTGGGTCACATTTCTGGGTTCACTATCCATAGCAGTGACCATATCTACATGAGACTCTGACTGCTCAGTTGTTACTGCTCAGTCATTTAATACTTGTATAACTTGCCTAAACAAGTACAGGAGACCCTCCCCATTTGCGGGGGATATGTTCTCGTATAACCCGTGAATGGCAAAATTCGCAAATAAGGCACTGCGTTTATGAACGCCATCTGCGTTTATGAACATAGTGCCCCTGGTGGCTGGGGTGGGAGGGGTGCAGCAGCAGCGGCGGGAGCCCGGTGGCGGAAGCCCAGCGGTGGCAAGTGTGGAGCTCCAGAGGAGCTCCTTTAAGTGTATTTAAATGCAGGTTTGGCATTCATGAATATTTGAAACCGTGAATGCCAAACCCATGAATAGCAAGGGTTTCCTGTACTAAATGACTGTGCAGTAACCTGAGTTACTGCGCAGTAGTGCCAATGAACACCATTTTTGTGATGCTGTCATGTCATGGTTTTTGCTACGTGACACTACTATGCGATGGTACTGGGCTACTGAGCACTAAGCATCTTGTGTCGCTGTGGCCATGCCTCCTCGAAATGGCTGGTATATCAAAACATAGAAAAACATTTTTCTTCTGTGGTTAAGCAGGGAACAAAAAAAACCAAACCACCTTCGAATTTGGTTTGTTTCCTAATGTTTTTGAGTATACTTTTAATTTGTTATTGAATGTTGCTTGAAAAAACTTGAAGAGCTGAATGAAGAGGTAGAAAGAAAGTCTTAGGCTTCATCTACATTTAAAAGTATGGATGATGTAGCTTCAGCCAACTGGGAATGCAAGAAAGCATAGCATACTGGCAGATGTCCTGGTTCAAACACACTTACATCAGCAAAATAACCCCTCAAAACAGGAACAAAAATGCAATCCTTATGTTGTGTAGCTTATTTTGTTTGAGGTCCTCGTACAAGTTACCCCAGGAAAACAAGTCTCTTTACTATTAGAAGCTGCAGCTCTACCAAGAGGGTTTCTGAATAAGATTTACTGATTAAACCCTTTTTAGTGCAGGCAAAGCCCAATGTTTAAGTCACCAAGAAGGCTTAGGTATTGCAAAGGTCCAATGAATAATTAGTATGACAAGCTGAAATACTCATTACTTTAGGAAATGGACCCTAGTCTCTCATTGCCAGGTGCATGCCCTAACCACTAGTTATGGAATAAATAAACATTCTTTGGCCCAGATAGAGAATAATGCTATCTGAAGTGGAACAGCTTCACCAGACATGGAGGGAACCCTGCTTCAGGATATCTGATAGTTGGGAATTCTGGCTTACTTCTTAGAGATAGAGGATGTAGTTTCAACTCTCTTCAGGCAGAGGAGGAATTTGAACCTGGCTTTTTCAAATTATAGGTGAAGAGACTATTGCAGGGGTTGGTAATGTATAACTGGTGGGTTAGTTGTGACCCAGAGAACTGGGGGACCTTGGTAGCATTCTGATTGTGGGAGGCCTCGCATGTGCCACACCATGACTTGGTGGTGGGGAGTTTTTCCCATGCCATGCCAGAGCTGGGCAGTGTGGAAAAGAGGTGGTGGCTGGATCCTAGTGTCAGCCATCCTGAAACCTGAGCTGGGTACTTATGGCCTGTTGCCAGAAAATGTTGCTTACAGCAGGGCTGTTGCAAAGAAAGGGAACATTGCCTCTCTCCATGTTTTGTGCAGGGCTCAGTTCAGTGGACATATCCCAGGATGCTGGCTGGATTAGAGCCCACAGGTAGAAAGACTGAAAGAATATCTTGCTTATGGATCTTGACAGAGGTTAGGTATGAGCTAAATTCTCTATCTAGCATTGCTGTGGCTTGTATAATTCTGATTATGGCCAGAACTAAGCTTTTGGCACATACCCTAATTCCCCAATAAATATTCTTATGTCTATGCTGCAACCATGGCATCTCCTGGGATAGATACTCCTGAGCATACCCCATCCATCTGGTCCTACTTACATGTTCCCCATGTAGAAATGGAGCAGTGAACCTTCTCCAGAGATGTCCTTCAATGGTCACTCTTAAGACCTTAGTTTCTAGTGAAAACGATGTCCTTCAATGGTCACTCTTAAGACCTTTGTCTCTAGTGAAACCAGCCACAGCAGATGCCCTGGGAGCAGCTTTACTATTGTATTTATGAGTTTGGTGCGTATAAGTAAGAGTGGGTGAACAGGACATATCCAGAACTTACTTCCTGGGATGCCTCAGGCACCTGAAAACTCCAGCCAGCCTACAGGTAGGTAGTACCTGTAATAATAGTAATAATATAACAATGATCAACAATTATAAAAATGTTTCACTTTTTTTTTTTTTTTAAAGTCTAAACATAATGAAATTAAGTTCCTGCTCCCTGTGGATCATTTGCATGTCAAAAAAGGATGATGTTTTGCTACTCACAAAGCAATTCGCTTACTAATGCCTGAATGCTGTTTTACTTTTGACTTTTTTTGGTTAGCTTCCTTGGGCGCTTCCACACATGCAAGCACATGAGTTTGCAGCAGCTCAAAAAGAAGTGGTGAAAATTTGAGCTGGGGCTTTTTGCCTCAGTGCACGTGCCCAGACATGCACTTTGGCATGGGGCAAATTGTGCCACTTTGGGCAAAATAACCCTGCCTGGCTCCACTCAGATCTGAAGCCAGGGAGAGCTAGAGCCCAGGGCCAGCACCTGTGCTGTCCCCAGCAGTACGAAAAGCTGCCCTGTCAAGTAGCTCAGGGCTACTCGCTCTCAGGAACTTCTGGAGCCCAGCCAATTGGTACCTGGGGACACTACCTCTTGTGCCAGCTGGACTGCTGAAGCAACCCTGAGAGTTCCCTGCACCCTCTACCCACTGCAGCAGTCTGGCAGTGGGGGCTGCTGCCTGGTTGTGACC
>NW_005842152.1:1772623-1774312 GCF_000455745.1 Alligator sinensis | reverse complement strand
CCGGCTGCCAGTGGCCTGTGGCTGCAAATGGCCCCCACAGGGGCTACCACCCCCCTTGCAGGGCCCACATGCCCCACCTCCGCTTGCTCCCCCAGCTCTCTGGACTGTTGCCCCTCCTGGTCTCATTCCCTTCCAGGTCCTGCAGCCCCCCCACATGGCTGCCCCACCCAGTCCCACCCCCACGCTCCCCCATATCCCACAATGCTGCCCCATACCCCCTGATAGCTGCCCCCCCAGCCCAGCTTCTAACATTAAAAAAAAAAAGAAAAAAAAAAGCCTCTACTCCTGGCTGGAGCAGGGGTTGTAGGGGCTCTGGGCCTCGTGGCAGAGCTCCCCAGACAGCATGGGGCAGTGGGGGGGCAGCAGGGCCTGGGCTGGGGCCACTGGGGCTGTCACCTGGCCCCGCACTATGTGGGGGGAACCCCAGTGACCCTGACAGCACCTGGAAATGCTGGTGAGAGCGGGGATTCTTTTTGTTTTATTTTAAATTGCAGGGATGCTGAGGGGGTAGCGATGGGAGGCTGGGGGGGCTGGGGCCGAGTGGGGCAGGTCTTGGGAGGGCTTGGGGGTGATGGGGCTGGGTGGGGCAGGGATCAGGTGGCTGGGGGAGTGGGCGGGGCCAGTGGGGGTCCCCCATAGACTTCTAAACCCTCCTTACTTGCCTGCATTGGAGTTTGGGTCCAGCTTTCTGCAGCTGGCACAGTGCCTGCCCTGCATAGCCAGGCAGCGTGCTTCAGCACCAGGGCAAGGGCCAACCATAGAGACACTCTGGCTGTTACTAGAGTGTCTCTGTGGAGGACCAAGCCTCCGGCTGCCTCAGGGCATGGTTCAGGACTGTGCCCTGCCCTGCTTTTTTTCTCTTTGGGTTTTTTTGACCCCTGGATATTTAGGGGTCTAATTTTGCACCCGCACTGCAAATTTGCAGCTCAGGGAACATTTTCTCATTCCTGCACATGCCTCTTGCAGCATCTCAAAGGAGTTTGAGATGCTGCAAGAGGCATGTGTGGGCTCATCTGGACGTGCCCCTTGTGTTCGATGTCAATTGTGATTTACACTATTTTTGGGCAACTTGGGTGTGTCTATATGTGCATTTTACTGTACAGTAGACTAATTTACTGTGCAGTAAAGTATCACCATCTAGGTGTGCACAATTAGGGTGTAGTAGATTAATTTACTCTGGCATAAGAAGTTCCATCAGACACAGTAATTACCTGATAGCAGAGTAAATTACTGTGCTTAAAAGCACATGTAGATGGTGATGTCAGGATTAATTTACTCCAGCAGAAATTGTGCTAGAGTTTATTTGGTTGCATCAATTGCATATGTAGACATGCACCCCATGTTGCATTTTATTCCATTTTGTATTAGTTCTTCTTTCCTTGAAAATTTCTTCTTGCAAGCCATTGAGGTCAAACTAACGGGTCTGTGATTTCCCAGTTTATTCCTTCCACCACTTTTTACACATATCTAACATTTTTGCTTAGGTATATTTGAATCAGATGCTACCACCTCTGATTTGACATGTTTGTTAAAATATTTCTTTCCATGCTCTGGGATTACAGATTATCCAGTCCTTCCCAATTGATCACAGTCACCTCTTTAAGATCCTTTTGCAATGAATTGTTCAATATGTCAACTAGTCACTGGAGCAGAGACTGGAGTACTTTAATCTGTGGGCTATGGAGTTCC
>NW_005842152.1:1767154-1772592 GCF_000455745.1 Alligator sinensis | reverse complement strand
CTCTTTCCCCCGGTCCAATTACTATTTATATATGCCATATACCAAGTGGAATAGCTTCAACAGGAGAAACAGGGACACTTTCCTTCCTTCAATAATCTATAACAGTAGGGACCAACCTTTTTAGCAGGCATATCATGAATTAGCTCCACACTGATCCTGGGTGCCACTGCTATTCCCTTCCCTTCCCTTCCTGGTTGGCTATTCTGCTTTTTTCTCCCTGCCCTGTGCTCCCTGCCTGCTCTGCTGGTCTCTTTTCTGCTCCGTAGACACTCCTGTGCTGTCTGTCTCCTCTTTGGTCTGCTGTGTGCCACCTGCTGTATAGATTGGTAGTTAAGGCATTTATTTGCAAGGTTGGGGAGCTAGGTTCAATCCTTTCAGAGAGAGAGGAGATTTGAACCTATGTCTGCCACTTCCTGGGCATGTCTACATTAGACACTGAATATGCAGTAGACAAATTCTACAGCACATTAGTGAATAATGTCAAAAGCCATACTAATGAGCAGTAGAATTAATCTATGACACATCAATGTCACTAAAAAGACATGTGCTGGTGTTACCATGCAGTAATGCCAGTTACTACACATTGAGTTAGTACTTATTATTACAGGTACAAAACGTAATGTGCAGTGATTTTGGTGCATTAATGCACGTGGAGACGTGCCCCCTGATTACATGTAACACTTGGGCATGTCTACATGTGCACTTTAATGTGCATTAGCTTATTTAAGGTGCATTAAAGTGTCACTTAAAAAAACTGGGGGTTCCTATAGATATGCACAGTGCCTGCTCTGACACACTTGAAATCCAGCGTGTTGCATCAGACTTGATTAATTGAGTCTGCTAGAGCATGGAAATTGATGTGCTCCAACAGCCTTCACCACCACGTGTATCAATGCCCCTGTTAGTCTATACACTGAAAAAATAGTGGTGGGGCACTTTGAAACATGTTTGGTGAGCTTTAGTTCAAAGTGCCCTTCTGCCCTTTTTTCAGTGGGGGGATGAGCATGGATGCTGATGCACATCATATGTAGGCACTTTTAATTAGTGCAGCCCACTAATTAAAGCAGCCAGTGTTGTGTCCCAGAGCACATGTAAAAATGCTCCTCAGTTAATGTGCATTAATATAGGCTAATGTGCATTAAACATGATTTAAAAACTGTGGGTGTCTATAAACGTGCTACTGGGTGGGGCGAGTGCTTTAATTAGAGTGCCTCAGAGCTTCTCTAATTAGAGTGCCTGCAGTGTCACAAGTATTCAGCATACTGTGTTTCAAAATGGCAGTGGGGGTGTTTTAACTAAAGCTCATTCAATGAGCCTTAGTTAAAGAGTTCCTGTCACCATTTTGAAATGTGGGGATGCTGAATGTGTGTGACGTGGAAGCTGCTGGTATGTGCTAATTAGTGTGCTCCAGCAGACTCATGGCAGACTTGATTAACTGACTCTGCTCCAACACGTACTTATTAGTACGTGTCTTTAGTTAATGCACATTAAGACAGGCTAATGAACATTTTTTTAGTACCTCAGGGCATTTTTACACATGCTCCGGGGGTAGGGAGTAGCACTTTAATTAGAGAAGCTTCGAGAGCCTCAGAGTCTCATGTATCAGTGTCCACACATTTAAGAATGGTGATGAGAGTGCTTCAAGTATCTCTGTTGCCATTTTAAAGTGCAGAGCCACTGATACACAAGATACGGAAGGCTGCTGGAGTGCAGTAATTGCCACTGTGAAAGAGCACCTTTGGGTGTATGTCACTTTAAGAGCTAAAATAGCTATCAGGGCAGCTGGCAGGTGTAAGCTGGTATAACGAGCTGGTCACATGACTACAGGAGGGTCCTGCGATTGGAGAAGGGGGCGGAACACCTTCGTTTTAGACCCAGGCCCTCAGGGCTGAGCCAACAGTCTTATGCTGGCAGCTGAAATAGCAACAGCTAGCTGAGTGACTGCTTGGAACATCTTGGAGGTAAGGGCAGGAGCTATGGGGATGACAGGAGGCTTCTGGTCCTGGGTATGACTTGAAACTGCACCCTTTCAGGGAAGGGTGGTCTGGTGGGGCTGTCCATGGTGGGACAGTCCCCCTGAAATGCCAGGTTAGTTACCTCCCCAGTGAAAGGTGGGTAGGGGTGTCTTAAAACCCCAGACCCCACTACCCAGTGGGTCATAGAAGGCAGGGGGGGAAGCATGCCTATTGAGAGGTCACCATGCACATGAGGGTCATGGGAGAAGCCCAAAAATCTGCACCAGGGCCAATTAAGGAGTGTGAGTAGGCAAGCCTGATGGCTTATATGGTCACTCAAGGGAGCAGAGCAGGTTGGGTGAGGCCCAGAGTGGGGCAGCAAGTAAGAGGCCTGGTGAGAGAGGGCAGAGTGGAAGAGGCCCCAGTGAGAGAGGGGTTGTATGAATGAGGCCCTGTGTGGTGGAGTGAAAGGATGAATGTATGAGGCCTAGGAAGGGGCTGAGTTTGGCCCGGCCATGAGCCGGAGTAAAGAGCAATGCAAGGATGCCATCTGTGAGGCATGGGACATGATAAGGCAAGTTTGGAGTCATGTGAGATCCATTCTGACATCGAGGTATTAAATGGGCAGCCTTCTGCTTATTCTAACAGATTGATTCCCAACAAGTCATGGCAGCCAAGATCAGGCAGACTGCCCTAGACAAAGTGGAGGGCTGGTATGGTGACTGGCCAACAGTAGGTGCCCTTGTCACAGCCATGTTTAATCCAGTCTTCTCCGATACACTGAAATCACAGCATGTTGGAGCAACCTACATGCTCGTGTACAGGCACCCTAACAATGGAGGTACTAGATTTATTGCACATTAATTAAAGTGCATTAATGCATGTATAGATGCACCCAACGTAATGGTAGTGGCTATTGCTGTTAATCTCACTGTGCACAGGCCTTTTACCGCTGAGACAATTTTGTGCACATAAAATTAAGCACATGTATAGATGTTTGTAGATCAGAACTTCTATTAGTCAATAGATAAGGCCCTGGAAGTGCCGCAGGCATTTACCTGGCTATTTGATGAGTCCTGGCCAAGCTTGGACAGGAGGTAGGGACTGAGCATCTGATAAATGAGAGAACACAGGTAGCTGTATGCATTCTAAGCAGCAGATATTTAAGTGCCTATGGACCCCTGCCACTGAAAACCTTGCAGTGTGGGCAGTTTAGGTACCAACAGGAATAGGTAGGATTTTTATATAAAATTCAAGATTAACCCAGTTAAATGGGTCATCAATAATACAGGAATAGTGGTCTAAAGCACATGTATTAGCAGTCCAACATCCATTCATCATGCCCACGCTTTAAATTGTAACAGAAAAGTGTCACTTGGTCCTTCTGTAATTCAATTGCCAGATCATTTTCTCACATTTAGAAAAGCAAAACAAGGAAGAATCCAGTGAAATCAAGTGTAAACCCAAAATAAAATTAGGGGAGGAAAAATCAGGCTTTATACAAGTTTTATCTCAGTGTTCATTTCTCCATTGACTGGAGCAGTTCTACTGACTGGTTTAAAAGAGTGAAGAATCAGGCCAATAGTTGGAAATGTATTAAATAAATCGGCTCCCTTAGAATTGTACTGTTTGCCTAATTGGTTATCAAGTTGTTCTCCTTCCTTGTATCTCTTCACAATAGTTTTTCTTGCTATATCAGTTTTGTGGTAAATGATATTGCTAATCTTAAAGAGACGATCCTCCAAGCCCAAAGGGAGGTAATCCCAACACGGATCAAAGTGGGCAAGAGGGTACAAAAGCCCCCCATGGCTCACCAAAAGCATCTGGGAATGTCTCCTAGCTAAAAAGGAGGTGTACACCTAATGGAAGGGAGGGGCCATCACCAGGAAGGGCTATACCTCAGTTGCTCGGGGCTGCAGGGGGATGGTCAGGAAGGCCAAAGCAGAGATGGAACTGGGACTAGCTACCCAGATCAAGGACAATAAGAGGTCCTTTTTTAAATACATAGGGGGTAAAAAGAAGGTACTGGGTAACATGGGGCCTCTTCAGGACACTCTAGGACAGAGCTTTCCAAACTTTTCATGTTGGTGACACACTTTTTAGACATGCATCATTTTGCGACACAGTAATTCAGTTCCGGGGGAGGGGCCAAGGGAAGCAGACGTGAGTAAGGGAGCTCCGCGGTGCCCTTCTGCAAAATTTTCTGCATTTCGCACGACACACCTACACACTGCTGCCAACACACTAATGTGTCGCGGCACACAGTTTGGAAAGCTCTGCTCTAGGAAATCTCGTCGTCACACCAGACAGTAAAGCTAACCTATGTAATAATTTCTTTGCCTCCATTTTTCTGAGCAGGGACCAGGTAACCCCCTCCCCCCCACTGGAACCCCCATAGTACCCAGGGGAGGCTCACCCAGGCCTAGGGTCAGAGAGGACCTAGCCAGGGAACTTCTGGATGGACTGGACATATTTAAATCAGCAGGTCCTGACGATCTCCACCCCAGAGTGCTGAGGGAATTAGCAGAGGTCATTGCGGGACCCCTGACACAGCTTTACGAGCACTCATGGTGCTCTGGCATGGTGCCAGAGGACTGGAAAAGGGCCAATGTGGTTCCCATTTTCCAAAAAGGGAGGAAGGAGGACCCAGGAAACTATAGGCCAGTCAGTCTTACTTCGATCCTGGGTAAACTTTTTGAGAGAATTATCCTGGCGCATGTCCGTGAGGGGCCAGCAGGGGAGATTATGCTTAGAGGCAGCCAACATGGGTTCATTAGAGGCAGGTCCTGTCAAATCAACCTGGTGGCATTCTATGACCAGGTCACAAAATCCTTAGATGCAGGGGTGGCAGTGGACGTAGTCTTTCTGGACTTTAGGAAGGCCTTTGACACTGTGTCTCGCCCCATTCTCATTAAAAAACTAGGAGACTGTGGCGTCAAAACCTACACAGTCAAATGGGTCACTAGTTGGCTGAAGGGCCGCACCTAGAGAGTGGTGGTGGATGGGTGTTATTCGACCTGGAGAGATGTGGGCAGTGGGGTTCCGCAGGGCTTGGTCCTCGGACCCGCGCTGTTCAACATCTTCATCAGTGACTTGGACAAGTGGGTAAAAAGCACCTTGTTCAAATTCGCAGACGACACTAAGATGTGGGGAGAAGTGGGCATGCTAGAAGGAGGGAATAGGCTGCAATCGGACTTAGACAGGTTACAGGGGTGGGCAGATGAGAACAGGATGGGTTTCAACACTGACAAGTGCAAGGTACTGCACCTGGGGGGGAAGAACCAGCAGCATACCTACAGGCTGGGGAGCTCCCTTCTCATCAGTGCAGAGGCAGAAAAGGATCCTGGAGTTGTTGAGCCCCAGCTCAAGTCTGGGATCGTGCCCGGTATGCAAAAGCCAATAAAGATACCAGGGGTGAAAGTATAAAGATTTATTGCTAGCAATACAAGGTGCAAGCGGAATAATTTCACGTAACAAGCACAC
>NW_005842152.1:1753796-1762983 GCF_000455745.1 Alligator sinensis | reverse complement strand
AAGCAGGAAGAGCAGATGCCAGCAAGGAATCCGATGTATCAGGAGGAGGAGGAGGAAGAGGAAGAGAATATGGTAAAGGCAGCAGAGGGGGAAGAGCCTCCGGCTCCGGACAGTCCAGGACAGGATTTATTAGCTACCAAAGTCATCTCACAGACCCCAACTCCCTCCCCCAGTCCACATTCCTCCAAAACCTTTCTATTTCTACAAAGAGACATAAACGCTTGCGCATACATCAATTCCTCCCATTTACCATTCTGCCGGCAGAACAAAATCAATTGTAAGATAGTATTATAATTAACACTTCCCTCCGGAGGCCAATGTTCTTGATCATCTAGCTGATAGCGTGGCCACGCAGTTTCACAGAAGAATTTAGCTTTCTTCCTAGTCATAGGATCTCCACCAAACTCTGCCCAATGTCCCAATGCACAAGAGAGGGGGGTACATTTCCTAACCTTACTGTTAATAGTACCCATCTCAGGGCTGCCTTCCCGGTCCTGACCGTCCGACTTACCTGGGATCCAGGGATCTGTTCTTAGTCCTCGTCCTCACAGGGGAAAAATCACTGGTCTTGGACTCGGGCCAGACAGAATACTTACAGAGATAATCCCAGGCAGGCGTGCTGACGGTAGGCCTTATGCCCTTTCTACCCTCTCACCCAGGTGCCTGTTACTGATACTTTCACTCTATGACTTTGCACCGTTAGGCTACTGCCGCCTCAGCAATCCAGCTCCCCCTGAAACAAAAGTCTCACCGGGAAAAGAGATCCCGGGGCGCGCCTGACATTTGATAAGGAAGAGCTGTGTCTGGTCGTCAGCTAGTCCGGGCAAAGTTATCTAAGGCAGTCCCATCTGGGTCGCCAAAAACTGTTGAGCCCCAGCTCAAGTCTGGGATCGTGCCCGGTATGCAAAAGCCAATAAAGATACCAGGGGTGAAAGTATAAAGAAGATTTATTGCTAGCAATACAAGGTGCAAGCGGAATAATTTCACGTAACAAGCACACAGAGTCTTAATTATGAGCATCTTTTATACAGGAGGATTGGACCTTTATAAGCATTCTTGTTTGCTAATTGGTTATAAGGGAGTGACGCAAGGAGTTCTTTACTGAGCATGTCTCTATACCTGTGTTTTAGCTATGTATCTCATTTCCATACATGTATGTTTCATTAGCATACTTTCTCCCCACCTAGGGGTGTGAATCTTAATATTTAAATCAGCTCTTTGCCCTACTCCACTAATTCTGTTTTTGTTTTCAAGTCTCCTTTATCTAAGACTGTCTTCTCCTTATCATTGCAATTGAGCATTAGTTACAGAACAGAGACTTTTGCTTGGGCTATGTGTAGTGGTTTCTAGGTCAAACCTAACAGAGTCATTATTGATACCAAAATGAACATGGGCCGACAGTGTGGGGACGCAGTCAAGAAGGCCTACTGTACCTTGTCATGCAACCAGAGATGCATCTCAAGCAGGTCCAAGGAGGTGATCCTTCCCCTCTATGTGACACTGGTCAGGCCACAGCTGGAGTACTGCATCCAGTTCTGGGTGCCACACTTCAGGAGGGATGTGGACAACATGGAGAGGGTCCAGAGGAGGGCTACTCGCATGATCAGGGGTCAGCAGGGCAGGCCCTATGAGGAGAGGCTAAGGGACCTGAACCTGTTCAGCCTCCACAAGAGAAGGCTGAGGGGGAATCGACTGGCCATTTACAAACTAGTCAGCAGGGACCAGCAGGCATTGGGGGAGTCCTTGTTCCCCCAAGCACTACCAGGACTGACTAGAAATAATGGTCACAAGCTGGCAGAGGGTAGATTCAGGCTAGATATCAGGAGGCGCTACTTCACTGTCAGGGCGGCTAGAATCTGGAACCATCTGCCAAGCGAAGTGGTGCTGGCTCCTACCCTGGGGGTCTTTAAGAGGAGGCTAGATGAACACCTTGCCAGGGTCATTTGACCCAGTACTCTTTCCTGCCCATGGCAGGGGGTCAGACTTGATGATTTGCTCAGGTCCCTTCCGACCCTATCAACTATGAAACTATGAAACTATAATCTCTTGGGCTGGGCTTTTGTACACAAAATGCTTCCTTTTTGCTGATAATTGTCTTGGGAGAGATTTTTATGCTGCAGACCTTGAAAATTGGAAAAAAAAGCAGAAAAGAGAAGTGTTCATTTTCCTCCTGTGTATTTCTGAAAGTGTGTGGGGAATTTTGTCTATTCAGCTTGACAAAAGGCTCTTTCTTTTTGATAGTCTTCGAAGCTAAGTTTCCTCACTGTTCCCACTGTTTTTTATCTCTGGAAGCCATTCAAGGGACAAATTGGGATAACTAAATGTCCTCTGTTGTTCAATGGGGTCACTACAGAGTACATAAAATATACTAGCACTTTAAAACCATGTTAAATTCATCTAGTAATTATTGTTCTTTTTGTTACAACTAGGATTCCCTTCCCTGACCCCCCACAGACTCCTCTTTCAAATAACTCTGACCATCAGGAACGTCTTTAAAATCATTTATATCACAATGTGCATATACATTATTATAATTATTTACAAATAGATACAAATATCCCTTGACTGATATAGATTCTCATCTGCAATTATGTATACATTTGTTTAACTTAACATACACAATTGTCTCACTGGTAACAGTTCCACCTCCAGGGAGGTCAATAGTAAAGCTCTGTTTACTTTAATTTCACACACTGGATTCAGGGCAGATATCTGCAACTGTAAAACTCGGCACATATATAAGTATGTGGAGGTCTGATGTTATAAGGTAATATATCGGGGAGGCCATATTAAAGGTAAAAGAGCAAACTATTCCAATTTGAAGAAAAGATATAAAGTGCAGCAAGAGACCAGCTTGGCAAAATAACAAACTCTTCAATGGGTTGTAACACAAAAAAAAAAATCCTACCAAAAGTGGAAACTTGTCTCTAATAACATGGCTACTAGGTAATAGATTATTTTACAGTCATGCAGGGAGAAATTTAGGAATGCCAAGACATGAATTAAGATGCACGTGGTAAAGGATATAAAAGGTGATCAAAAAGCATTCTATGTCAGAAGTAAGAAGAAGAACAAAGAAAGTGTAAATCTCTTACTGAATGCAAGAACAACCTACTAAGGGGTGATTCTTAGAGGAACATGCTGTTAACTTGTTTGGTTCTGAAAAGTGATTGCAGAACGGCACTTGACAACCAAATTTTGTGATAAGGCTAGTAGCCATTGTGACTGTTAAGGGATTACCCTAATTTACCTTGTTTGGATGCCTCTATATTCCTATTAAGAGGAAGTTAATCCATTATTTTCACTTGAAAACTAAGCAAATTAATTAAATGTTGTCTTCACACACTCAGATGTTGTAAAGGCCAGAACCAGAGGGATTAATAAGCAATAAATATGTGCTTCTTGGAGGCATTTGGTATTTTGCCTAATAGGCAATATTAACTAATATAAAGCTTGTAAGTTTGCAACCCGCAAATGTAACTTGTCTATCATAAGTTTAACCAAAATGATAAAACTAACTTTTCATGGAACTGACTGGGCCCCAAAGGCGAAGCTGTAGCTGCAAGATTAGCTGACCTAACGGTTTTTGCTCAGGGTTCAGCCTTGATGATAAAACAGGATCCAACCACCTGGCACACCCAACACATTCCAGGAAAGCACGTCTTAAAAAAGCATATTCAGAAAAACCTAAAAGGGTTGGGTTTAGTAATGTTAATTTCAAACCTAAAAATGCTGCATTGTAATTTGCTTGTTGGATAAACCTGAGTGAGGGTAGTAACCTTTTATGATAATTTTTAACACCTTTCAATCCCATAGAGTAACAGCTATAGGGCAAAATTGTGAGTGGCTCTAAAGTCAACAGATTAGCATAAGACTAGGTATAAAAAGCGCGTGCGTCAGGTGACCAACAGGAAGGAGGGAACAGAATGGTCACTGCTGTTCCAAGCCTGGACTCTAAACTCCCGCTGTGAGTGAGTATTGGATCCTGATCATGGGACTTTCCCTGGTAATCCCTCCGACAGCGTTGATCAGGGATGCCTGACTTTGCCGGAATCACTTTGCGCACACCTGGCGTCGAGGGACTATTGATAAGTTGCCAACCCATGTCTGTCTATCTGTTGTTTTGAACAGCCCAGTGTCTGATACTCTTGCAGTGCCCAGTTGGCTTGCGACAGATTGATCCATCTATCTGTTGTTATTATCTGTTGTTATTATTTACTATTAGCTCTTTAATACTGCATTATCTGCTGGTCGCATTTATCTTTTTGTTAACTGTTGTGTGTGTAAGCTATAATAAATTTGCCTTTGCTTCACTCCCAACTCTGCCTCCTCGATCCTGAACCAAACAGCCCAGTGGTTGATACAGTTGCAGCACCCAGTCAGCCTGCAACTAAATTGATACACTCACAGTGCCCAGCTGGCCTGTGACAGATGTGCATCTAGAATGACCGTGCCAGGACAAACTTGACTGGAACAAACTGGACCAGATCTGTTCTTTCCCTCATAAACCAGCAAGCTTCTTTGTTTATGGGCAATGATAATCCATGCATTGCTTCCCACCGTGGCTACTTTTGAGTTCCCTGTGCTGAGGGTCATTGAGAAATAGGCAATCAATTTTAGTTCACGCAAAGTATAGATGGTAAAAAGTTGTTTTTTTTTACCTCCATCCCTGCCATCTGACACCTCCAGGGCAGAAATTCTACCTGATCCACACATCAAAGCGCTACTCAACACAGCTCACAAAGACACTCTCACGGACCCAGAGGGACAGCCTTCCATCTTCAGCTCCCTCTGTGCAAAAATGAAGTTTATTTCCTACCTACGGGGGCTTTTTACCATCTTGTACCATCTGTACTTTTCCCATAGCCTGATGAAGGGACTTTTATCCCAAAAGCTTGCAGAAAAGGACAATTTTCTTGCCATTTTCTAGTTGGTCTAACAAAAGGTATCATTTTGAAATCAAGAGTTCCAGTTTTTTGTATGTTTTTTTGTCTCGAACCAACATGGCTACCAAGTACACCCCTCAAGCGAAGAACAACAGACAGACTGTAATGTGGGAAATAGTAGGCAGGTAATTGAGGCAAGTCACTGAGATGGACTAACAAGAGAACTTTTGAAGTGTGCAGGGGGAAGAGGGGGAAGAATCAGCTATGAGCGAGGTGTGAGAAAGTGACCTTTGGAAAGCTGAGCATTTCAGTGATTAGGAAAACTCTGCTGGAAAATGTCCTAAAGGTAAAGAAAAACAGCTGAACAAGAATTCAGTTGAAAGTGAAAGAGTGGGTCGATGAAAATGCTAGCAGATGAAGTGTAGGAGGCGGTGAAGCAAAGCTACACAAATATAAGAAGATGGTGTAGTGGGTTCCCTCCCTCCCACATTGCTGGGTGGGATCTGGATTTGCTTTGAAAAAAATGGTACATGAAAGAGAAAGTTGTCTCATGGCTGGGACTGCCTGTGCACAGCTCTGAGAAGATGAGATTTGGCTGTGTGAGGGGTCTAGAGGACTGCAGTTGAGTTTATTCTCATTCTAGAGGAATGAGTTTTAGGGCATTTAAAAAAAGTTAATATAAATGTTTTGAGCCTTAAGTTTCTGCGTTTTCAGTTTTTATCTTTGCAGCCACAAAGACTAAACTTTTTTAAATCTGAGATTCGTATGACCCCAGCAACTGAGATTTTAGAAGAGCATAGTACTGAAGAGTGCAAAACTTGAGGCAGAATCATGAGGCTGTCAGTGCTGAGTACACCAGTGTAAAACCGTAAATGAAAGACTCAGTCCTATTGAGGAAAAAAGTATTTTTCCTGACTGGTAAACATGAAGCTGCTGAACAGTAAGAGGGTCTTCTCTGAGAGACAGAATCTCACACTTAATTGAGCTGGTGGGTATTTATGTTTTTTACTAGGAAAGATGCTCTGTTCAGGTGGGCTTAGATAACAGGAGTCAAATAAGTCCAGCCCATACAGGGTGGGGCTGTTTTAATTTTTTCTCTAAACCCAGGTTTGGCTTAGGTCCCTGGATTAGGGTTCCTGGGTCAGCAAGCCCCAGACAGGCTGTGAGAAGGAAAGGGATAGCATTGTATTTTATAAGTCTTCTGGCCACTATTCCTGCTTCAGCACTTTAGATTCTAGAGCCAGGTGCCATCTGCTTTCAGGAGGCAAATGATTTCCCAAGCTATTGGCATTGCCTACTGACGGAGAAATTTTCCAGTCCCATTTCAGTAGTATATGGGTGGATTTTTTTGGAGCTTAAATCCTGGAGAAAGTATTGCATCACCTAGTCTGACCTCACACACATCACCATGTTCAGTTTCAGCCTGTTATTTCCTGTGTTGAACCCAATAACGTACGATTGACTAAAGCATAAATTGTGATTTGGGTAAAGCATATCTGGAAAATAAGTACCAGTCTTGATAAGAAAGCATTAAGAGATGGAGAAGCCGCCCCTTCCCTTGGTACTTTGACAGTGATTGGAACAGTGGTTCTCAACCTTTTTTAGATTTAAGGCACCCCTTGGAAAATGCCAGCTCTTAGTTTTCATTCAGTTTTTCACTATGGAAAAATAATACAGCAATTCTTTTATTGTAAAGAACTCAGACAGACTGAAACAGATAAGATTGTTTTTAGCATGATGGATTCCTATATGAAATCTCTGGGTTTATCTTGTGAATCATGTTTGCATGGCCAACAATGCTAACATTGCACAGCACTCTATGGTACCCTTGAAAGGATCTCAAGGCACCCTAGGGTGCCACAGTACCCTTGTTGAGAATCACTGGATTAGAACAACATAATCATGTATACCTTCTAATCTGAATATGTCTGACATCCCAATTTAGACACTGATCTAAGTACCCTGGTTCTTAATAATCATGCATCAATATTTATATTATCCAAAAATGCTATCAGCAGTGATTTATATTTACATACTCCAATGCTAAATCACCTTTGGGCCATAATTAATTTCTGCGAGACCCCATGAGACGCTCTAGCATTTGAAGATGACTCACCATTGATAAATATGTCTTAAGATGCCTGTTATCTAAATTAGTGGTTCTCAACTGGGGGTCCGTGGCCGCCTAGGGGGCTGTGAGCAGGTTTCACGGGGTCTGTGTGGCTTGGTCCAGCATGGGGAGGAGCCACTTTGGCCTCCTGGGGCTGAGGCAAGTCCTGAGGAAGGGGTGGGGACAGGCTTGCCCCTTCCAGCTCCACAGCCTTCATCTTGCAGGCAGTGCTATGAGTGGGTGGGCAAGGCTTCATGCTGCTGTTCCTCATGTAAAGTGGGGCCCCAGGGCTCCCTGCTGCCTAGCCCTGCCTGCTGCACCCAGGGCTGTGTGGGCATGGCTCAGGAGCTGGGCAGTTGTTGTAGCACAGGTGGGCCATGGAGCTTTTATAACATGCTAGGGGGATGCTAGGAAGAAAAAGGTTGAGAACCCCTGAGTTAGAGCTTAATTCTTTTAATATGTGGTGCATTGATGCTACAGATTTTTTAATGAGAACCTTGTGTAGTACTATCAAATACCTTACAAAATGGATGTACATCTCTGTAGTTGACTTATGAACCAAAATTGGAATCTCATCAAAGAATGAAATCATATTTTTGACAAAACTTGTATGTCATAAATGTATACTGTCTGGCATTACTTTTATTCCTATAGATTGCTTCTTCCTTAATCCAATCCTTTCTCAGTCTTTCCTTTATTTTGCAAAGGACTGATGTCAGAATAACTGACATATCTTTACCTGTGTCACCCCATTTGCCAATTAGAAACATGGACACATTAGTGTCCAACTAGCATCCTAGTACATAAAAATTATTTTAGAGCTTTTAAGAACAAATTATGAAGAATTTTTTATTTTTAAATGTTAACCTCTAGTACACAGTCTTAAATATCATCCTTTTAAAGTACTGGACTGGAAAATGCTTCATGATTATGCTACAGTGAATACAAGTTCATTATCCTGCTTTTTTCCAAATAGTACAGAGATTTGTTCAATATTTCTTCTGTATTTTCTTCACTATTGCTAATAATCATCCCCATGTAGCAATGGCCCCATGTCCTTAGATTCCCACATCCCATAGATTCTGCTATGTATCTAGCTAGAACACTGCTATTTGTATACTGAATCTTTATTCGTAAGAAGTGAATTGCATTGGCCCAAAGATAGAGAACTCTGGAAATGAAGAATACGCCTTGCTCTTATTCATGGAGATTTGTTTTCTGGTTTAATTTTTTCCCTGTATAAAATATAACAATTTCCACTCACCTCTGCTCACTGGACAAGGGTATACAACTTCTGTACTGCATCAGTCATCAGTTAAGAAGGGACAGAAGTGAAGTTTCCAGGCATTCAAAATACCTTCCTGCTCACACATTCCCTAACTGAAAGAGGATACATTTTTTTTTCCAATGTAGAAAAAAAGCTAGGTCCTAGGGCCCAAGTTCTAAAATGTATTTAAGCATTTAGTTGAGATTTATGTGTATATTCTCTAATGTGCAATTCAGCAAAATATTGTTTAAATGTCTATGTGCGTAGGTATTTCAGTTCAGATCTGTAAATTCTGGTGCTTTAAGTGAAAATGTAGCTTTTTGATGTGTCCTTCATTTTGAATGAGTTGTGTGTTAACATTTAAATCCATTCCTAAACATCTTGGCTTTAGAAACTAGGAATGTCCTCTCTAGTCCTGTGAGGTGACTGATCAACTAGGCGTACTTGGAGTACAATGAATAGAGAAGGAGCAATTTGCCTGTTGTTCAATAGCCAATAATGGCTTCATGGAGTTTCCCAAGAAAAGGGAAATATGGGTCCTAGAGCATTCTCAGCCTGAGCCGTTTTAAACTCCCGTTTCCTGGGAAAGAACTCTAAATACCAGGCTATGGTTATAAGGCTACCACTTACCCCTTCTCTTGAAGCTGGCATGCAAAACCAAGAGTTCAAGAATCGTAAGGTCAGGAGTGGAAGCAAAGAGTCCTAATCTTGTACCCAGTGAGAAGGGCACCCACCTGTGAGGGAAGGACTCCTTCATTCTGCATTCAGTCCCCAGGGACTGTTTATTATGCATTTTGCATTAAAGTGGTAGTAGATAAAAATGTTGCTGTCCCCTGGGGAGCAGCAGGGCAGCCACAGCTTACCTGGGTGGTAGTGAGGGGAAGGAAGAGTAGTGCCAGGTACTGCAGCGGTGATGGTGGTAGC
>NW_005842152.1:1749152-1753765 GCF_000455745.1 Alligator sinensis | reverse complement strand
ATTCCTGCTCGAAGGCAGCCCCCACTTAGTGATGTTGTCTGCAAAATGAGTTTAGACTCTCTGGCTGATGAGGGTCTAGAGACCTAGGTATCCCACATCCTTGGGCTGGTGCCCTCAGCACTAAACTATTGGTCGGAAAGTGGCAGGCTTTCTCTTCCAATCACATTTCAATAACACCATGGTCCTAGGTTCTTAATCATAGGCAGAGATTTTAGATTATGAATCCCACATTAACAGCAACACTTAACTTGAGGCTACAGGAACAGTATAATTGCAGGAGAATGGTGAGATTTCAGAGACACTTGCACTTCCTGTTGGCCAGACTGTATTCAATTGTATAGCATGCATGGGTCCAAGCCAAACAGCACTTAAGCATCTCTGTTAAAGGTATGGAGACACAGGATGCTAAGCTCAATTTTTTAAAATCCATTTATAAGCAAGCATGACTAAACTTCAGGGGACAACATACATTATCAGCACAACTAGTTCTTTGAATTAGAGGCCTAAGCTTCCTGTGCTGTATGTCGGGAGAATTAAGTGCCTAAGAATGAGGATGTTTTTACTATCTCATTTCTGTATTCGGCAGGTGTAGACTGTGAGTGGGTGGGAAGTGCTTCCAGGCAGCATGCTCAGAAGCACTGCAGATACAGCATAAATATACTGTAAATCCTTCTGGGGAACTAACCCAAGGTGCAGTTTGATTTCTTATAGTCATTTTAAGCCTTAAGTAGTTAGTAATGTATTTAGCAAATCAGTTCTCATTCCCTATTTCTTGCTTTTATTCCTAAAAATGCAATTTCTTACCATGGATCTGACCCCAGCACAAATTCCCACTTTACAGCAGGGTCTAAAATCTTTGATGGTTTATGGTGCCATCTAGTGGACAAAATGATGTCCTAAAAAAGTAAATATTAAAATAAAGGCATTAGGAAGCATATGAGATGCTGAAAATTTGAACAGTAAGTAGAAGGGATTTGGAGGAATTGAAATAGATACGCTCTACTTAGAGTGAACCTACTAAGTGACTGAGCTGTTACATGAAATATGTGTAATAACTTTGTCACTGGTTCCTATCACACTTTTAATTGAATGAGTGGCCACTGCTCCCAGCCTCCAGAGTACACTCTGTGTCCTCTGGCTGGGAGCACTGGTCAGCTGATTGGGGAGCCCAGCTGGGTGAGCAGAGTGACTGGGAGAGTCCTGATCTGCTGATGGAGCTTCAAGCGAGAGGAGCATGCTGTGGCTCTGAGCTCCAACCACTGACAGGGCTTCCCAGTTGCGGGTGTGCATGGTGTACTGTATACTATGCATGCCGATGGCTGGGAGCTCCATCACCTGATGGGGCTCTCAGCCACTGGAGGTAATGCTGCCTGGGTAGGGGAAGCCCAGAATCATGAGGTGTGGGGGGAACTCGGGATCATGATCCCCCTGCACTGGTAGTATGGCTGATGGGATTTGATGTGCAAAGTCACAATCGCCACTTCTGGCATGGCAAGAGGTGTGACTGTTGGAATTGTGCACTGGATCCCATCATGCCTTCTTTTTAGCGTCTGTTTGTGGCCTGAGTGCCAAAGCAAGCCCACAGTGTGCATGTTGCATTGTTCCTGGGGCATGGGTATATATTCTATTCTGGAAGTCTGAGCATTTCACAGCAATAGATAAATGGTTAAAGGGTATGCAAGACAGTATTATCTCTGGAAAGGTATTAAACAAGTTTAGAGGACACTGTGAATTGATATGGACCCCAGTTATCAAATTTAAGGTTAATACTGCATTTTAAAAGTCAAAATGAGACATGATATAAGTAGAAAGACCTCCAAAAGAATCCAGAACTCCTTCTGAGCCAAACATCCACATCATTTCTGGGTTTGGCATGTGAAGACTTATTTGCAACCTCAGACAAAGTTAGTTACAATCTCTCAGTTCTGTTTCCTGAGATTGCACCAGTGTTCAGAGCAGTCCTGTGGCCTGTTGTACATCATTGGTTCTTCTTAAAAAGAGAAAAGAAAACACGATGATTTGGAAAATGACAATAGATTTTTATTGCTAGACATAACATTACTTTTACAGATTACATTTTTCTAGACTGTCTTGTAGATTAATTCAACTCTGGAGGCAAAAGGGAGGGTATGAGTAGTGAACAGCCAGAGCATATGATCCCAGTTTTCTAAAAGGTAGAAAATAGCCTTGAGTAAAATGGCTAAACATTTATACAAGTAAATCTGCTTTCTCTGTCAGCTGCATCTTACTGAATTGGTAATTTTCCAGTGAGTTTCAGGCAGGATCAAAAAGGCAAGGTGTATACATAAAAGCACATTTAAATATTTCTGCAGTGGAAAAAGAAGCAGTTTCACAGTTACCTGGTTAACCGTTTTTCTTTAAATATATGCTGCATGCTTCTATTAAAAAAACCCCTGAAATTCCCAGGAAAAGATTTTGAAAAAAACATTTGATTTGAACAATGATAGGGATAGGATGCAGCTTTTAAACTTTCTTCCTGTTGCCTCACGGCCCAAAAAATTGGCAAGTGATTGATCTACAAACAATAAGGGGCATATGCAGATAAGCCACTGCCCTGAAGAGGTTACAATCTAAACAGCTTTCATTCTGCCTCCTCTTTCATCCATCTTGTAATAAAATATGAGTGTTCAGTGATTTGACTTTGGTTAATTTTGTGATTATTTGCATTTTTGTCTTCTGTTTTAACTCCCATTTATTTAGTGGCTTCTATTCACCTTCTGTCTTTCTTGTTGCATGGCATCTACAGTAGATGTCCCTGTTGACCATTTTAGTTGTAGCACAGTAACACTCTGTCTCTGATCTCCTTTTTTTATTTTACAGGGTGTATCTACATGTGCAATCAATATGATTGAATAAACTCCAGCACAATTTGTGCTGGAGAATAATCTGGATATCCTCGTCTAAATGTGTCTTTAAGTACAATAATTAACTCAGCTGTTGGATAGTACTTGTGTTTCAGACTATCCAATAGCATAGTAACTTATCTTACACTGACCTAATTGCCATGCGTGTGTAGGCAGTCATGCTTTACTGTGCAGCAAATTAGTCTACTGTGCAGTAAAGCTCATGTGTAGACATGTCCACTGTGTGTTACAGGTATCAAACAGACATCATGAGCCAGATCCTTTCACTATGTAGAGCTTATGCTGCATGGATCAGGGCTGTAAATCACCCTTCTGATCTACTGGAGGCGTTTCTTTAAATTAATATTGTCTAGGCTGTGGCCACATCAACTAGAGTGGTCTTACAAGGGTGGCTTTGCTGGCCAAAGACTAGCAAGTGTTCTGTCACCTTCCTATACTTAGTGCAGGTTATCAAGAGTTCAGCATGAAGCAGAGCAGATACAGGCACTTTCTTGTAAAAAGCAACCAAACAAAAAAAAAATTGAGTGGAGATTTCATTGTCCAACTTTTTTAAAATAACTGACTAGTAGCTAAAAACTCACCAGGAAGCTGGAGAACCTGTATTCCAGGAGTTCCTTAGCCTAAGCAGGTTTCAAAACCACATCACCTATAACCCAGCCAAATAGTTTAATGGGCTAGAGGTAAGGCTTCCTGTGGAATCTGTGTCACCATGCACCCCGGAATGGAAGATTCATGGGACCAGAAAGGAAGCAAGCAAGGATGAGCATGATCCAGCACCCCAGTGATGAAGGCCTCACTGACTTGAATGAGGGGAGATCTTAGATGCAGACCCAGCTCCCAGAACAGGCTGCACATTTCATAATACAGAATCCCTGGATGATACATAAACTGGATTGGGAGCAGGAACTGAAATGTGCACTGGAGACTGCCCTCCTCAGACAAGGCTGGCCTTTAGGCTGCTGGGAGGGTACTCTTGTGGGATGTGTTGGTTGAAACCCCTGTGACTGAGGATGGCATTGATCAAGCTGTCAAACTTCCTGGGCAGGTGTTCTAACTCATAAAGTACCATAAGAGATATACCTGATATCGCCATCGCAGGGTATCTTTCAGAAGAAAAGAGCTAGTTGGTCATCTGTATACAGAGGACAAATAAGATACTTCAGTTCTGGAGGTGCTTTTAAGCTGTATATCCGAATCTCACAGTCTAACTGAGGACTGCAAAGAGGTGCCTAGGTAGAAGCATAATGATGCAAGCATGCTCCCAGGGTGGCTGCTGTGGTCTCACCTTAGTTATGCCACTGCCTAAGTCTGGAATGTGCGGGCCGGGAACGATCCGAGGCCCTTTTTTTTGCGCCGCGGGCTGTGGCCAGCAGCCCGGACACGCCGGGTCGGGGAAGGCAGGCGGCGTGCTAGAATTAGGCACGGACGCTTAATGGCTGTTTAAGATTGTTTACTTACACTGAAGATGGTCGCGGTGTAGGCTGGAACGTTTCCAGGAATACTTCGCTTAAATCCTAATTTAAGGACTCGGAAAGAACTCTGATTCACTCACACGAAGTTTTCGGGGCTCCGTGGAACTTTGCACGCAGGGAAGGGTACGTTGACGGATCGTTCGGCGACGGGGAGAGGAATCGATAGGTGATCAGTCTATCGTTCAGCTTAGCCGCAAGTCAAATCTCCTTAGAGGCACTCTGCAGCGTGCTCAAAGTTCTCCGACTTGGGCGGAAA
>NW_005842152.1:1748030-1749102 GCF_000455745.1 Alligator sinensis | reverse complement strand
GTAGGAATAATTTAGAACTGACCAATAGTGGGGCACGAATTTAAATACAAATGGCGGGAACTCCTTGCAACGTGCATTTCTGTGTTGCAACGAAGAAATGCACCCTGCAAAGAAAGCTACAAACGGCGGGAAAATAATTCAGCAGTGCCGAAGCACACGCACAAAAAAAAAAATCACACCCTTGGGTTGTGACATTCCCCCTTGCTGAAGGCATAGCTGAATTATGCTGCACGCTCATTATTCGAGTAATTAAGAGTTCTTATCACGAGTCGTCGAACAAAACGAATAAACACAAAATTTGCTAATATAAGAAGTTCGTCCTCCAGGGATCGAATCAAATAATAACCAACACAAATACATATACACATAATCAGATTCATAACAAAAAACTGCACGATCAGGGCTTTAGTGGGTGTTATGGCGAAGTCGTGCGTTAGGCCCTCACTTCTTCTAAGGATGATGTTATCCTTCTTGGGGCTTCCCTTCACCACGCACTCTGAATTCCAGATCTGTAAACAAAACTCTCAAAAAAAAATATGTTAACGCATTTCAACATATTTACAAAATGTCCATGGAACTATACTATAATTTCTATATAATACAAGTGTTTGCTACTCTAAACTACCCTCTCTTGCACACTCAACTAGATGAAATCGTCGAGGAGCCGTCGTCTAATTCTTCTAGGTAATGGAAACCTAACTCATAGGCCAGTTGCCATTGGCCTGCGTCCCCTAAAATCCGAAGTTGCCGCTTATTGAGTCCAGAACGCTGTAGGAGAAATCCAAACATGTATCGCTCCTCTGGTGTTCTCTGTGGCAACGATGGAAGATCAGATTCGCGGTGTTTTGTGCCTTGAATTTCGGTCGGGTGTTGACGCTCCCGATCACCGGATAATCTTGGCTCCATCAGGATACGCAGTCGGGACAACTGATGAAGGAGGTTACTTACAGGCTGGTTCACCATTGGGTTGAGCAGAATCCGGAGGACGACGATGTTCTTTCACCCATAAACCTCAAGACAACTATCTATGCTGTGAACGGTTACTGGAACGGTTCCAGGATCTCGTAGATGA
>NW_005842152.1:1746355-1747747 GCF_000455745.1 Alligator sinensis | reverse complement strand
GGATCCAAGTTCCACGACCAAACGTCCCAACCATACAGCTAGACTTTCTTCAGGTTGGATTCTTGATTCTCTGCATAAATCCTGTAGTTCAGTTCTGGTATGAGCATAGTAGGCAGTGGCAACTCGGTTAGTTGTGGTTGTAGGCTGAACTGCTGCTGCGGGAGTCACTGCTGCTGCGGGAGTCATTTCTGTTATCGCTTCAGGCAGGAGGGGCGGATGCACTCCTCCACTTGATTCTCCCTTTCGTCGGCAGGAAGGCGTGGTCGTCAGAAATGGCGCTGCGTTGATGGGCGGGGTCGCCGGAAACGACGCTGCGTCGATGGGCGAAGTCGCTGACCGAACTCTCGCGGGTTCCTTCGAAGCTCCACCCTTCTTTTCCGGTTCTTCCACCCTCCCTCTGGCTTGGCGCCATCTTGGACTGGCGTTTCAGGATTCTTTTTCTCAGCCGCTTCTTTGACCGCTCGAACAGCCATACGCAACTGGGCTTTCAAACTTAAATTCTTATTCATTAAATCAGTTACAGTACGAAAAGTTGCAGTTAACACTCCCCCCTTGTCATATTGTGGGGCCACCCTCTCATCTGCGGCGCGTTCCTCCATCTCCAGATCTTCGCGGAGCTCGGATGGAAGCTCGCGACCCCTTAATCTAGACGCCACCACGAAGGGGGAGAACAGGCCGATCGGCACCGGTTCTTCACTCTCCCGAGCACATCTTAGGCAACGGGCACACTCCCGGGTGAGGGTCGGGTTCACTTCGCCCGCCGGGTTGACTCTGGCAAGGGACACAGTGTCGAGGGGCCTGAACAGGACCTGCTCATCGCTCATCATACCCCCGAATGCCGCGGGGTGCAAATACACTTCCCTCTCTTTAGGGGCTCCGTCTTCGGAAGCTCCCTCTTCTCACTTCAGCGAAAGATGTCCGCTGATAAATTTCTCACCCGTTCCGCCCGCCTGGTGGTAAGTGATATGCGCCTCCAGTTCCATAAGGTTTTCTACTTGGCGTTTTCCACTGCGCCAAGGGCAGTTCTTAACTAATTCTAGCTCCAGCGTGCCTTCTCCTGATCCCATCCTCGTCGCCATGTGCGGGCCGGGAATGATCCGAGGCCCTTTTTTTGCGCCGCGGGCTGTGGCCAGCAGCCCGGACATGCCAGGTCGGGGAAGGCAGGCGGCGCGCTAGAATTAGGCATGGACGCTTAATGGTTGTTTAAGATTGTTTTCTTACACCGAAGATGGTTGCGGTGTAGGCTGGGACGTTTCCAGGAATACTTCGCTTAAATCCTAGTTTAAGGACTCGGAAAGAACTCTGATTCACTCACACGAAGTTTTCGAGGTTCCGTGGAACTTTGCACGCAGGGAAGGGTACGTCGAGGGATCGTTCGGCGATGGGGAGAGG
>NW_005842152.1:1744423-1746338 GCF_000455745.1 Alligator sinensis | reverse complement strand
GGAAACCACTCAAGCCTCTTATATGGCTAGCAAGCCAATCGCTAGCCACCACGTAGGAATAATTTAGAACTGACCAACAGTGGGGCACGAATTTAAATACAAATGGCGGGAACTCCTTGCAACGTGCATTTCTGTGTTGCAACGAAGAAATGCACCCTGCAAAGAAAGCTACAAACGGCGGGCGCACAAAAAAAAAAAAATCACACCCTTGGGGGGGGCATGGAACAGAGGCAAAATTTCAGAGGCACTCCTTCCTCCAGCATTTCTTGTTGACTAACCTCATCATTGCTCACCACACTGTGCACACTGTTATGAATTTCAGTCTTCATTCCTAACTCTACACATTCATTATACTGTAATTTTAGGCACCTAGCTTGGGCTTGCGAATCCCACTCCAGGAATTGGTTATCAAACATTTATACATGACCATGTTGCAGCTATGTCCCTTTTTGGTGCTGGGTGTGGTACTGTAGGGCATTTATTTGGGACGTGGCAAGCAGAGGTTCAAGATCCTGTTCTGATCCATATTTAATTATTTGTACAAACTGGTCCAGTTCTGATACAAATCCTACCCTAACAGCCTGCACGGTAGAGTACTCATGGAGGACATGGGAAACTGAAGTTTAAACTCTTCAAGTTGCCGCATTGTGTTAGGTGGTCTTGAAACTGTCTTCCACATCTCAAGGGAGTAAATGACTATTAGGCTACTGGTTATTCTGGGGTAAGTATTTCTCACTTTCTGGGGTTGGTCAGAAATTCCATCCTGCAACTGAGAAGCCTTCCATAAAGTTGTTTTTGTTGAAACTGATACATTCCTGTTTAAAAGTTTTCCTACCAGCATATTTCATTGGAACATTCCTGGCCAGCTTTATGCAACTCCTAGAATCATTAAGGGGCATTCCATTGTCTTCATACCATGTAACTTTAGAAATACTCCAAATGTCTTATGTATTAAATTGTGTTGATACATCACAAATGAATACATAGACCAATCATTATGATACTATAATTTTGTTCTGTTTGAAAAATGTTATCTCCCTTCCTACAAATTTTAAGATAATATCTAACATAGATTGAAATATGTTTAATAGCGCACTTGATAGTCCATTAAAAGGAATACGATTATACTAGCTGAAAGGGCCTCAAGCGAAGATGTCTTGTATAGAACTTGAGATTTGAAAGAAAACTGATTAACACTAAAATGCTATTGGTCTATATAGAGTAATGTACTAGCATGCAAACATTGCTTTCCTTTTTAGATGGTCTGTCTACATAACACTTGCATTGTGACATTTTGTTAGACTATTAGCAAAATAGTTCATATTTCTAGATTAATCTTTTTTTCATTGATACTAGGCAAGTATGCAGTGGTGTTATTGAAGATGACTAATTTGGATGTATTTCAGTGGTCTCCAAACTTTTTGGGTAGGAGATCACTTTTTTAATTAAAAATCAACCCAAAATCCACCCTGTAGCACCCCGCCTCCCCTGCCCTGCAGGTCAGTTTCTGGGGGAGGAAGATAAAGGCGGAGGGTGAAAAAATTATTTGGGGGCATGCCCCCCCAACAGGCAAGTCTGTGGGGGAAGGGGAGGGGGCAGGGGAAAGTGGAGGCCTGGAGAGCACATGCCCCCTAGCCCTCCACTTGTCCCCCACTCCTCCAGCCCCTGTCCTGTCTGTGTTCTGCTCTGACCCTCACTGCTGGGGCCTCAATCTGTCCCCACCCCACGGCAGTGAGTGAGGGAGTGGAGCAGGGGCAGGCCATGCACAGCCAGGGTGGGCACAGGACAGAGGTGTGAGAGGCTTGTCAGGGGGGTGCAGAGAGGGGGGCATGCAGCCCAGGAGGGCACGGGAGGGCATGTGCCTGTGGATTTGCATGTGGGGTGGGTGGGGTGAGCTGAGGCTGGGGTGGTCGTG
>NW_005842152.1:1737912-1744323 GCF_000455745.1 Alligator sinensis | reverse complement strand
CCCACCAGCAGGCAGAGAGCCCCGTGCTGCCCTGGCCCCAGCCTGCCCCATCCCAAGTGCAGGTCCAAGAGTACACTCCCCCATGCTCTCCTAGGCTGTGTGCCTCCCCTCCCTGTGACCCCCGGATAAGCTGCTCATGGCTTCATCCTGTGCCCTCCCTGGCTGTGCATAGCCAGCACCTGCTCCATTCCCCACTGTCACTGCTGCCCCCATGCCACTCCCCACCCCTGCTGCAGCCACTGGACGCCTATGGCCTGGCTGCCTTGCAGCCCTACCACTGCCCCATGGGGGGGGGAAGGGGGGCTAAGCCCTGCTAGACCCCACCTTCTACCACTTATGCCCCTGTGCTCCCTGCCACTGGGTGAGTGGGACCCAAGCTGGGCTGGGCCAGGGGAGGATATGAGCCCGGGTGGCTTGTCTAGGTGTGCAGGGGGCTCCTGCCACTGCACGCACCCCAGCAGAAGCCTGGGGGTACATGTTCCCCCCCATCTGTACGCAGGCTCAGGGTGCAAGCCCACCATGCAGCAGTACCTGCCTCTGCCCCATGCACAGATTGGGAGGGCATGTGGCCCCCGTCCTCTGCTGGGGTGTGTGCAGCATGGGAGTCCCCAGCACCCCTGGATGAGCTGCTTGGGTTCCGACCTTCCCTCAGCCCAGCTGGGGCCCTACTCCCTCCTTCACCACAGGGTGGCAGGGCATGGTGGGGAATTGCCTCACTCACCTGGCCTGGCCCCAGTGGCAGGGGGCGCGCCTCAGCCCAGCCACATGCATCCTGCTGCCATCCCACTGCTTCTGGACTGAATCCTGGCTGCTCCGCACGTGCGTCCTGCTGCTTCCAATCGCAGAGCCTCTGGCAGTCAATGTCAGTCTAGGAGGGCTGAGTACGCGCATGCTCAGCCCCCGCAGACTCAGATCAACTGTTAGAGGATCCATGATTGACTAGTCGATCGGGATCCACCAGTTGGTGACCACTGATGTAGGTGGTTCTTAGTTTGCTTCTCTCCCTTAATATATATTTTAAATAATTTTTCATTAGTCATTTGAATCAGAGAATTGTATTTAAATGTTGTTGGAGATGTTGTTTGCTAGTGTGGCAGGGCACTGTGTGTGCCTGCCACTTTAAGGGCCTGGAGCTGGCAGCCACCAGGTGCCTGATGAGGGCAGCCATTTTGGAGTCCAGGGCTGCCTATATAAACAGGGCAGTTTGGCTGCTGGAGGCCAGGCAACAACATTGCCTGGTTGTAGGGCTGCTGAGATCATCTGGAGGTAAGGGAGGAGCTGTAGGAGACGGTAAGGAGGCTCCTGGTCCTGGTCCTGGTCCTGGTCATGACCTAAAACTGCACCCTGCTGGGAGTGGGTGGCCTGGTGGGGCTTTCAGTGGCACAGGAGCCCCAGGAAATGCCAGGCCAGTTACCACCCTGGTGAAAGGTGGGTTGGGGTGCCTTAACCCCTAGCCCCCACCACTAGGTGGGTAACCCCTGTGTTTGTGTGAAGGGCCCAGAGGGCAGACCCCTGGAGAGAATGAGGGGCTAGAGACCCAACCTGAACAACAGAGTACCCTTGATAGGCCCATGCTGGGGCCAGGACCAGGATGGTCAAAAGGGCCAGGGGCCCACTGTGAGGGATGCTCAAGAGCCAGGGGCCTGGGGTCCTGACTGGCCTGGAGGTGGACCAGGGCTGGTAGCCGAAGGTCCCGGAGGGACCACACCCAAGAAGGGAAAATAGTTTTGGGGGGCTAGGTAGCCTGAATGAAGGCAGAGAGGCAGGCTGAGTAGAGGGATCATGGAGGGGTCCTGTTAAGATGATTCTAGGGCCCAGCGTGGGTGTCAGTGATTATGTGAATGTCAAGATACCATCTGCGAGGCTTGGGCTGCAGTATTGGGGAGGAAAGGAGCTGCAGAGAGCGCCCCCTGGCATCGGGGCACCAAAATGGGTAGCCGCCTGCTTAATTGACATCAATTAGTGAATCAATTAACATCAAGGCGTAGCAGGAGAGAAAGCGGGCAGTTGGCCCAAGAACAGGTGGGTGGGCCACGGAGATCGGCCCTGAGTAGGCCCCCTGTTACAGCTAGGGGTTTAAAAAAATATGTAAAAGTCCACTTCAGCATACTATTATGAAATTCTAATCGGAAATCCTAATTGTAGAAGCAACAAAAAGAAATCACAAAGGAACCTGAAACTTTTAGTTTGATATAAATTAATTTAAATACCAATATCTTTATTTCATCATGTTAACATATGTGATGCAAAATACATATTCATTTTGGACAGCTAATACATTTAAAGCATCTTTTAAATATTGTTTACATCTTTAATTTTCTACCCATAAAGATTTCATTCTATTTAGATTCTACTTTCCCCACTGTCTCCACTGCATCTCCCATCTCTCGAGTCCATACTTTTAATTCCCTTCTTGACATTTTACTTTCCCACCTGCCCTAGCTCTCTTCTTTCACAACACAAGCAGGCACCCTTGATCCCACCTGCTTCTCCAACTGTTGCCCAATCTTTCTTCTACCACTTAATTCTAAATGTATTGCATACAGTGTTTCCAGTCTGTCTGGAGTTTCTTTCTTCCAGTTTTATTTTACAGTGTCCAATTTGACTTCTGTTTATTGAAACCATATCTCAGAACTAGTGTTTATCCTCATCCGCAACCATTGTCCCCCTTGACTATTAGCTGCTTCTTGACATCTTTTGTCTTCTCTGGCTTCTGTGACAGGGTCCATCTTCAGTTGCTCCTTTTAATGTTTATTCTGTGGAACCTCCCCATCCCCTTCTCCCAACTTTCTGGAAGAGTCTGTGCATGAGCCCTTCTTATCTTTACCTTGTCCTAATCTGTACTGCAAGCACAAATTTGGCTACTATTCTGGTTCTCACAAACCTATGTCTCTGCTCCAGACCTATCTTTCTCTGTCCAAATGAAGGTCTTGGCTTGTGTCTTAGAGAGATCCTCATGTATGACTAGCCATCACCTCGAACCCAGCATTCCTAAAGCAAAACTCACAATTTTCACCTGCCTGCCTCTGCCATCACAAACATTTTGTTTTACTATTTTCCTGTCCAGCATTGTGAATGAAACTACCAAATGGCTTGGACTGATGTCATCTTTAACTTGAATCTTGCAAAAAATCTGAAAAAATAAAGATATGACCTTCTCTATTCCTCTACAAGGCTAAAACTTTTCCCGGGCACTTGTAATATCCTTTTTCACTTGTTGAAACAACCTTTTTCTCTTGCCTTAATAAATCTAATTGAGCATCATTATATCTATCCAAAGTACTGTTTCCAAGAGAATTTTCATAACCTATCACCTTAACTATAATCCCTATTTTTGCATCTTTTCACTGGTTTCCCCCATCTCTAATACATCAAATATCTTGCTTTCTTCTTGTATTTAGTTCAATAGTGGAAGTTTTACTCTAGTGGGACCAAGATGCCAGTCTCAATCATCTACTTATTAAGGCTTTTAAGCAAACACCTTTTATGTTTTTTTCATTCTTCATTTTTATCCTTCATGCTCCTTTCAAAATTTTCTTTTGCTGGGATGCCTACAAAAATCTTGGCAATAGCTATGCATACTGAGATCATTACCCATCTTGCTGATCAATATTGACTCAGTACCTCCTTTTGCTTCACCTGCTTTGTCTTTTCTGATACTTAACTTTTGGGGGCAGTACCCATCCTTTATCCCCAAGCTTTGTATTATGTCTATAAGAGTGGAGCCCTAGACCATGAGTGTGTCTCCCAGGCACTACTGTGATACAAGCCACAAATTAATAAGTAATACTTACTTGAAAGAAGATTCAGAGGTGACTTGATTGAAATATCTAAATGAGGAGATAACACTATGGTCTTAAGGACTCTCTAACCTAATGGAGAAAGGTACTACTTAAGAACTTAAGTGCCAAAAGCCCATCCAGCCCATGGCAGAAGATGCTTTAGCAGAACTGTTTAACTTCTGGGCAGCTACTGGCCAGGCTCCTCTGGCTGCAGTCCCTGCGGTTGCACAAGGTGTGTGCCTCCCCCCTCCCAGCATGTTCTCTGTATGGGCAGTTTAGTGTGCCGCCCCCCCCATGCAGGCAGCCAGGTTTCCCCCTTGTTTCCATATTTGCAGGGCGCACACTCCAGCTTTCCCATTCTCTTTTCACCACATGTGCTGCATAGGCAGCCCAGCGCCTGTTCCTGCCACACACTCAGCCCTGCTCTCTTCCCTGCCATGCACCCACCTGCACTGTGACCAGCCTAGCTCCTGCCTTCCTTGTACATAGTGTGAGCAGCGAGGGCCTTTCCCTAACCACACATGAAGCTTGGGGACCCCAACCCTGATCCTGTTGTGCCATTCTGCCCCAGAAGTGGGGGCAGGAAGTAGAAGATGGAGGAGGATGGGGGACCCTGAAGAACCTGTTTCAGTAGGAGGAATGGTGAGGTGAGGAGAGTGGCAATTAGACTAGGAGCCTGTAGGTTGCAGGATGGACAGCTCTGCTTTAGAGGTACTTGACAGGGTGTATCTGAGTGACCAATCATCAGTACCCTTCCTAGCATCCACTTTTATTAGAGTATAGCAGGTTAGGGTTGGAAGGGACCTCAGGAGATCATTTTGCCCAATCCTCTGCTTAACACAGGACCATCCCCAACTAGATCATACCAGCCAAAACTTTGTCTGGCTGGGTTTTGAAAACCCACAAGGATGGAGCTTCTACTACCTCTCTAGGTAACCTGTTTCAGTGGCTTACTACCATCCTAGTGAGAACTCTTCCTAATATCTAACCTAAACTTCCCTTGCTGCAACGTGAGACCATTGTTCCTCCTCCTGTCATCTGTTGACACTGAGAATAGTCTAGCTCCCTCCTCATGCAAACCCCCATTCAGGTAGCTGAAGACTGCTATTAAGTCTCCCCTCAGTCTCCTCTTCTCTTGACTAAATAAGACCAGCCCCCCGCTCTTTCCTCATAAATTATAGCCCCCAGCCCCTGATCCATTTGTTGCCCTCCATTGGACTCTCTCCAGCTTGTCCACATCCTTTTTGTAGTGGGGTGGGGTCCAAAGCTGAACACAGTTCTCCAGATGTGGCTTCACCAGTACTGAAGAGAGTGGAATAATTTCTTTTTTTTGACCTACTGGCAACAGTCCTACCAATGCAGCCCCCCCCCCCCCAAGTCCTTTTCTGCAGAGCTGTTGCCCAGCCAGTCAGCCCCCAGCCTGTACTGGTGCATGGGATTGTTCTGTCCTAAGTGCAGGACTTTGAACCTCATGAGATTTTCTTTTGGCCCATTCCTCCAATTAGTCTAGGTCACTCTGAATCCTAGCCCTACCCTCCAGCATATCTACTCCTCCCCTCAGCTTGGCGGGGGGAGGAGTAGACTTGCTGAGGGTACACTCTATGCTATCTTCCAGGTCTTTGAAGACATTAAACAAAAGGTGGCCCAGGACCAACTCCTGGGGCACTCCACTTGATCCTGGCTGCCAGCTAGACATTGAGCCATTGATTACTACTCTCTGAGCCTGATGCTCCAGACAATTTTCTATCTATCTTGCAGTACATTCATCCAGCTCACACTTCCTTAGCTTCCCTGGAAAAATGTTGTGGGAGACCATATCAAAAGCTGTGCTAAAATCAAGGTATACCACATACAGCCATCTCCCCGCATCCACAGAGCCAATCCTTTCATCATAGAAGGCAATCAGGTTCATCAGGCATGACTTAGTGTGGATTCACCAGAGGTGACTCTTCCTAATTACTTTTTTTTTTTTTTTTTCTTCCAAGTGCTCACAAATTGATTTCTTGATGATCTGCTCCATCATTTTTCCAGGGACTGAGGTGAAGCTGAATGGTCTGTAGTTCCCTGGAACCTCCTTTCCCCCTTTCTTAAATATGGGCACTATGTTTGCCCTTTTCCCATCATACAGGACCCTCCTGATCACTATGAGTTTTCAAAGATGATGGTCAATGGCTCTGCAATCAGATCAATTAACTCCCTCAGTGCCCTCAGGTGCATCCCATCTGGCCCCATGGAGAAAACTTCTCTGAATGTTCTATTTAATAACTATTCGTGGATCTATTTATTTGTCCATTTGCTTTTTGAACCTGCCTCTGTCCCCTCCTGTGGCAACCAGTTTCACAAGCTAACTAGGTTCTATGTAAAAAGTACTTTATCTTGTTAGTCCTAAACCTGTCTCCTCCTAATTTCAGTGGGTGCCCCCTAATTTTACTATTCTGGGACTTGGTGAATAACAGTTCCCTGTTTACTCTGTCCTTCATGATTTTAGACGCCTCTTTTATATCTTCTGCAGCCTTCTTATGTCCAAAGTGAAAAGTCCTAGACTTTTCAGTCTCTCACTATGGCAACTGCTCTGCACCTCATTCATCTTGGCTGCCCTTCTCTGTATCTTTTCTAATTCTATTACATC
>NW_005842152.1:1729847-1737902 GCF_000455745.1 Alligator sinensis | reverse complement strand
CATTCCTGGCCTCTCTGAGATGCATTACTGCGTGGTTCCTTTATTTACTGCATAATAAGTGCATGCATCTACACATTTGCATGCTTACTGCGCAGTAAATTCCCTTAATCATGATTTTAAATTTGCTACCTGCAAAAACAGGTAGCAAATTTAATTGCAATTGGTAACTATACAATAATGCACATGTAGACATGACCTACAGCAAGTTTGCTGCTGGGTCTGCCCCGTAGTAACAGGTTGGGTAGCTCAAGGGAACCCATGCTGACGACAGCTCAAGGAAAGGTCACATCCCATTACACCAAGAAGCCTAGGGCTTCCCATTGCAGATTCAACTGCCTGTACACAAATGCCAGAAGCTTGGGAAACAAGCAAGAGGAACTGACCCTTCTCTTGTGCAATTAAGATCATGACCTCATAGGGATAATTGAGACCTGGTAAGACTCCACCTATGACTGGTCTGTGGGTATAGAAGGCTATACTTTTTAAAGGAGAGACCATGTTGGGAAGAGGGGTGGGGCTGTAGCTCTCTACATCAAGGAGCAGTATACCTCCCTACAAACCTGGTTAAGTACCAAGAAGGTGCCTCAACCTTCTGGGTTAAAATACAGGGAGAGCATGGGGAAGGGAATATAACTGTAGGAGTTTATTACAGACTTCCCAAACAAGAAAAGGAACTGGACTGAGAATTTAGTAGGGAACGGGCTGAGGTTGCACGCTCCCTATTCATGATTGTCATGGGGGGGCTTCAACTTCTCTGACATCCTCTGGGTAGAGCACATAGCCAAATCTGACTGGTCACATAGCTTTCTCACCTGTGTTGATAACCTCTACCTAACACAGGAGGTCTACAGGCTGACTAGGGGAGAGGCACTGCTGGATCTGGTTCTGGCCTAAGGGGATGACTTGGTGAGCAATCTCAAGAGGGTCAAGGGGAACTTGGTGACAGTGACCATGAACTGATCACTTTCTCCATTCAATGCAGGGTGGGCAAATACCTCAGTAAAACAGAAATCCTCAACTTTGGGAAGGCAGACTTTCACAAACGTATGAGACTTGCCAGTCAGGTACTACTAGACCATGGCCCCTTGGGAAGGGGAGTCCAAGAGGAATGGTTATTTCTTAAGAACTCAGTCCTAGAAGTGCAAGGGAAGTCCATCCCATCCCACAGGAAATGCAGTCAGCAAGCAGGAAAACCCCCTCAGCTAAACATGGAACTTTTGGACCTCCTGAAACTTTAAAAGAGAAGCCTACACCCCATGGAAAATAGGAATCATCACCAAGGAGGACTACTCAACACTTGCCTGCACCTGTAAAAAGCTGTTCAGAAAAGCCAAGGCAGAAACTGAACTCAGACTAGCTGTCAGAATATAGGGCAACAAAAAGTCCTTCTTCAGATATGTGGGTAGTCAGAAAAAGAACAAAGGCAACATTAGACAACTGCAAGATAAAATGGGGCATCTGACACCCAACAAAAGGCCAAGCTCCTAAATGAATACTCTGCTGCCACCCACTGCTGGAGCCCCATGTATGAGTTGGCTGTGCCAGAGGTGTACACAGGACCAGACCGTCCTCAGCCAGTGGCTGGTGGTGGTGACAGAGGACAGAATGGATGATGCCCAGGGCTGGTAGCAGGAGAATCTGGCCCAGGAGGAAAGGTGGTGGGAGGAGGACCTGGCCTGGGAAGAGAGGTAGCAGAAGAAGGACCTGGCCTGCCAGGAGATGTGGCAGCAGGAGGACATTGCCTGGGAAGGGACATTCTGGGCCGAGGTCCTGGCTTTGGAGTGCGAGCGCCTCCGGATCCTTCAGGCCCAAAATAACGTTCTGGTCTGGGCTGTGGAGGCCGCGGACAATGACCTCTGGACCATAAACACTGTCCTGGGCCTGGTGGTCTAATGAATGTTAGCTACTGCCTGGCTCCCAGGCCTAACCCTACAGGCCTCCTGGCAGCTGCCTGGTCTTCTGCCTCCTCCTGCCCACAGCAGCCCCTGGCTCAGGCCCTGCCTTGGGTCCACCACCATCTGCCTGGGTTCAGGCCCCCCACTCACCTTGGTTCCATGCGGGTGCAGAGCTGGAGCTGCCTGGAGCGGTGTCAAGGCTTGACATTGGCCCTGGTGGTCCTGGATTCTACCATCTGGAGTAGGAGCCACCTACCCTGGAGGAGCACTGGTCGCTATCACCCCTGGGCAAGACTCCCACCCACCAAAGTCATAGTGGCATTTGGACCCATGGGGGAACAGCCCAAAGTTGGGGTGCTGGCTGCCTTCCCCCCAGGCTCTGACCCCTAGGTGCCCCCACCCAATGGCCTCCTATTCTGTCCACCAGTGCCTCCTGAACCCTGTACCCTTGTCCCTCCTGGTGGGTGTGCGGGTCTCCTGGGGCTTCAGCATAAGGGACCCGCTGTTGCCACTGCCCCTCTAGGTGGTACTCCCACTGCCAGGCCACCTCTGTGTGCCATTCCTCTTCTAACCGGGCCTCACAGAACAGTTCTACCCAGGCCTTACAATATTGTGCAGCACACAGGCTGTGACAATGATTCGGGGGAGGTTCTTGGTGACTTTGAGGTGGGCAGTGAGGGAGTGCCAGTGGCCCTCAAGGCAGATGAAGGCACACTCAACCAAGGTGCAGGTCTGGCCAACGTAATGATTAAAGTGGACCTGGTAAGTCTCCAGGTGGCTGGTGTAGCGCCTCATCAGCCACGGTAGGAGTGGGTATGCAGGGTCTCTGATGACCCGGGGTTGGATGATGATGGCACCCAACTGCAGGTCTGCCATTCCCAGTGCAAAGCACCTGATCTCCACCAGCTCAGCCAGGCCAGAGTTTTGAAAGATGTGGGTGTCATACCCACTGCCTGCCCAGTTGGCGCTCACATGGGTGAACTCCCCCAGTGGTCTACAATGGCCTGCAGGATCATGGAGTGGAACCCCCTATGGCTATAAGAGGGGTGGTCTCTGTGGGGTGAGCAGGCCACTTGTAGGTAGTGGAGTTCTGGTGTGTTTATGCAAGTGTGGTATGACTAGAGGTTGGAACCTTTTGGTGCATCTAACCTTCTAACCTCAATGATGACCTACTTTTAAGAACTAAGCATGTGCAGCGAGTTGTTCGTTTGGACCCAAGTTGTTTGTTTGGTAACCAGGGGAACATGGCAGTTAGTACTGTTATGCTAATGAGTTATTATGGGATATTGTGATAATTTGATTTGTATGGTCCAAACTTGGATTAACTTTGACAGTGACCAGAGATTAATGAGTGGATCTCCACATGATGGACAGGTGGCATGATTTAGGTCCTATAAAGCCTGCCCAGTGCAGGAGTTGGGGTGGCTTTTGTGGTGGTTGGTGTGGTTGGAGCCTGCTGAGTCTTGTTTTCTCCCTCTCTGATTGGTGCGTGACTGAGTGTGTGAGTATAACTAGCATACAATTGACTTAGAGTTTGCGTTGTGTTGGTTGTTTGGAACCAAAGTTTGCTTGTGAGTGAGAACAGGGTGTGTTGCAGAGCTTGGGAGCAACGAAGAAGGGTCCTGATCACCTGGGCAGTTGCTGGCCACTCACCTGCTTCATTGCATTGTGTTGATTGGGTAAAGTATCATCCACCCTTGGTTGAGGTGCTCACCTGCATGTGAGGAACAGCATAGAAATCCACAGGGATGCGAGACTGCACAGCAGGCCTTTCCTGCACAGCAGCTCTCTAGGGTGATAGTCTGTCACCTGGGGTGACAGACTGCTGGTGGGTTCTTTAACTGTTTATAGCAGTGCATACTGTTTATGGTGTTTGTAGGTTGTTGTAGTTTCTGTTAGTGTGTTTTGTTGTTTTCTTGTCATAATATACTTGTTAACTTTACCCTCTATGGAGTTTTCCTTGGTATTTTGCACCTCTGGTGGGGGCCAGGCTGTAGGCCAATTTCCAAAGGGATTTAACTCTTTGGTGTCCCTCGAATCCAATTGGGAGGTTGGTAGGGCATAGAGGTGCAACAACCCTCTATGTGTGTTTGAGAATGTGGGTGGGTGCCTGAAGTGGTCCATGGGGTTCTCTGTTTTATTGTTGTGTCCTTGCCATCCTTTTTTCCAATCTTCACACTGGTATGTGGGTCCTGTCCAGGGGCCTGATTACACATCTGCAAATTTGGAGACTTTTCTGTGCATCCCCATTTCTAGGCTATGGATGAAAATGTAGAACAAAGCAAAGCCCAGCACAGATCCCTGGGGGACCCCACTTTTGACCTCCCCCAATCCTGAAAAGAATTGGTCTATTCGCGTGTGAAGTGTCACAAAAACAAAGTTCATCTCTGCTACTGAGTATTAGTGTGGGCTAATGCACCTTTATTAGAGGTACTGAACTTAATGCACAGTAGCAAAGGCACATTAATGAACATGTAGACACTCCCTCCTAGTACTGTGTTCCTTTTGTTTAAGTATGGAATTTCTACCCGCAGGGATTTCACGGCAGTTCTCTTTTTAGAAATTTTTTTACAGTTTGTCTATATTAATGTACTGTGCCACTCCTCCACTTGCATGTCCTACTATCTCAATACTATGTAGTTTGTATCCTAGTAAAACAGTATGGCATTGATTATCATCTTTCTAAAAAGTCTCTGAGATGCTTATTATGTCAAAATCACCATTTAATACCAGTCTCTAGTTTACTCATCTTATTTTTTAAAATTAATTTTAATTTTATTTAACTTAAAAGCTGCTCTATGAACTGTTTTTTAATTTTTACTTCCAACAGTCTGGGTTTGTTCTGGTTCAGGTGAACACCATCTTTTTTTGTACAGGTTTTCCAGGTTCTGATAAACTTAAACCTCTCCTCTACACCATTGTCTCGTCCATTCATTGAGATGCTGGAGCTCTGCCTGTCTGTCTGGCCCTCTACAGGAAACTGAAAGCATTTCAGAGAATGCTACCATGGAGTTTCTGTACTTTAACCTTCTGCTTAGAAGCCTAAATTTTAATTTCCAGGACATGTTCCTACACTTCCTTACATCTTTGGTACCCATATTGATCACAACCGCCAGCTCCTATCTACAGCCTATCGAAACATATTTTGAGGTCCACTACTTTTTCACCTGGCCAGAAAGTAACCACGCAGTTTTACCAGATGTCACAAACTCGGCTATCTATGCACCTAATTAATAACTACTTCCAGCACCCACTTCTTCCTATTTTGTGGAATCCTCTCCCTTGGAGGAGCATCCTCAGTGGAAGAGGACACTATGAAATCTGTAGAAGAGTGGATTCCATTTAAAGAACTATTTTCCTTCTTCCCAGCTTGATGTCCTCCATCCCTGAGACTCTTATCCTCCTCAGGATCAAAGGGGCTGCTGCAATGGAGGCAGAACTACTTTACATGAATCAATGGCTAAAAACATACCTTTGATGCTTAGGAAGATTAACCATTGGAACAGATGCCGAGCTGTGAAGTGGAATCTTCACCTTTGAATGTTTTCAGATCAAGCATGAATGCCTTTCTGAAACATGCTCTAAGTGAACATAACTTATGCTTTTAATCATACTGATGATATTGGGCTTATTATGAGAGTAACTGGGTACAACTAAATGGCCCGTGATATATGAGAGATCAAAATAGGTGATTAAATGGTCCTAAGCTATTGGCTATGGCTGTGATTCTGTTTGAAATCCTCTGTATCTGATTTATGGTCCCTTTATAGCAGTACAAGGAATAAGGATCTGTCTCTCTCTGCCCTGTATTCGCTGTTGATTGCTATTTTGTCACTTCTCCAGAAGTGTTCGGACCTCAAGAGGGCTTTGCTAGGTTCAGCATTTTTCTTCTCTGTCTTACAGTATTTGCGTCACTTGGGGAATACTGCCAACAAATTGGATCGGGTACACATGTAACCAGATGGGCCACTCTGAGCTGGGAGGAGGGACAGCTGTTCTAAGCATTCAGAGTTTTACATTCTATGCCACTGTGATGTGATCAAGGCATTGAGATGTTTATTAGTGAAAGGAAATCTTTTTTTAGTCTTGAAGCTTAATGACTCTGCCTATTAACTATTCAGTGCAGGGTTATCAAACTCATCAGGCCCTGTGGAATGAACGACTGGCATAAGGCTGATCTGTGGGCTGGGTCAGGCCCATAGACAAGCCCCATACACTGCCTGTAGCATGTGTACTGCCTGCAGCACACAACCCAGGCTTATCCTATGTGCCACATGCAGTGTGTGGCAGCTGGTACATGCTGCCTGTGGCATGGGGGCTGGTTCAGGGCATACTGAATGCAGCATGCAGGTCCAGTCTGAGACCCCAGGGCAGCAGTGTGGGCTAGATGATAAGGCTCTGCAGGCCATATCTGGCTCATGGGCTGTGTCTTTGACACCCATGGTTTAGTGGTTATTATAATAGAATATAGTATGTACTTAATATAGTTCTGTCACAACAGCCCAAAAAAGCCATATGAAAGATCTACAGCATGTATTTTATGTCAATGCAGACACCAGCAAAGGCAGAAGCAGACAACCTTCATTTCAAGGGCAGTGTCCATGTCACTGGGAGCATCTACATGTGCTATTAAAGCTCCTGAATAAACTCTGGTACCGTTTGTGCTAGCTTATCGCTCCCAGGTGCAGCAGCATTTACACAAGTGGCCAGGACCACAGCACATTGAGCCGCAGTGGTCCTGGGCCCTGGCTTGCGGAGTGGGTTTTGGGATTAGCCTGCCAGCCCAGAGCTGCTTCCTGCCTGGCTTAACGTGCTGCAGAGGGGCTGTCTGGGGCATGAGGGTGTTATAGTGAGGGGTTAGCTGGCAGGTAGCCCCTGCGCTGTAGCACCAGCCAGCCCTGGTCACCATCCACACATGAGTTGCAGAGCACTAAATAACTCTGCCTTAAGATGGTATTTGTGTTGGGCAGTACTATTCTATGGTGGAGTTAATTAGTTTACTGTGACCTAATAGTGCTGCACGTGTAGAAGGTGACTCTTTATTGTGGAGATAATTAGTCAACTTCACAGTAAAGTGCATATGGAGATGCACCCACTGAGTCACAGCTAGGCACTTTTGACTGCCTGCTCTTCTGGCTCCATATATCTTCCTCCCTGCTCAGTGGACAGCTTCAGCAGCAGAGGTTGAATATGCCCATAACCTGATAGTTGAACCTATATCTTCCACCTCCCAGCAGAATGGTCTAAGTCCTTACTGGTGGATGGCAGGGGGGCAGGGGTACTACAGCCTTGGTCTCCTATTCCAAAGGCAAATGTCTTACTGTGTGTCTAATAGGGCAGTGCTCCTTTGTCATTTTCCTATGACTTGAATGCCCAGTTAACTGAATGTTGTTTACTCACTTAAAGATGGATTTGGATTGGGGATCTAGAGTATAAGATTTTAGAATCAGTACAGTTTGGCACGAATCATAGTTACTGCCTGCTCCTATGAGTTCTAAACCTAGACTGGGCATAGCACTAGAGACTGTACTGTAGGGGAAAAAAAAAACTTGGTATTAGTTCAGTTTCGGAGGTAAAGCTTGTTGTATGTGACCTATTTTAGTGGACCAGCTTCATGGCTGGTCCAGGAATACAATGCATTCTTTATCAGGTCTGAGGGAAGAAACAGGCATAGTGAATTTTAAAATCAGTGTGAAGGGCTGTGCAATTGGAGAAGAGAAATTCCGAGGGGCTAGTGGACAAATAGTCAACAGAAAAGATAGCTTGATTAGTTGGAGGTCAGGACCTTTTAAGAAGGAGAGGTCATTATCCCTTGTAGTATGAAGAAAGATTTTAAGGAATTAGGTGGATTATAGTATGTCATAAGGTTGTTATCAGTGGTCAGTCCTTGATTCCTAGTGTCCAGGCAGCTTATGAGTGTTTTTTGTCCCCAGTCTCACCTTCTGAAGGTGTTTTGTAAATTTTTCTTGAGTCAAAGGATAGTAAGTCAGAATGGGAGTGGTTTTTCTGTGAAAAATGTGCTTGCACTGGTGTTTGTGGGTTTCTTTTCTAGGGGTGCACTGAGAGACATTTTGGGGGCTGATACTGATAGCTGTTTTTAAGGAGGCATATTGGCTGATACGGATCCAATTTCTGATATCAGCTTGGCAGCTTGAAGAGC
>NW_005842152.1:1699814-1729802 GCF_000455745.1 Alligator sinensis | reverse complement strand
GGAGAGAGGGGGGGGGGGGGGGGGGGGGGGGCAGATCAAGGCCCCCCATGGTGACGGAGGGAGTGGGGCTGAGTCTGGGACAGGGGCGGGGGCAAGTGCTGCCCAGGGGCAGAGCATGGGATAGAGCTGTGGCTCATCCAGGGGGCATGGGGAGGTGGGCCACTGTGCACCACTTGTCCTGGAGCTGCTCATCCAGTGCTCACTTGCTCATCTGGTGGCTCCCACCCCTGCTTCCACTGCTCGTCCAGGAGGGCAGGGGGTGCATGTGCCCCTGGATCTGCATGGGGTGAGGCAGGGTGGGGCAGGCAGGGCTGGGGCTGGGCTGGCCCAGGCTGCTCTCAGGGCAGGAGGCAGTAGCACTTGAAGGGAACTATGGGGGGGCTATGGCTAATATTGGGGTGGCGGCAGCCCCTCCCCTGTAACCCTCTCCTCCCAGTGTTGCCACTACCTTCATCAAGCACATCCTGACCCGGTCCATCCCCAGCCCTGCCTGCCCTACCCTGCCCCGTGCAAATCCAGGGGCACATGGCCCCCATGTCCTCCCAGATGAGTGCGGGAGCAGGGGCAGGAGCCGCCAGACGAGTGAGCAAGTGCTGGATGAGCCACCGGCCAAGTGGCGGCCCAGCCTCATCGCGCACCCTGTTCCATCCTGAGCCCCGCCCCAGCTGGGCAGTGCTTGCCCCAGCCCCTCTCCCAGCCACCGGCCCCACTCCCTCCCTCACTGCAGGGGGCTTGATCTTCCCACCCTGATGCCTCTTCCCTCCCCGCTCCCTGTCTACCACAACAGACTTACTAGCTTACTCGTTCAAACCATGTCCCACATTGCTGACTTGTATTACAATGCTATCTGGTGGTCGTCAAGCTCCTCATATTTATGACGTTGCCTTAAGATGGCTGAAACAAGATGCCAAACAGCATAAGCTAAATAAATATACTGTAGAATACAGGTTTTTGGTGTGTTTAAGATGATTGCTGGTTTTGTGGATGTAAGTATGGTGGTGGGTTTTTTGTATATGGTCATTTGTAGGGTGCTATCCTGGATGTAGATCATGGTATCTTGACATTAGTCCAGGAATAGTCCAAAGAAAACTTGATTAAGTGTTAAACCTGTGGTGGAAGACAATAAGTGAGACTAGGTATTTTAATCATCTGTCCTAAATGTAATCCGTGTATTCCAGGTAGAGTGCAGGTTTGATGATGCAGTTTTCTAGAAATTCCTTCTCCAGGTGGCTAACAGAGGTTGGTATATTGAGGGGCTATCCTTGAGCCTATAGTTATGCCTGTGATTTAGGGAAATTGTCAATTGTTGAAAGTGAAGTTGCTGTGGATAAAGGTCAAGTGAATTTGTACAACACATTGTTGCAAATCTGAGGGTGGTTTGTGGTTTTGTTGGCATTTTCAGGCAGGCAGCTGAGCCTTCATTGTGTGGGATGTGTACAGGCTGGTGACATCCATGGTTACAAGTATGGCCTTTTTGGGGAGGTGGTTGATATTCTGGATTTCACTGAGGAATTCAGTTGTGTTTTATAGAAAACTTGCTGTTTGAGTCCAGGTTAGGATAAATACGACTCTTTAGTATTCTATGAGTGAAATTTTGCCCTGGTTGTATAACTCTTTTTGGTGTTGCTTGTGGTATAAAGTAACGGCAGATCTTTGGCTCTCTGATTAAGGGAATTTAACCAGTGGACCCAAATTAAACCAAAGTCAATTGCATAGTGGGGCTGTGCCTTACTTGTGGAGTCTTATGAGATATGGAGATGTATATAGTGAGCATAGATGTGATTCATGAGTGGTGATTGCAATTCTTTCACAACATAGCTGGCATGTGGATTGACCCACATATTGGCATATGAAGCATTGACAGTAAAAAGTAGCTGTAGGACAAGAGGGAGGAAAGAAATCAGAAATGTGATTCAAAACAAAGGTCTTTTGTGAAACCAAGCACTTCTGTGAAACTCAGATAATCTGTCCTGTGGCAGTAGAAATGTACTAAATGTAACCCAATTAAAATGAGGCGGATTAAAGGACAGGGGCTTAGCCCACGTCCTGTTACATTTTCTTGTACTATTTGGCCTAATATCAACCAGGCTAGTGATTAATAAGCTCATCCAAAGCAATTCTAGTGTAGCAAAGAGTAGGAATTTGGTAACAGCAGGAATACCTTTCTTAAACTATTCTAAAGGGACTAAATTCTGAGCTCAAGTTCTGACAGCTGTTCATTTTGTTATTTAGAAATCCTAATGAATTATTTTTTGCTTCAGACACATTTCTTAAGTGTTTATACATAGAAGTATTTTAGTCTATGAACCAAACATGACATTGCAGGAATTGCATCATTCACATTTTTTCACTAAAAGGGTACTAGTAGCTAGCAGATTATTAGGAGATCATTTTTTCTAGAGCACTTTCAGTATGTTTTCCAGTGAAAGTTTATCAGGAATTGCTTGGGGCACTTATGGAATAACCACATGCAGCAAATTATATGCATTGATGTACACAACGGTTAAATGGAGCTCTCTAATAGGAATAACCCCATACCTATATAAAACTGAGCAATATCATACAATTCAAAATTTCCAGCTCAGTCATCAGACATTTCAGGTTTTGAAGTTATTTGAGTACACAGAATTACCTTACCTTCCTCTTACGGCTTCTTTACACAAGCAAAGTATTTCACAGAACCTAGTATACCTCTCATTCTCTGATAAATCCAAGGCAGCTGATCAGTTCAAAATAGACAGATTTCTGAGGACCTTCTATCAGACAACTGTTTTTCAGAAAATGTGGCATTTTAGATTTGGAAGGCAATGCCACGTGAATAAATTGGCCCAGTTCCTCTTAGTTTGTGTGTTTGAGATTCTAACCCTTTATCTCTCTGTGGGCTATAAAAACTAAAATTCAGCAGAAATGCCAAGTTCTGGGAAAAGATTTGATTGTAGAGAATGCATAAGGCCTATTTTACAACTTTTGGCATGTTGTGGACTAATGCTTGGTAACTGCTTTATGCTGACCTATAGAGAAGGTTTGAGTTGTGTATTGGTCGTGGGCGAAGAGTCTGTAGATGGCATTGGTCTACTAGACAAGCGCTACTCAACCTTTTAGCGCTGTGAGCAAAACGAGTGACTTGCAGCTGCTCCATGGGCTGGATGGAGCCCCAACTACTAGGAATGGGCCCTGGGGGTAGCATCACCTTCTCCCTACCCTACGTTCTGGGACTGGGCCCTGGGGCACCTGGAACCACTGCCTCCCAACATAACTGGTCTTGGGGATCCTAGCACAACCCCCTCCTACCCTTGTGTACCGGGATTGAATCCTGGGTGGCCTAGCACTGTTCGTTTCTGCTGGGACTGGTCCTTGGGGGACTCAGCACCACTCTCCTCCAGCTAACCAGGATTGGTCATCACCCGCTCCCTGCCCTCCCACACAGGGATTGGGCCCTGGCATCCAGCACTTCCCCCTCCTGGCCTCTGTCAGCACATAAAGCCCAGGACTTCCTATGGGGCTAGAAACTTGGGGGTGTGACCCAGCACTGGGGGTTGAGCATCCATGTACTAGACCATCACCCTACATATGGCAGTTGGCAGTAAAGCTTGGAGGCTTCAGTGGCAGATTCAGCATGGTGCAAAGAATCTTTTTAAACAAATTGATTTTTTTCTATTGAGCTCACCTATTTGGATCCTAAATGTCATAGTGTTGAGATCCTATAATTTGACTTTTGCAAGGCATTTAACTTACTGCCTCATAATATTTTCATAAAGAAACTAAAATATTAATGAATGAAATATGCATATGGCGCACTCAAAAGATTTTAAAAACTGGCTAAATTATAAGACCTCTGAATATAACTGTAAATGCAGAATTGTCATTGAGCAGCTGTTTGTATTGTGTCCCACAGGGGTTTGTTCTTGGTCTTGTAGTATGGCTAGTCACGTTAATATTGAAAGTCACTGATTTCTTTAAGCTTTATGAAGAGGTTTCCCACACACTTGGTTAACTTAAAAGAGTTTTGACTTTTAAAAGTTTAGATTAGCTTTTGTATGTATAGTCATAAATACTGTAATTAATTTGGTTTACACTAGGCATTAACTAAGGGCACATTTAGTTAAACCATTCCACTGGGCCCAAACTAAATTTTAATTAAAGTGACATTGTCAATGCAGGACTAGCTTTCAGGTCTTTTATGCTGCTCTAAGCAAAGTGGAAATGTATTCTCATCACGGCCTTCATCACTCAGAAATAAACAGTGGGTGTTGTTTTGCTGCTCTAGGCAACAATATATTCTCTGAATGTGCCAAGCTAACCCTATGTCAGCTCTTTAAAGAGGAACATAATTAATTAGGATTTGATCCAAAGTCTGTGAAAGTCAATGAGACTATTTCTACTAATTTCAACAGGCATTGGCTTAGGCTCTTAGAACAAAAACAGTTTGGGATTTAAAATACGATATTTACTCAAATACAAGAAAACTCCCCAATAATTAGATTTTATATATGGAAAATTGATAAATTTGTTATAATTTTCCAGGTATAGAATCTAATTATTGGAGGTTTGCCTTGAATTTGTTCCCCTCCAGCCGGGGAAATAAATCTGGGGATCAAGTATCCCCCTTGCCCTTTGCCCTTCCCCACACAACATCTTTCCCCTTACTCCCCTTCCTTACTATCAGCTTCTGTTCTTCCTGCACACGTGGAAGTGAGGGGCAAATTTGAAAACACTGGTTTTGAAATAAACAAACCTGCAGTTATTTGCATATAGGCACATTATTAGAGGTACCTATAGACTTTGTTCATCCTGAATTGATGCATTTTTCCTTTTTTTTTTTTTTTTTTTCCCGGCGGGGGGGAAAACCCCCACCCCCTCCTTTTTTTTTTTTTTTTTTTTTTTTTTATTGCTGCAAGTTTTAGCACAGGTACTCCATAACACACTTTTAAGCACCACTTTTGTACCTACTTATATATAGTACAAACTATGTACTATATTAGTTCAAAGCCAAATGTTCTTGATTTACCATATATTTCATTTGCCTGGGGCCCAGCAGAGTTAACAGCATTTGAAGCCAGGATGACCTCACAGCTCAACACTGCTTAGTACATGTGTGTACTCCAGATAGAATCATTGAAAGTTAGGGTTGGAAGGGACCTCAGGAGGTCATCTGGTCTAACCCCCTACTTAGAGCAGGACCATCCCCAAGTAGATCATCCCAGCCAAAGCTTTTTCTACTAGGGCTTTTAAAATCTCCAAGGATACAGCTTTTCATCACCTCTCTGGGATACCTTACTGCAAAAGATCCATGTGCTAATTAGTTCTCCACTCATGACTGCAATTGGGTATTCTTCTTGCAGGTCCTAGGATCATCCTTTTTTTCCTAGGCTAATGTTGGGGGGGAAGGGGGAAACCTTGTCTTATATTCAAGTAAATATGGTATTTACCCCAAAATAATGACTAGAACTTGTGTAACCCAAAGGGGGGGGTGTGTGTGTGTCTGAAGGGGTATGGGCACATAAATGAGTTAATAAGGTAAATAAGCTGTGAACGTACAGTCAGATATGCTATGCACGGGTGGCCAACCTGTGGCTCTGGAGCCACATGAGGGCCTTCAGAAGTTAATATGCATCTCCTTGAATCTTTGCACAAGCACAAAGTGACCAACTTCCATTTGGTCCATTTGGAAGTTGGTCACTGTGTGCTTGTGCAAAGATTCAAGGAGATGCATATTAACTTCTGAAGAGCCACATGTGGCTCCAGAGCCACAGGTTGGCCACCCGTGATATATATATATATATAGGAACTTATTGCAAAGTATTGATAGCCTACAAGTTCCTTTGTTGTTCCTCAGTTATGCTTTTTGGACAAAATTCTTTTACCTATTGACATCTACAGTGCAGCTGCAAGACATTCCATGACTTGTGTGACCAGATTTGACGCTAATGACTTTCCACCTGAATATATAAGTAATGCCCTCATTGTAGGAATAGAGTAGGAGTTGTACTTCTCTGGAGATGGTTCCTATTTTATACAAGGCTTTCCCATAGAGAAATGATTCTTAACCAGGCTGCCATACCATATTTCAGCATGGGAACACTGATACATGAGATGTTAGACTCTGCTGGAGCACAGTAATTAGCACATGCTAGCAGACTTGATTAATTGAGTCTGCTTTGATGTCCTTTAATTACAGCACATCAGAGCAGCTTTGCTGCATGTGTATAGGTGTCCTCTAGGTGTGGAAACACCTACATGTGATTCTTAAGATAAATCCAGAGGTTTCAAGTAGGAATCCATAATGTCAAACACCTAGACTCCCCAGACACCCAAAACACATGTCGGATCTGCAGGAACTAAGCTGCTACAGAGAGATCTCACACAAGGGCAGCTGCACAGAACCATAGAGACTCCCTTCAGTTTAAATATTCTGAAAGTAGGTTTGTGGGGGAGGAAGAGCAGGGTAAAATTACACCCTAAGGAGACAGGGGAGAGGAGGGAAGGCAAAGCCATGCCTCATTGGTCAGCCTTTTTATTTTTACAAACCTCCAAAGGCAGCTTGCAAACATGGGCCAGGCAGAGAGACAGCTCTGCACTTAATCACAGACAGCAGCCCTTATCTCCAGAGCTTTTTCAAAATGGTCAGGAATATCCTCAGTCCAGCCTCAGCTCTAGACAACTGACCAGCCATGGGCTGCTGTGCTCCCTCCTGTGTAACTAAGTCAGGAGTACAAAGTGGAGGTCACTTACTCTGCTCTATGAATGGGCCTGGCTTAACCATGTTGGCTACTAAGGGAGACCCCTCTGATCCTCTGCTGTTTCAAGCACTGGTTTGGTGGGCCAGTTTCAATTACTGCATAATGGACAATGGCTGTAGCCTGCCCAGTGCTGCAGCCAGATGGACAGAGCACATCAGAGGAGGAGATGGAGCCACTGCAACACTCCTTACATTGCCCCATTTTCACCCCCTAGCAGCTGCAAGTCATAACTTCTGTCTTAGCATCCAGAGGTGCTTCACACTGTCACCTGTGGAGGCTACACTCCTCAAAAGAAAGCTGCAGGAGCATGTCAGCTTTGTGATATGGTAGAGACAGATCATTTAATCCATCCAGAAGAAGTGCAGAGACTTGCACTTCATCCAGAAGAAGTGCAGTGGTATTCCAAGATGTGCCTCTGGCAGGGCATGAAGGAGGCAGTGAAACTTAAACAAGAAGCATTTCTCAGGTACAGGTCTTCAGATCAATGTATGGCCACCTCCACTGTTACCAACACTGAGACCAGAAATATCTTCAGGTTGGATGAGTGAGTAATACATCTCTGGTATCAAAGTGGGCAGAGCAGGTGCCTGGCATGACTTCTGCATTGCATATGTAAATAGGCAGAGAGCATGGGCCCTGGTACATGTCATGGCTGGTGGAGAGTTGCAGACTAGCCAGAAAAAGTCATGGCTGAGGGCTCACCTGCACTAAAACTCCTCCACTGAATTTCCTACAGCGGCTGGAATGAATGCGCAATATGTCGCCGAGGTGTGCGAATACCGACACCATTAAAGCAGTGCAAAAGGAATTTAGCCTGCTTTAAGGTGTCATGTGTGCACACCTTTCATTTTGTCTACACATGGCCATAGTGCCCATATTTAAGAATGGGAAAAAGGAGGATCCAGGTAACTACAGACCAGTCAGCCTTACCTCAGTCCCTGGAAAAATCATGAAGATCCTCAAGGAATCCATTTCTTGGAGGAGGAGGTGATTAGGAACAGTCAGCATGGATTCACCAAGGGCAAGTCATGCCTGACCAACCTGATTGCCTTCTATGATGAGGTGATTGGCTCTGTGGATGTGAGGAGACCAGTGGATGTGGTGCACTTTGAGTTTTGGCAAGGCTTTTGAAACGATCTCCCACAACATTCTCCCAGGCAAGCTAAGAAAGTGTGGGCTGGATGAATGGATTGTAAAGTGGATAGAAAATTGGCTGGAGCATCAGGCTCAGAGAGTACTATTCAAAAACTCAATGCCTACTTGGCAGCCAGTATCAAGTAGATTGCCCCAGGGGTCGGTCCTGGAGCCACTTTTGTTCAATGTATTCATCAATGACCTGGAAGATGGCATAGAGTGTACCCTCAGCAAGTCTGCAGATAACATCGAGCTAGGGGGAGTAGCAGATAGCCTGGGAGGTAGGGCTAGGATTCAGGGTGACCTCAATAAATTGGAGGATTGGGCCAAAAGGAATTTCATAAGACTTGACAAGAACAAGTGCAAAGTCCTGCACTTAGGATAGAAGAATCCCTTGCACCAGTACAGGCTGGGGGGGTGACTGGCTAGGGAGCGGCTCTGTAGAAAAAGACCTCGGGGTTACAGTGGACAATAAGCCGAATATGAGCTAACGGTGTGCTCTTGTTGCCGAGAAGACTAATGGCATACTGGGCTGCAGGGGTAGGAGTGTTGCCAGCAGGGCAAGGGAGGTGATTATTCCCCTCTATTTGGCACTGGTGAGGCCACATCTGGGTTTTCCCCTTCTTCCCCCCCCCCCCCCCCCCCGCAGCAGAAGGGATGTGGACAAATTGGAGAAAGTCCAGTAGAGGGCAATGTAAATGGTGATGGGGCTGGGGCACACAACTTAAGAGGAGAGGCTGAGGTAACTGGGTTTATTTAGTTTAGAGAAGAGAAGACTGAGGAGGGGATTTAATATCAGTCTTCAACTACCTGAAGATGGGGTTTGAAAGAGGATGGAGCTAGACTGTTCTCAGTGCTGACAGGACAAGAAGCAATGGTCTGAAGTTGCAGCAAGGAAAGTTTAGGTTAGATATTAGGAAGAATTTTCTCAGTTGGAGGATGGTAAAACACTGGAATGGGTTACCCACAGAGATTATTGAATCTCTATCCTTAGACATTTTTAAGAGCTGGCTAGCCAAAGCCTTGGCTGGGATGATCTAGTTGGGGATGGCCCTGCTTTGAGCAGGGGATTGGACTACATGTCCTCCTAAGGTCCCTTCCAACCTTTTTATGGGTTTTTGTACACACATCCCAGCCACCAGTGGGAGGGTTTGGGATTGAGAGAGTGGTTGGAAGTAAAAAGGTAAGAAAGGTTTATTGACTTAACAAACACATAACTATGCATAGCATAACAAGACCACGATGACAGACAATAATATTCTGAGTTGGCAACTTATTGGCAGTCCCCTCTGCCTGGTATACGACAAGCCTCTCAAAATTCAGCCAAGTCAGTTGTCCCTGATCTGCGCTGTCCAAGGGGTACCGGGAAGGACCCTGGTATTCAGTCCTCAGGCTCATCGAGATCCACCCGCCCACCGAACCCAGGTCAGCAGCTTTTCTTTACAATGATAGCTTCCTTTACCATGCTGCATCTTCCTTCTGCTGATTCCCGGATGTGCTAGCAAATTTATAACTTCTGAGCTATACTGTTGGCTCATAGCCACTTATAATCTTACATTAAGAACTTTCCTTATATGACTAACCAATAGCAGTACAAGCCTTCACGTTTACCTTATAAGGTTTATTTTAGCTGTGTCATGGCTTATAAGGCCTTAACCTAGTTTTTTAAACCTTTAACTAAGCTCTTAGCTATAGCATATATTTCACAATGCATGAACAAACCACAGGAAACATCACAGAGCATTCAGCAAGCACCTTAACACGCACTCACTACTGTTAGCTATCACATACATACTTGCACCACAGCACTGAGTGGTTTTAAAAGTGCCTGGAACTGCAGAGCATTCAGTTGTATAAGCGGTGAAATGTGCATCGGCACTAAGGAAATGGCAGCTGCATGCTTGTGAACTAAAACACATCTGATGTGTTTTGGTTCAAGAGCTCACTGCCACCATTTTTCTGTGTGCTGACGTGCATTTCACTGCTTAAACAATTGCACACAACACAGTACAGTGCACATCAGCTTGCATGCGGAGCAGACTTGATTAATCGAGTTTGCTCCAATGCGCCAAATTCCTGGCGTGTCCCAGCATGAAAAGTATGTGTATAAATAGTCTATGATTCTAACTCAGATCATTGACAAGGGATATCCAGATATTTGGTCATTGGTATCAATCACTTCATTGCACAGAATATGGTGACAGTGCAGGCGGCAGCGGCCCTTTGTTGTGAGGTCACCATGAACACTATATTGGAGATGCATGATATCATATGTGGGGACCAGGGCCAGCAACAGATGCTAGTGTAAAATATCCACCTCATTCCACAACAGAGCACACTATCATTAGTGACTATGGTCTACATGTAGCTTGTAAGGGAGCCCATGTGGCTGCTCTGTGGCTGGCACCTGGCCTCAGCAGCAGCTGCCTCCAAATGGTGCAGGAAAGGGTGTTCATCCAATGCCTGTCCTACTTAAATCACACCAAGAGCCAGGATCAACAGGTACAGAGGTATCCTTTGGACCCATTCTGCCATCACCTTCAGACCAGGGAGAACTGGCAGGCAGCAGTGATCTGACTCCAGTAGTCATGACAAACTCGGGGGCTTCCAGGGACACCTGGTAGAGACATCTGCTGTGGAGAGATGTCTCCACAGGGAGACACTAAGGGAGAAAGGATCCTTGGGAAGCTGTCCACCCACACCTCCAGGGAAGGTGGTAACTAGTAATGCCTGTCTTATCTGGACCCAGAGGAGAGATTCCCAGGCAGCAACAATTATACCGAGTCCAGACTCATTACTTCCTGCAATTCCTCACCCAGGTGGTTCACAGGGGCTCTAGGTTCTCCTCTGCCACTGCTACCCCATCCCCTTCCTCCTCCAGGGCAGTTCACCTTCAGCCCCTCAGATGTTGGATTTCTATGATGTATATCCCTTTTATACAGAATGCAACTGTACTCATAAACATCCCATTGATTTTTTTCAGGGCTGTATTGTAATGTTCCACAAGGTGGATGGTGACATTGCCAGAGTGTTTTGAGAGGGTTGATAGCTCTCTTCACAACTTACCTAGTTTGTGAGAAGCCATGGATGGAAGAGGTTAGACTTGATCACGTATGCAAAGATGATAGACAAATGACAATGAAAGGGGTGCCCTGGCTACCCAAGCTAAGATGCCAGAAGAATAGTATCTGCTGCAGATCATCCTAACAAATACTCTAGAAGGAGAGAGAGGTGGCTGTGATATATTGCTTGGTCCCAAGATACTGCAGGAGCATTAAAAAACTCCTGGAGAGTATTTTTTATTCCCCCCGCCCCCAAATGTGGGACAGGGAGGTGAACTCCTTGTGTATCAGCCATCGAGAGTGAATTCTCATGGTTTCATAGTCGGTAGGATCGGAAAGGACCTGAGCAGATCATCAAGTCCGACCCTCTGCCATGGGCAGGAAAGAATGCTGGGGTCAGATGACCCTGGCTAGTTGATTATCTAGCCTCCTGTTGAAGACCCCCAGGGTAGGAGCAAGCACCACTTCCCTTGGAAGCTGGTTCCAGGGTAGGAGTCAGCACCACTTCCCTTGGAAGTTGGTTCTCATTGCAGAATAACCTGAGGAGGGCTGACTGGGACCACATGGAGGAATTTTGGCTGAATTTGGAAGACAGGGCCATGACAATGGTGACCTTGAGCCAGGTATTGCTGACCAGCATCCTATTCATGGCATAATTCCATCATGCATAGGTAAAGGGAGTACATCATGCATAGGTAGAGGGAGAAAATATTATTTGCGGGGGCTCAGCATACTCACTCCCTCACTCCCACTCCCACTCACACACACAGAGAGAGCCCAGCAGGTTAGTCTGTGGAGGGGAAGGGGTGGGGGGAGCAGATCGAGGCCCCCACAGTGAGGGAGGGAGTGGGGCTGAGGTGAATGGGGCTCCAGACCGGGTCATGGGACAGTCAGAGTAGCTTGTCCAGGGAGGGATGGCAGGCATATGCCCCCAGGATATGTGTGTGGGGTGGAGGGCTGCTGCTTTCGGCTTGGGTTCTGCACCCTGCTGCCACATGCAATGTCACGTGCCTGCTGCTGCTGGGCTGCACCGTGTCCCCTGCCTGCCTGGTGTCCCCTGGCCAGCACATGGTGTCGCATGGCTCCTGAGGCAGAGGCAATGGGGTGCAGAGCCCCAGCTTGCAGCAGCAGCCCACCTCTGCCTCATGCACAAATCTGGGGGGCATATGCTCCCTGTGCAGACCCTGGGGGGTGCACAGTGGCAGGAGCCTCCCTTTGCCCCTGGATGAGCTTCCTGGGCTCTGACTATCCAACAACCCATTCTGGGGGCCCATTCAGCCCAGCCCCTGCTCCTGCCTCTGCTTCCCTTCCTCCCTTACTATGGGGGCCTAGATCTGGGCCCCTCCCCCATGCTCTTTCCCCTTCACAGACTTACCTGCTGTGGTAGGCAGTGCTCCATGTGCCACTGGGTTGTGATCCTGGCTGTGTGCAGGCTGTGGCTGCATGTCTGTTTGTACGTGTCCCTTGCTGCAGCCACCCAGAGCCGCTGCCCTGTGGACCTCTGCACTGCCATCACTTTCCCGCATTTGGGGGTGGGGCTAAGCCCAGTTAGCCCAAGCCTTCTGCCGCCTATGAGTGCATGTTCACCAAGACCTGGGAGTTGTGTGGCCTTCCTGATGTTGACATATGTGCCATCATACTCTGTTCTTTAGCTCATTGTTCAGCCACCCACAGCCATGCTTGAGATTACTTCCTATCCCTGTTTGTCTAAGTGTTCTGCATCCCTGGTAACCTGCCTCAGATGTCCCTAAGTTGTCCATAAGACCCAATAAGATGCTCTTCTACCCCCTCTAATCCTTAGTCTGTAACCTTGTCCTTAGTCACTACAGATATCTTGCCTGTCCTATACCTAACTGTATAAATCTCTCAGGGGTAGGGTTATGTATTTGACAGGTCAAATCAACTTTGGTCAATTGATGGGTCAAATATCAGTTACAAATTGTAAAAAATTCCCAATAGGTTCAAATAATACATTGAAACAGCACACATTTTCCATTAAGAAATGGGTCAAAAACAATAAAAATGTATATTTCTGTTGAGAACTACAAAAATTGTAATTTTTTTGGTAAAATTACTATAATCTTTGACTGGTCAAAAATACGCACTCAATTGGCCAGTTTATTGATAGTCAATTGACCAGTTCTATGTATTTGACTGGTCAGTTGACCAGCTTGTCAACCTTACTCAGGAGTCCCACTCCATCATCTGTCCTATACTGCCTCAGTCTTGTTCTACCTGACACTCACCCTGCAGTTGCCTTAGGCTCTAACATGTGGGTTGAATGGAGTCCTTGTGCACACTAGTTGCCAAGTAGCGCTGCATCAGTACTTGAAGTGAGCAGCAAAATCCCAGCAGCTGCGGTTTAGGCAAAAGTTTATGTTTACCTGCATCTTGGGCAAAGGCTAACCTCTTGCTGGTGCAAGCCTGAATGGCTTTAAGGTGCAAGTGGTCCCTGCATGAGTGCAAGGATGCTATGGACCTGGAGCAGAATAAGAGACTGAAGATTTGGTTATGTGGTTAAGCTACAGCTGAATAATGCACTTAGCTGAGTAGTAGTGTAATTCTAGACTCAAAATGAAGTATAGTAAGATCTCACCAAAAGGCTTACATGCCTGAGTGGTGAATGTGTGTCACTGATGGCTGTTTACAGATGTGAAAAAACAAAGCAAAACAGCGCTTTACTTTCAGCTCAGTGCACCCCCTGCACCAAGTGTAGCATATGCCCAGAAGAGGCATTGCATTAGTTTGACTTGGTTCACCCAACATCTGTATAGACTGGGCACTTCAGGAAGGCTTTTTAGCTTTTTTTTATCTAATAATTGATTGAATTAGCTTTGGATAAAAGCACCAAAAAGCCCTGTTGGAGTGCCTGATCTATGCAGATGTTGGGCAAACTGGATCCAACTGATGCACTTTCTCGTCCAGTAAAGTGCTATTTTGTTTTGTTTTTTTTCATGTCAGTTAGCAGCCTATGTGTCTAGTAGGTGAAACAGATTTTGTTTGTAGTAATAGCTGCCTAGGGACGGATCCAGGGGATGAGCAGTGGTGAAGATGCACCATCCCTTTGATTCCTGCACCACCAAAACTTTAAAACCAACTTCCTGGGAGAAGTAGTGGCCTTTCCATTTAGGCAGCAGTGAAGGAGTCAATTGACTTCATGACTCATTATCATCTACTTGACTCCTGCTAATCTCTCTTCACTTCACAGGTGTTAATGACCCTCTCTCCTTTTAATGGTCCTGTTCCACTATTAAAACTATCCTTTCTTCTGCCATTTGGCTGTCTGTTAGCCATTCTGCATAATGTCTCTCTTCTATTACACAGCCCTGCAGACTGGTTTTAGCTGCAGTTAAAACCTTAACTCAGATGTGGTCATATTAACTCAGGTGTGAAAATGCCTGAAGTATTGGAGGCACTGTCAAATCACAGAAGACCCGATTTTGTTTTATGAATCTGAATAAGAGATGTACGTTTACCTGTTACTGTATGTTAACTATTTTTTGCCTAGCTTATTTTTTTTTAAGCTTAATATATAATCTAAGAAATTAATGTGTATTCCAATAAAGTTATATATTTTTTTGCTTTTATCTTAAATTGAATTATGTTGTGCTAGGCCCCTAGCTTATTAATAAAGCTTCTAGTTTATCTTTACCTGGAGAAAAAATATTTTTATGATATATATGATGAAGTGTCACACCATCTGCATCCCTCTTCAAAATCCTAGATCCACCCATGTAGTTTCCCTCTGTGCCCACTCTGTAGAGAATATAGGCTTCAGATCAGATATAGGTAAGGGATTGTGGTTACACTTTTTACCTATTTAGCACCTTAAACCCAAGACTTTGAAAGTCCTTTACATACATTAATTAGAATAGGGAAAAATAATCTGTGACATTCCCCATAGTCTATATTGTAATTGACTCTGACAGCACTCACTCCCCTTTTATTTGTCTTGAAGTTTTGCATGAGGTTTTAGTAGAAGAAGAGATGAGCAATAACCAATATTAAAATGAACAGCAGTAAATTGGTGAGGCGTGCATATGAAATTTTGAAGAGATGTGGACAGGATATTCCCAACCTCCCTTTAATTGGCAGTCACGTCTGTTTCCTCACCAGGACCACTGCTCGCTGTGTTGTGTGCTGTCAGTGAAGTCACATGGTATACTTACTGCTCCCTGGCTAGCTAACCTTTATAAATAGGAGCAGTTCTAATGAAACTGCAGGAAACTTAGTCACTCAGAGGATAAAGGACATGGCAAGACATAATCAGGCCTGGGAAACTCAGAATACTTTATTTTGTTCTCTTCTTTTTAATAAGATGCAGTGTCCCATCTGACAACATAGCAATACTTCCACACCTCAAGAATAATAATACTTAGTGCCTGATTCATAGATGTTTGGGTCAGAAGGGACCTCAGTAGATCATCGAGTCTGCAACCTTGCCCTGGGCAGAAAAGAGCGTTGAGGTCAGATGACCCCAGCCAGGTGCATGTCTAGCCTCCTCTTAAAGACCCCCAAGGTAGGGGAGAGCACCACCTCCCTTGGAAGCCCATTCCAGATTCTGGCAACCCTCACCGTAAAGAAGTTCTTCCTGATGTCTAACCTAAATCTGCTCTCCGTCAGCTTGTGGCAGTTGTTCCTAGTTACCCCAGGAGGTGCCCTGGTAAACAGAGCATCTCCTATTCCTTCCTTCCCCTCCCCCCAACAATGAATTTGTAGGCAGCCACAAGATCACCTCTCAGCCTTCTCTTGTGGAGGCTGAAGAGATCCAGGACCCTCAATCTCTCCTTATATGGCTTTGCCTGTGGGCCCCTAACCATATGAGTGGCCCTGCTCTGGACCCTCTCAAGGTTATCCACATCCCTCTTGAAGTGCAGCACCCAGAACTGGATGCAGTACTCCAACTGCGGCCTGCCCAATGCCGCATGAAGGGGAAGTATCACCTCCCTGACCTGTTTGTCATTCACCTACTAATGCAAGATAAAGTGTGGTTAACTTTACTGATCGCTTCATCACATTGATGACTCATGTTCATCTTGGTGTCAACAATAACGCCGAGATCCCTTACTGCTGCTGAGGTCTTCCCCCAGCCTGTAAGTGTGCTGGTGATTCCTTTTCCCTAGGTGCAGCACTTTGCACTTATCCTTGTTGAACTGCATCCTATTCTGTTCTGCTCATTTTTCCAACCTGTCCAGATCTGCCTGGATTCGTTTCCTACTCTCTAGTGTGTTAACTTTACCCCATAATTTGGTATCATCTGCGAATTTGGATAGAGTGATTGAGGGAGAATAGAAGAAAAGAGTCTGGTATATTGACTAAGCAGAATTTGCATTTGTCTTTATTGCATTACTAGGACTAAGGAAGTTACTTGAAGATAAGGTGCTGCAAAGGAAATCCAATTGAGTACTATGCTTTTTCAATACACACCATCCACTGGCCTGAAATGGCCTGAAAAAGTCTTATTGTAAGACTATGTGAATAGCACAACTGTATAGCTTGGGGTTCCTTTTCAATACACCTCTGAATCCCCCCAAATGATCTATACCTTATGATTTTAAAGTTATCAAGAGCTAAAATATTTTCAAAGATGGAATGATATATAATCCACATATAACACAGTGCTGGTGCATCAGTTCCTTAGGGGGCTGGAAGGTAGTTCTGGCAACATTCAGATGTAGTAAGGCCACCTGGGGCACATCCAGAGGAGTGTGCATGTATGGTTTGTGGCTTCTCAAAACTGTTTGAGGCACCAGAAACCACAAATGGTGCACGTACAATCATTTGCCATGCTGCAATTTTGATATTGGGAACTCCTGGTATCAAAAAAACCTGACACACAAAAAAGTGGTGTGGTGCATGTTCCAGGAGCACATGCTGGAGCAAGTAGAAGCTGGGTCCTCCAATGACACACTCTACTGCTTTAAGTGTCTTTCAGCTTGTCCATCACACCAGGAGGTAGCAGGAGTGGGGAAATGGTAGTTTCTCTAAAACAGGGCATTTTGCCCCTCAGCAAACCCCACAGGCAGGGGCGTGCACAGTGGCATACATTTATGCTGCTGCTATTTGTGCCATGGCAAATGCATGCCCCTGTATGTGGGGACTGACCTGCTCCTGAGGGCCATTGATTAAACCAGTGAAAGGAAAAGGGATGTCCCCTATTGTTGATGTCCCTTATTCCACGTTGTCTTTTATAAGACAGTTCAGTCATGAAACGAACATTTTAAAGGCCCAGATTCAGTAATGTAATTAAGCATGTGTCTAGTTTTAAATGCCTGAGTAATCCTATTGGCACCTTGACTATAGAGTAGAAAACCACTTCCTGAGGGTCAGGGATATGGAAGAGGTGAATTTTAAGACAGGAATCTGAGTGTTTCCTTTTGATTTTGTACTTTGAGATAAAGGTCTGGAAAAATCTCAATATTATTTGTATGTCAGATGTTTCTGTTATTTAAATTTCACCACATCACCATAATACAAATACTATGCCTTTTTCCTTTCCTATTCCCTGATGTAAGTATCTACATTAGGCCTGCCATGTCATATACTATATTCCTACCTTCAGCTTCTGTATCTCTCTACAATATCCTGTCCCTAATTTCTTACTGAATTGCAGCCAGAGACAGAGAAAGGAAGTGGGTTATAAGTGAGGTGAGTGCATGCTATATATTTAAACAAGTGATTACCCAGATAATACTTCCATAGGCATCTCCAGGATTTCATGAAGGAGGGTGAGGGAGTGGTGACCAGCACTGTAACAGTGGCTGTACCTTCTTTCCTAGCTACACCTTCTCTCCCTCCCCATCAGCAGCAGCTGGGGACATTTTAAAATCTCCAGATCAGGTAAGCCTTACCATGTCCCTACTCTTGGCATCTCCTTAATTCTCTCTGTGCTCAGCTGGCATTCCAAGAATCCACACTCTGTTGATAAACTCACAGATGAGATGGACAGGCCATGTCACCAGGATGTTAGATGAGAGACTGCCAAAGTGTTACACAAATTGCCAATTGCTCAAATCACGAGTGAGATGTTATAAGGGAGTATAAGGCAAGATGCTGTGTTTATTGATACACAGGCACACATACACACCACATTCATACCCCAATTTCTGTTCTGCACTGGTATACATTACCAGTCTTATTAATACTCCCAAGCCGATCACGAATAGGGAGCTGGGGTCCTGCTGGTCCATCTCATCAGACAAACTGATGCTCCCGGATGACATGCAGAACAAGACCCAAAATCGATGTCTGACCCCATTTTTTATAGCCTTGTCAATTGACCCAGCCCTCTGGGCTTTTGCTGTGTTATCACTGTATTCTTTCTTGAAGGTTGATTGCCGTTGTTCTCTTGTTGTTCTGGGGCGAATTCTTGTTGTTTTGGAATTTTATCTGTCTGCATTCTTCAGCCAGTGGCCAGCTGGTGTTTTCCTTTTTCACAGACACACACACACCCATTCTCTCACACACACAGCATACAAAGGTTGAACACTTATGTCAAGTTACAAAGCAATACAAAATGGAGTTTAAGACAAGGCAAAACTCAAGAAAATATATAAGATTAAAAGCAATAAGCAATAAGTCTATGTTTATAACATAAGAAGACCTTCTACAGCGAGCTAGAGGAGGGAAAGCATTCTCAGGGAGGCCAGAAGAAACGTTTCAAGGACTCTCTCAAGTCATCCTTGAAACATTTCAACATTGACCCAAGATCTTGGGAAGATCTTGCTCATGATTGTTCCACCTGGCGAAGCCTCATCTATAGCTGAGCTACAGTCTCTGAGTGGAGAAGAGCTGCTGAGGCACAGCAGAAGTGCAAACAGTGTAAATATAGTAACAGCAGCACGTCCACTGTTGATCAAGCAATGCAAAGTGGCATCTCTTGCTTAGTGTGCCACAGACAGTTCAATGCATAGATTGGCCTGATCAGCCACTAATGTGCGCACAGAAACCAAAGCAACCAGTGATGTCATAGATTCATAGATGCTAGGGTTGGAAGGAACCTCAACAGATAATCGAGTCTGACCACCTGCCTAGGCAGGAAAGAGTACTGGGGTCAGATGACCCCAGCCAGATGCCTGTCCAGCCTTCTCTTAAAGACCCCCAAGGTGGGGGAGAGCACCAGCTCTCTTGGAAGCCCATTCCAAATTTTGGCCACCCTTACCGTGAAGAAGTTTTTCCTGATATCTAGCCTAAATCTGCTCTCTGTCAGTTTGTGACCATTGCTCCTTGTTACTCCAAGAGGCACCTGGGCGAACAGGACATTTCTGATCCCTTGCTACGTCCCCCAAATGAATTTGTAGGCGGCCACAAGATCACCTCTTGGGGTCATGGTCATCTTCGAATTTGAAGGAGAAACAACACAGCACAACACTTCCTGTCCCATTTGCTCCCCTCCTCCACCTAGTGTTGCTGCTGTTTCTGGCCACCCTGGGGGCCAGGGGGAGCTCCAGAGCTGCTCATGTGCCAGTTCAACTGGGCTGTGTGGAGATCTGAGCTTGGCTGGGCTCAGAAGCAGATCTGGGATTTTACAAAGGGAGCAACCAGCACTGCAGGTGTGTCTGCACAAGCTTCCCTGCCCAGCACACCCCATGCTACACCGGGGTGGGCAGACAAAAGCATCAGTTGGGGAATTTTTTAAGTCCCCAAAGCAGAATGTACACTCATGTGACTGATATTGCCTAGCACTCCCTGAAGAAACAGCTTACAGTCCAAGGGAGTCCAAGTATAACCCAAGACAGACAGGATAGGCTGCACATTCCCTAAGACCATTTTTTTAGATAATAAATATAGGACAAGAATTTAAAAGTAGAATAAGAACTTAATAGCACCCCTGAAAACCAACCCCCACCATCCAAAAATACAACTGGAGAGAAGAGAGAGTTATGTCTAAGTGAAGTGGTTGTTAATTACCCTAACATCTTTCTCTGTGGCAACAAGCTACTCTCAATACATACATATGCATACCATCATATCTTCCTTTTAACTCTAACTGTATCAAATTTATTCTATAATTAAAAAATGCCTAGAGTAAGGAAGAAGGGCTACATTAAAAATATGGCAACTTTTAAAGGTTGGGGGAGAGCAGCTAGAAGAACGTGAGCGATCCTTAACCAGCATTAAAAAATGGGGGAATTTGTGGAAACTGGAGCTGAAATTATGCAAATGGAATTCAATTTATTTGGAAAAGGATCTAAAAAGCCTTTTCTACGTCCAGTTTGATTTATGAGGAGCATAATTTATTTAGCTTGTAGCAGACACCAGAATCACTTGATATATTAATATGCATCTTGAATGCACTCCTTTGCATGTGAATTGTGATATCTTTTGCCTTCAGATATCTGACAGTAATTAACTCTTTATTCAATGAAATCTCCTCCCCTCTCTTTCTTCTTCTGCATTTTGGAGTAAAGCCTATCAGGTTCTGAGGTCAGCCAATTTCTGTATTAGTCAATAGGAAGTAGGGGTATTCAGAGTCCCACTGCATTATGAACATTGGGTATATTTTCTCTTTCTGATGCAAATGCATAAGGTATGCAAGTGTATTTTTATGCTTTACATATTGTGCTACAGTAAGCGAAGCCATTTTTTTTTAACAGCAAGCTAACCAGTGACAGAGGCAAAGCAAAGTGAGTAGGCACAGGACCTTCTCTTTCCACCCATGTTAACAAGAGTTTTTATGTAGTTGACATGACTTAACATCTTGCAGTAATGTTCTTCAAAATCCAGGCAGCCCTTAAAGAGACATTAGGGAGGCTCAGTTTACAGCCCAAGTCACCAGGAGGATCTCATGTCTCTGCTAATAAGACTCTAAACTTTATGGCTTCTCATGGGTCTTTTAAAAGCAGTAATGAATTTAAATTCCATCTACCAGGCACAAAATGTGAGATGTTTTATGCAGTCTTCTTCTTCTAAACTTGGACCACTTTTACATGAAGCATGACACTGGAAGGAAATATCCTTATCTGTACATCAATAATCACACTTTTAGAAATAAGGAATATTTCATACTCAAAAAATAATATTAAAAATATAGCATGGCATTCCCCTCCCCCCCCCTTTAAATCTCATTTTAACACATACTAGACTGACCTCAGTTTTGGGAGAATCACTCAGCTGATTCTAAATATAGCATCACATCTACCCATAAATGGGACTGAAGGGGCAGTAGCCTTCCTTTGAGATAGAAATTATTTTTGTTTTCCTCAGCCAGAGCTTGCTAAGCTGGGTAAGGCTGTTCTTCCTCTCTGCTTTGCCATTTTTATTCTCACTGGGTAAGTATATTTTCATTTAAAAAAAATTCTCAGTAAGGAAGGAAATGAAAGAATGTTTACAAGTGTCTGTACAAAATATAAAGGAAAATGAGGAACATCATAATATACAATTATTTATGAAAGAAAATATCAGATTAGAGGGAAAATATGGCATGTTTTAGTCTGATTGCCAATTATATTTTATTTATTTTTAATCACTTCTTTGGATCTAGACAAATTACATTGTACTCATCTATAGAAATATGGGTATCCATGTTTCCTTATTGAAAATATAGTGCTCTTTCTTGTTCTCTATTCTCAAAAAAAGGAAAAAAAACATAATTTTGTCCTGAATAGAAATATAATGTAATTAGGACACAAAAAACTCTATTTTATTTTCATCCTTTTCGCATAACTAGCAAAAACCATTTAGTTTGGAATAAAAATTGATGTATTTGGAACACAAAGTCCTATGCTATTTGTTGTCAGTCATATTTTTAAGTACATGTCTTTAAAAGACAGTTTTCTGATTGTTGTTATTGCTTTGTGCTGCTTGATGTGTTTTGTGCCTCCTGAAAATTCCAGCTAAATACCACTGATAGAGCCTTTAGAAATTGCACTCATGTTCTTGAAACTATGCCTGCTAGAAAGAGATAGTGAAATTGGATGATTGCGCCTAAGAACCAATGAAAGCCCCATAATGAAGGATAATAGAGATTGGAATGGTTGGAAGCAACTACCTTTCACTATCTCACTGTTTCATATTCTTTGCCATTCAGTTAACAGGATATGGTGCATTAGAATGTGAGGGAAATCTCCAAACTTGATGGAACGCGTGTACTGCAAATCTGTTGTGTATGCAAACAGTTAGGATGATAACATTTTGGGTGAATGTGGATATTTATGGGCCAAGTTCATCCCATGCATAAGTGGCTTCAGCAGAACTGGACTCTTTCTAGAAGTCAGAAAAAATGTTTATAAAACCCTTTCAGGAAGATGAACAAGTTTGTGCTGTCCCTGGGATGTATTTTGCCTGGTTATGACTAATGTACACAGAGTCAAAAAGACTCCAAAAGAAGTAAAAAAGAAGACTCAAGAAGAGTCAAAAAGTGCCTCCTCATCTCCTTGTCACCTACAAAACAGCCAGGTAGATCCCTGCTCCAGGCAGTCAAGGGAATACAGAAACTATGTCCTTCTACTCCCAAATTTAGTGCCTGAATGCGGTTGGGGAGAGGACCTAGGAGGCAGAACCATGGCTTCTACTTACATGCTGGCAAGCAGAGTGGGATGTCCGCAGCAAGAGGATAGTGTCCCCATGAAGTAATGCAGAAGTCCTTGTACACAGCATTCCTGTAGGACAGGAAAGTCTCACCTTCCCAGGGTGAGACGAGCTGCATCCACACTGCCCTTTACTGTGGACTATGTGCAATCTGTGCAATCTAAACCAAGAACATTTTCATTATGAGGAAATATTTATATTTAGTTCTTTAATGCACATGTATTCATTCAATGATGTTAGTATTTGGAAAGTTGAACAACAAATGGGAAGTGATAAAGATCCATAAATTCAGATCCTACCCTGAGTAATTATCTCCTGACTATGATGTCCAGAAAGCATATATAATCATTGGTCCTTACACAAGGTTTCCATCAAGATCACATTGTAAGTTCTGCCTAAGTGACTATATGCTAGAATTTCTAACAGATTTTCCTATCTAGCTGTAAATTACTTGCTGTCACCTGTCTGAAGTAAAAGGAATTTCTGTGAAATAGACATTAGAATTCAATGGTAATTTAGGCCACCTGGACTTGAAGATAACCTGTTGCTATAATGGCCAAATATTAAGGGATTCACCATACCATTGGTATATAAAATGGAAAAAAACTGTGTGTTGGGGGGAGGGGGAGTTGGAATCAGAATGAGCAAATTCTACCCTCAGCTAAGAGGAAAATAACAAACCATCTAACCATTAGGCTGTAGGACCCCAGGAACCATAGAACAGCCTCTGGCAAAGTATGCATATCATAAAAGCCATGATAAGCCCAAAGTAACAATATGTACAAAATGTACAATATGTACAAAAGCAAAAGAGCAAGTTATACTGATCTTTTAACAGGAGTCAGAAGATAGCATTCAGCCAGAGCAGGGGGGACCCTGCCAATTTCTGGATTTGTATAGCTGGACAAGGACAGAGAAAGTACAGTGTGTGTCATACAGCATTAGAGATAGGAAAGAGAGACCTTCTTATTCTAAGCCATGGGAATGCAAGTTATCTGCCTGTAGTGAGCACAATCTTCTTCAAGTCAGGCCTAAATGATCAGTTTCTTGGTAAAGTGCATGTGCTTTGCGACTGTGGGAATGAACTAATTAGAATTATTGCTGGTCCTCTAAATCTTAAATTAAGTCACTCATTCGACTAGCTAGGTCAAATTAGCTTATATCTAACTCTGGCTTCTTTGCTCATGAAAGCACCCTTGCTTCTTGATTATTGTTCAGAACATTGGTAAGAGTCTGTGTGCAACTTGGCCTTTGAACTCTGCCTTTTCCTCCTTATTGCTTGATTGACTACTCAAGATATACACTCTACCAAATAAGTACATACATGGAAGCACTATCTGTCTGATGGACTCAAATGATAAAATTAGTGTGCTCGGTATAATTACGATTTAAAGTTAATAAATCAAATGAGCTCTCTTGTATACCAGTATTTAGATTCTATACTCTTGTGGTCAGGGATCAAGTCTTTGTGTTTGTACAATGACACCAGTGACAGAATTTTGGTCCTTATGCTGATCTTGGATGAGGAGGATGATGACGATGAATTGTTTGCCCTACTGTACCAGTAGATTTCCACCTGGAGACTGGATATAGAATGTGAGACTAAATCAGGGATCACATAATACCCTAGAACTCTACATTTCCATGCAAACAATGAGGAAAATTAATGGGACTTATGTGGAAGAGGTTTAAGAGCAACTTGACATTCAGATCATATTTTATAACAAACAACTTCTTACAGAGAACATGGCAGCCCATCTTCTCTTCACCCCAAACCTATTCGGTGACATTGTGCAGCATTAATTTTAATGGGGCCAAGAATTCACACTTATCTCTTCTCACTGATCTTAAATGATAGGCTGTGCAGCCCTGTTGGGTGTTAAATATGTACTCCATAAGCATTGTGGTAATTATGCAGTGATGTTATTGCATTTGAACTGGTGCCAGCCAGCAGCTCCCCTCTGTGATAACAGAAGGCTAAATGAATCTAGCTTCTAACAGGCCCTGTTAATTACCTCTATTGAGGATCTGCATTAAAGTTGATCAGCCATTTGTGTCTATATTCTATATAAAGTGGACAAACATTTAAGTATCTGAACTCAAATTCTGGGAAAATCTAGAAATGGATTTATTCATAATAAATGGAAAGAGAATCATGTTTGAAAAATAGTTTTATATTTTAAATTGAGAATTATGTACTGCAAATAGCAAAAATTATGTATAAGGTCTTTAGTTTTGGGTGCCGTACTTTAAGAAATATGTGGATAACTTTGAGTGGGGCCAGAGGAGGGCCACTTGTATGGTTAAGGGTCTGCAGGCTAAGCCCTATGAGGAGAGACTGAGGGACCTGGATGTCTTCAGCCTCTGCAAGAGAAGGCTGAGAGGTGATCTTGTGGCTGCTTACAAATTCATTAGGGGGGCAGCAAGGAATTGGAGATGCTCTGCTCACCAGGGCACCTCTTGGGGTAGCTAGGAACCATGGTCACAAACTGACAGAAAGCAGATTTAGGCTGGACAGCAGAAGAACTTCACGGTAAGGGGAGCCAGACTCTGGAATGGGCTTCCAAGGGAGGTGGTGCTCCTACCTTGGAGGACCCCTACCTTGGAGGTCTTTAAGAGAAGGCTGGATAGGCATCTGGCTGGGGTCATCTGACCCTAGCACTCTTTCTTGCCTAAGGCAGTGTGTTGGACTCGATGATCTGTTGAGGTCCCTTCCAACCATAGCACCTATGAATCTATGAATCTATAAATGAAAATTGCCTGGAATTTGGTGTATCCAACAGCATGGACCTGGTTCTAAAGTCCCTCTGCATTTTATCTCAGAGAGAGTTACATGCTGAGAAAGAATGGAAGATTGGGTTCATAACATGGATTGAGTTGGTATATTTGATAAACAGTTGGTATAACAGTTTACCTGGGCCTAATAGACCCTGAAAGAAGAAACGGATAACACATAATACTGGGTTGCCAGGTGTTTTCAGGTGTGTACATGAAAGGATCTTTGAGCTTCCCTTTCTGAACCTTCAGTTTAGTAAAGGAAGTAGGTATAAAGAGAGAGAGGGAGGCAGCAGCTGGAAGGGGGAAACACAGTATTGTTTACTGTCTATTTAAGGAATGACCTGGAACAGGTCACTTGTTGTGTAACTTGTAGACATAATGGTTAGATAGGGGGGCAAGTTTATTATTTAATCTCGGTGTATGCCAGATTTCTTTAACAAGTTTTTGACACACATGCTATTTTTTTGAAAAGTTCTAGCTCCTGGATTTACAGGGTGATATGAGCTTCCCAGCTTTCTTTAAAACGATTCTAGTCCTCATGGCTATAGAGAAAGTTTAGAAAATATGACTAACACTCACTTTTGTTCAGATCCCCTTGCATTATACTCTGTATATGCAATAAAATTGCCTACTTGTGGTGTCTACATGACAGTTTGGCAAATACTTAATTGTCATTTACTAAAACTGAAGACCTTAATAAAGAACAGCATTTGTAGGTCCTAGTATGAGGGCAGTGAGAGAAAGGCATGATTCCCTTTCTTTTCTTGTATGACTCAAAAAGAGACAATTATTTTTTACTCCTCTATGCAGAGAAAGGAGGAGGCCCCATGGCCACACACCTGTTTTTGCACCAGCTTGTGGAGCATGACCAATAGGTTTACTTCACAAAGGAATATATTACCAGTATCTGGCATGTTCCCATTTCACTCCAGGGGGTCCTTCCTAATATACTGGGAGTTTATCCAGCTAAGGGCCTGGGATTTGGCCCAATGTGCTTTAGAAATGTTATACAGAGGAATTGCTTTAATCATCACTGAAATGCAACCACCTCTGTTGGGAAATGTGGCAGTTATTCAACTGCTTACAGCTCTTCCTCAACTATCTAAGGCAGCAGGATAGGAAGTGAAGAATCCCATATCCTATTAAAATTGCAAAGGGAATTTAGGTAGACAGACTGTAATTACACAAACAGGCATTTAGTAAGGACCTGGGTGGTATCCTTGTTGATTTTACAAAAAAAAAAGATGTCATTACATTTCTAAAACACAAATGGACGCTCCTCTATCAGTACAGTGGCTCGTTTAACACCATGCTTGGGAATTATTTCAGGCTGGGAAGAGTGCCACCTACTGAATATCACAACCCAAAGGTGTGATTTTGTTTTGTGTGTGCTTTGGCACCGCTGAATTATGTTCCCTCTAAATTGCAGCTTCTTTGCACAGTGGAGTTTTCTGCTGCAGAGGAAAACCCTGGTGTAAAAGAATTCCCGCCAATTTGTAGCTTTCTTTGCAGGGTGCATTTCTTTGTTGCAGCACAGAAATGCTCATTGCAAAGAGTTCCCGTCATTCGTATTCTAATTCGAGCCCCATTATTGGCTTGCGTGAAATTATTCACACATGGCGGCTGGCGATTGGCTTGCTAGCCGTATAAAAAGCTTGAGTGGTTTCCGCCCAAGTTGGAGGACTCCACGAACACCAGGAGGAGGAGACTTCACGCTGTGTGAAGATCTCTAAGCGCTGCGGAACCTATTGGACCCAGTGCATTTCAAGCAGGCAACAGGGGTCTGATCAGCCTCTAGCCTCTCCCCATCACCGAGCGCAAACCTCGACGTATCCCTCTCCCTGCGCCCTGCGCGCACAACTTCCACGGAGCCTAGCAAACTTCGTGTGAGTCTATTCAGAGCACAAGTTCCACGGAGCCTAGCAAACTTCGTGTGAGTTCAAGTACTTTCTTCGGTTGGCACGATGGGCTCGTGGTTTAGAGCCTCCAACCGGATGGGCTAGAAGAATGTTCACGGGAAGGAACTCTAGTCTGCCTCTCTTCTTTTCTATCTGTAACTGCATCTCAAGCAAGTTTTCCTGCCTGCACCGCGACCATCTTTGGTGTAAGTAAATAATCTTAAATCAATCATTATGCGTCCGTGCCTAATTCCAGCGTGTCGCCTGTTCTCTCCGACCCAGCGTGCCCGGGCTGCTGGCCACAGCCTGCGCAGCGCGAAAAAGGGCCCGGACCACTCCCGGCCCACACACTGAACATCAATACCACTTTCCGGCAGCATCCTAGAAGTTCCTGGTTGCTCTCCCATCTGAATACTGATCGAGTTCTGCCATGCTAACCTAGTGAGGTCACAGCATGAGATGACTATATTAATCAGATATAACTTTTTGTGATGGATAAGTGACATTACTTATATATAGTTAGTTAAAAATGCTTCAGCAAGTACATTTGTTGGGAAAGCATCACAGAGGTTTGAAAGCCCTGGTTAAATGTGAATATCATTATTTACTTTACAGGAAAAGACTGTAGGAGGTTGAATTATGTCATCAAAGCCATTGCCATTTTACCAAAGGAGGCATAAACACTTTGATCAGTCATATCGCAACATTGAGACAAGATACTTGCTCCAAGAATATTCAGCAAGAAGGTATGTACCACACAGTTCATGCAGTATAGAGATATTTCTCTTCTAGTGTAACTCATTTAAAAATGTAGAACTCTTTTAAAAGAAAAAATAAAGAATTTATATTGAATTTTGATTTTCTTAGAGCATAGGTTCTCAACTCCTTTTCATGTTGCTATTCCTTTATGCCATATGGATCTACATGTGCTATTAGCAGGGAGCAATAAAATCTGGTGCATATTGCACTAGAGTTTATTGCTCCTGGGTGCCATGTTTTCATGATCTGGGGGGCCAGCCTATCAGTCCAGGGGTGCTCCAATCCACCTCAGTGTGCTGCAGAAGGGCTGACTGGGGCATGACGTTGCGTCAGTGCGGAGCTAGCCAGCAAGCAGCCCCTGCACAGAAAGACACTTGTGTCCCAGCCAGCCCCATCAGAGCCTACACAATGGGCATTGCTGCACACTGAAGAACTCCACTGAAGAACAGTACTAGTATTTACAAGTATTAACCTATCGTGAAGTTAATTAGCTTACTGCGGCCTAATAGGGCTGCACTTGTAGACATGGAGACTTTACTGCAGAGCTAATTAGGCAGCTCCTCAGTAAATATCTCATGTAGCTATGTCCCCCCACCATGACTATCCCAGATATAGCTGTGATCCCTTCTCTATTTAGTGTCACGGGTTGGTCACAATCCATCAGCACCTATTCATTACATCTAGTTTGAAAATTCTGGCCTTAAAACAGAGCTTTGAGTTTGAAAATGTCACTCTAATTTTAAGAAAAGTATTTGCTATAGATTGTATCTAGGTATGTGGACAGTTTTTAGTTCTACCTGAACTCTATACCTTGAGGATGTTCACTGCCCTGAAGTGCGTTATTTGAAGTTGCGGTCACTGGGAGTTTTTGCTTTTACTTTACATCTTCATTTCTCCTTTATTTGAGATTCTCTTCTCTCATTGTATTGCAAGGAGTATTGAAAATCCTATTGCATGCGTGTGGGAGTTTCCCTCTCTCTCTGTGTTACTGCAGCTATTGAAATAAACTCTGGGTATGGACAGGTGAAACAACTATACTGAATAAAAAGGGAATTTTTTAGTGCTTGAGCTGACCCATTGTAACTGTTTTGGGTGAAATTCTAAGGTAGATTAGGTGGGGAATGTTTTGTGAAAGCCATGAAATATCCCATTTAGAAAACTGTATGGTTCTGGTCACTGATGTTAAAAAAAATGAATTTAAATTGAAACAGGTACAAAGAGGGGTGGTTGTGGTGACTAGGGAAATGGAGAACCTATATTCTGAGAGGAGACAAAAGAGTGATGTATTTAGCTTAGCAAAATCAAGGTTGAGAAGACATATGATCACTGTTTATAAATACATTGGTTGGGGTGATAATTGGGGAGAGAAGAGCTATTTAAGCTAAAGAACAATATTGGCACAATATAACATGGCTAGATCTGGTCAGGAGCAAATTTAGATTAGAATTTATTTATTTATTTATTAGATTTATATATTTTTTCCTACAAAGGCTCAGGGCGGTTTGCAGGAAAAGACAGCAAAATTACATATAAAAGCAAATGGAATTGGCGTACACCTCATGGAAGGGAGGGGCCATTACCAAGAAGGATTATACCTCCATTGCTCGAGACTGTAAGGGGGCTGTTAGGAAGGCTAAGGTGGACACAGAACTGGGATTAGCAACCCAGATCAAAGACAACAAGAAGTCCTTTTTTAAATACATAGGGAATAAAAAGAAGGCACCAGGTAACATGGGGCCCCTGCAGGACACACTTGGCAATCTGGTGGTTGCACCAGATGACAAAGATGATCTCTTTAACAAATTCTTTGCCTCCATATTTCTGAGCAGGGACTGGGACATCCCCCCACCACCAGAATCCCGGACAAACTCAGGAGAGGCACAGCCGGGCCCAGGGTCAGAGAGGACCTGGTCAGGGAACTTCTGGTGGGACTGGACGTCTTCAAATCGGCAGGTCCAGATGATCTCCACCCAAGGGTGCTAAGGGAATTGGCAGAGGACATTGTAGGACTGCTGGCACAGCTCTACGAGCACTTGTGGTGCTCTGGCAAGGTGCCAGAGGACTGGAAAAGGGCCAATGTGGTCCCCA
>NW_005842152.1:1650579-1699522 GCF_000455745.1 Alligator sinensis | reverse complement strand
GGGGTTCCCCAGGGCTCAGTCCTCGGGCCTGGACTGTTCAACATCTTCATCAGCAACTTGGACGAGGGGGTGAAAAGCACCTTGTTCAAGTTCATGGATGATGCTAAGATGTGGGGAGAAGTGGGCATGTTAGAGGGAGGGACAGCTACAACTAGACCTGGACAGGTTATAAGAGTGGGCAGATGAGAACAGGATGGGTTTCAATACTGACAAGTGCAAGGTGCTGCACCTGGGGAGGAAGAACCAGCAGCATACCTACAGGCTGGGGGACTCCCTTCTTATCAGCACAGAGAGAAAAGGACCTTGGAGTCATTACTGATTCCAAGATGAACGTGGGCCACCAACATGAGGTCATGGTCATTAGGGCAAACCGCACCTTGTCATGCATCCACAGATGCATTGCGAGCAAGTCCAAGGAGGTGATCCTTCCCCTCTATGTGACATTGGTCAGGCTGCAGTTGGAGTACTGCATCCAGTTCTGGGCACCGCACTTCCAGAGGGATGTGGACAGCATCAAGGGGGTCCAAAGGAGGACCACTTGCATGATTGGGTGGCAGCAGGGCAGACCCTACGAAGAGAGGCTACAGGACCTGAACCTGTACAGCCTTCTCAAGAGAAGGCTGAGAGGGGATCTGGTGGCTATCTGTAAATTTACCAAGGGGGACCAGTGGGGAACGGGAGAGACCCTGTTCCCCCGAGCACTACCAGGAGAAACTAGGAATAACAGCCATAAGTTGACTGAGAGTAGGTTCAGGCTGGACATCAGGAAGCACTACTTCACAATCAGGGTGGCTGGGATCCGGAACTAACTTCCAAGAGAAGTGATGCTGGCTCCTACCCTGGGGGTCTTCAAAAGGAGGCTAGATAATCACCTAGCCCATGGCAGGGAGTTGGATTTGATGATCTGCTCAGGTCCCTTCTGACCCTACGAACTATGAAACTATGAAACTAAGAATATGAAACAAAATCTCCTTAACAAGTATGCCAGCCTAACTTGGCTTGCTGAAGATCTGCTCAGATAGGAAGGTCTTAAAGCATTTTTAGGAGATGTTCAGGCTGCAGGCTCTTGCAGACCTGTAGGGATGTGAGTTCCAAAACTGAGGTGCAACTACTGAGAACAACCATGTGTTTTTGCCAAGTTAAATTAGTTCACTGATGATCAGGGATCCTGGTTTTCTATGATAAAAAATATCCCCAATTTTCGGGCTAAAAAATGTAACCCAAAATCCATATTTTTCATCATTAAAATGAGACGACACTAATACATAAATACATATATATTGTTGTTTCATTTTGATCATGGAAAAATGAGGATTTTGGGTTATTGTTTTAACCCCCAAATTAGGGACTTTTTAACGGAGACAGCCAGGATCCCTGCTGATGATACTGGTAAGTGGTTGCTAATGGCTGATTTTAGAGATCATGCTGAGCCCTTAGACACACAGGGCTTGTTCTTTTAAGAAATTAGAACATAATTTTATCCTTTTATCAGGATCAGAGAAATGAAGTTTTGGAATGGTCTTTGCACAAAGTAATGGGAGTAAATGACTCAAATTGCATTAGTATGGAGCTTGACAGGTTTACAGAAGAGGCTAGGGATGGAGCAATACCCAAAGCATGTGATATATAAATTCAAGAATTTGGTGCCTCCATTATGGGATTGACAGGAAACTTTATTTCCATATTGGCAATATCTGGTAAGCTGCTGGTCACCTACATGGGTCAGGAAGTATACTTTTTTTGGCTTCTGTTGTTTATTATTATTATTATTATTATTTCCCTATCTGAAGTATTGGATTTTGGCCCAACTTAGAAGTGGAAGTTTGGCTGGGGTATACTAGTGCTCTTACTAGTATCTGGAAGCTGCCCAGAAATGTGGTGGGAGGGTCTTGGGCATCTACTCAGAGTCAAACCTTTCATCTTATTTTGGGTCAGGAAGAAAGATTTTCCCCAGGTCAGCTTACTGTGGATTCCTCCCCTACCCTCACTCCCCCTTTTTTTCTATAGCAGAGAACACAGTCCTCTCCTAGGACAATCTGAGCACATATTAATGTCAGGAATTTCCTTGCAGAGGTGGCAGAGCATTGCCAGTTCTTCTCTCCCCTGTTTTTTTTACATTTGGCAAGTTGTAGGGCTTTTTCCCTCCTTTCTCCTGAGTGTGATTTTTCTTTCTCATGGTGTGTGAGAAATGTGTGGACCCACTGGACAAGTGATTGAATTTCTGAGGAACCCCCTTCTAGTTTTAGGTATCATAAAGCTGAAATACAAAACAGTTAGAAAGTATTAACTTCATTTGCAACAGATCCCCACTCCCTTTTAATATGATATAACTTTTCATCTGTTTATACAATAAGATATTTTAGTTGTTTGTTCCCTCCTTGTATAAATGGGAATGGGGTAATGGAGGAGTGCTCATATTCCAGAGCCAAGGATTTTGCATTAAGTTTATTTCTCTTTGGCTATCAGAACTTTATTTGATGGCCTTCAGCATATGCCACAAGACCTACTTTTTGGCCCAACCCTTTTTGGGGGGAAGACAGTTTACTGAGGTCAAGTGAAGGATTATAAGGGTGACATGTGGAGGTGGGAAGATACTTTTGGAGATCTTTATCATAGAATCATAAAAAATTCGGGTTGGAAGGGACCTCAGGAGGTCATTTAGTCCAACCCTCTGAAAGCAGGACCAGCCCCAATTGGATCATTCCAGCCAGGGCTTTGTCAAGCTGGATGGAGTTTCCACCACCTCTCTAGGTAACTTGTTTCAGTGCTTCACCACCTTCCTAGTGAGAAAGATTTTCCTAATATCCAACCTAAACCTCCCTTGCTGCAACTTGAGATGATTGCTTCTTGTTCTGTCATCTGCCATCACTGAGAACAGTCTAGCTCCATGCTCTTTTGAACCACTCTTCAGGTAGTTAAAGGCTGCTATCAAATCCCCTCTCAGTCTTCTCTCCTGAAGACTAAATAAGCCCAGTTCCCTCAGCCTCTCCTTATAAGCCATGTGCCCCAGCCCCTTCACCATTTTTGTTACTCTTCACGGGACTTTCTCCAACTTATCCATGTCCTTTCTATAGTGGGGGACCCAAGACACAGTACTCGAGGTGTGTCCTCACCAGTGCATAATAGAGAAGAATAATTACTTCCCTCAGTCTGCCTGCATCACTCTTACCAATGCAGTCCAGTATGCTGTTAGCCTTCTTGGCAACAGGGGCACACTGCTGACTCATAGGCATATTATTTTCCACTGTAACCCCCCAGGTCCTTTTTTGCAGAAAAAGGACCTGGGGGTTACAGTGTGGTCTCTCATGTGTTCTGTAGCGGTGGCCCTAAAAGTTTGCTGATTGTTTCTTAATTATTACATTGTGCTAAATAAGTAGAGATATGGCATATATGGGTACAGTTGATAAATACACTGAAATTTAAAAAAAGGAAAACAGTCTCCACTGAGATAGTACCATTCACCATTAGACTCTTAAGGAGACAGTATGTGAGATTTCAAGTTAAACCTAAATATTTCTCATAAAGCACTTTGTAGTTGTGTCATTCACCTCATTGAAAGTAATTTCTTTGGTTTTATAATTCCATCTTTTATCAGTAGAACAAGTTGATAGTTATTTATTTTATATTTAAAGGGCGGCTTCTAGACAAGCATCTTATTTTCAGTCATCTGCTAGTACAGGAAAAACTACATGCGTACTCTGTGCGAGGAGGGCACGTACTGCAGATGAAGAAGAGAGACAAGAAACCAGAAAGAGGTAACATTTTTGCTAATCCCTTCAGATACTTTTAATGACTCCAGCCCTGTGCAATAAACTTTTTTGTCAGTATAATCTTCAGGGAGAAATACTAACTACAGTGAAATTGATGGTAACATTTCCATTGACTTCAGTGGAATAAAGTATTTACTTTAAGAGTTTATTGTTGTATGTATCACTAAACATGCTAATGTTATTAGAAAGCAGAAGGGCATTTTAGTAAGGGCTGTTGGTACAAATCAGCTGATCTTGGAAGAAAACTACTGAGGAAACTGTGAAAGATGGAAAGAGTCAGTAGCAGAGCTATCTAAAAGCCATCCATGATGTTATGTTCAACATTAATCTGCCATGACTGGAATACCAACGTGTTGAGTATCTTTTAAGTCTCATATTTCATATATCTTCATGTCTAAGTTTTTCTCTAGGTTGATTGTGTGGAAAAAAGGACAAACATATAACCAGAATAAATTGGAGTATACTTGAATTTAATACTTTTTTAGATCAAGTATATTATATTCCTACTGAATACTAAAATGATGTCTTTGGGCCAACTTAACTGTACTAAAATTCTCTCCATAACATCCCATCTATCAAGGGGGCTTACTGTCTCATCTCAGTTACAGCACTGAAATGAACTCCTTTAATAAATGTGCTGACAACTATATTCCTGTTTTGTTAATTTGAGTATCTGCAATGTACCCTGACATACTGTACAGTAACTATACCAGAGACATAGATGTTGTATGACATAAAAGTTCCAGAGATAAGAACATATTCTTCTTTTCTTTTGGAGCTAAACTAACAGGTACTTTTTTTATTATGCCACAATCCTTTTTATTTATATAGATACAGAACATGTAAAAATGGTAAAATAGCTTTAAAATAGCACATAAATTAGGGCCCAATCTAATGTCAACTGAAAAAATCCCAGTGTTTAATGGCTTCAGTTGACATTGGGCTGATTACCTAATGGTCAACCTGTTCTATGGTGTGACTCACAAAATGGGACATATTCCGTTAGAAGGTTTGTGCAGATTACCTAATGGAGTTTTCCTTAAATCATTCTAGTGGAAACAGACAGGGAGTGTCTACACATGAATTTAAGTGGGCTTACATTTAATGCGTATTGAACTAATGTGGATTAAGCGGGTTTTGGCAGGTATCTACACGTGGTAGGATTTTGGATTAACTTTAGTCCCAAATTGCTTCAGCCTTTCCATGTGCCCCTCTGGCCACCGGGGGGAGCTCCAGCCTCTGGACACACAGCTGCCAGTACTTGGCAGCTATGCTGAAGCCAGAGCTAGCTGCCAGCATTTGGCATCCATCTTGAAAGCACCCCCCACCCTCTCATCCCTGGCCAGCCCCTTCCCAGCCTAGAAGTTGTGTGCCCAGCACCAGGCAGCATTCAGCAGCTCCTTACTTTGCTCACCCTGCCTCCCTGTGCCAGGGCTACTCTTGCCCCTGTCAGTGATGCCCAGCACCCTGCTGTTCCAGCCCAGCCCCTGCCAGTGACGACCAGTGCACACTGGCCACAGTGCTGGCCCTGCTGGTCCCAGCAAGCACCCCCACCCAAGCCACAGGAGAGTCACGCACCTGCCAGTAGGGGCCAGGGCACCAGCTGCTGGAGACCCTGGCTCACCCCCTCCTCCTGCACTCCCTTCTCCAGCCCACCTGTGCCGCTTCTTACACACTCCCTACCCCCTGCCCACCCCCAGCACCACTCTCAGGACACACACATGGTTGAAACAAAAAAAAACCCATTATGCTTACAACACCCACCCTATCCATCCCCCTGACAACAAACAGTGCTTCTCCACCATCTTTCCTACCCACCAACAATAAAAAACTTGCTTACAAATGGCATACTATACAGCAGCCCAGCCCTGAGGGAGGAGAGGCACCCAGGCAGGAGAACTGGTGCTGGGCTCTGGCCAGGCCCCTAGTGGCTGGGCAGACCCAGGATGAAGTTCCCTGTGCTAATGCAGACTAACATTTTCACACATTTGTTAATCTGCATTAACTCATCCTGTTTAAATTTGATACTTGGTTTGGGCAGATATCAAATTTAGGCTCACATAGCCTAAAATCACCATTTTAAACTGCATTAAGGGTGTGTACATGTAGGCATGCACCCCTAATGAGGCTTAAATTGGGCTAATCCACATTAAATAACCATGTGTACATACACCCAGAGAGAACCATTGCCTACACATGGTTCCCTATGGCTGCTCACTGTCAATCACAAAGGCATAATTTTCTCAGGTGTATTTAGCTCTGCTGGTGTTTACTTCCAGCCTTCTATCTGAAAGCAGCATTATCACATGTAGGGGTTTGTCAAACTTTATCTGTGATGGGTGCTATCCCAGTTCCACAACTGGATCATTTCAGGTTTTGGAGGACTCAACTCCATTTGTTCCACTTGATATTTGAATAGGGTGGTGGATTCAGGATTTTACCTCCAATTGTTAGAATAACATATTGATTTTTCTTAACATCTACAAAAATGTAGAATATAGATAATGAAGAAAACCAATCAAGCAAACAAGGAAAGAAAAGGAAAACCTATAATACACAAACCCAAAAGGTAAAAAAACCAAAGAAAGAGACTAATTAGTCATTAGCAATTTTGGGCATTGACAGGCATGGGAAAAAAAAAGTGCTTTATTCGAAGCAGCATCATGTTACTTTTACCAGGCTCTGTAGCATCTGTATAGATTGGGTGCTTCAGCATGGCTTTTTGGCACTTTTCTCTAACAGCTGATGCAATCAGCTGTTAGAGAAAAGTGCCAAAAAAGCCCCAGTAAAGCGCCCAATCTATAAAGATGCTGGGAAAGCCAGGTCCAAATAACACAATGCCTCTTTTTGGCATGCCCTGGGCTCAGTGCAGGAGTGTGCCAAGTTTAAAGTAAAGCGCCATTTTTCCCCTATGTCTGTAAGCAGCCTTAATGTTTGATTTCTGTCTGGTATGTTCTCACAATTCAGTTCTATTTGTAGAATCTTTGGGCCACTTTCTCAGCTGAAGTATATCAAGATAACTCCACTGAATTCATAGGAAAGTCAATTTATACCAGTTAATATTAGCATAACATCGGCCCTCTAAATTCACAGTGAAGAGAAAGGAACCAGAATACTCATTCATTTGCAGTTCATAAGATGTTTGTTGTGATAACTTGTGAGCAAGGTAATAGTTTACATAACCAGGAACTCTGGAATGCAGCTAATGGGGCTTCAGCTGCTCTTATTTGTCTATTAGTGACAACATTAAAGCTTTGATGCTGGGTTAAAATTATGAAATTTCTTTTCTATCACATAGAGCTCTTGAGCACAGGTCTCAGACAAGTGAGGAGAAACGAACCCGGTTTGCCACTGAGTTATCTTATTTGCAAGATGAGATTCATTCTGCCAGGCACCTTGCTAGAGAACAGCTGGATAGACTTACTATACAAAGAATGGTATTGTAACAGAACATTTTTATTTCCTCTCAAAACAAAACTGTAAATTAATCTGTGCTTTGGAACCATACTTCTAATGCAACAGTAGCTAGTGTTTCTTAGGGCCTTGTTACATGTTTCACATGTAACATGTGAAACATGTTGGGGGGAGGTGGGTAGTGGAGTCCCCCAGGGCTCGGTCCTGGGGCCTGCGCTGTTCAATTTCTTCATCAGCGATCTTGATGCTGGGGTGGAAAGCAACCTGTTTAAATTCGCTGATGACACCAAAATTTGGGGGGAGGTGAGCACGCTAGCAGGGAGAGAGAGATTGCAGAAGGATCTGGATAGGTTACAGGGGTGGGCAAACAGGAACAGGATGTGTTTCAATACGGACAAGTGCAGGGTGCTGCACTTGGGTAGTAGGAACCAGCAGCACACTTATACGATGGGGAACTCCCTACTTGAGAGCACGGAGGCGGAAAGGGATCTTGGTGTCATTATTGACTCCAAGATGAACATGGGCCGACAACGCGAGGTCATGGTTGGCAGGGCTAACTGGACCTTGTCGTGCATCCACAGGTGCATCTCGAGTAGAGCCAGGGAGGTGATCCTCCCCCTCTATGCGACGCTGGTCAGGCCGCAGCTGGAGTATTGTGTCCAGTTCTGTGCGCCCCATTTCAGGAGGGATGTGGACAACATGGAGAGGGTCCAGAGGAGGGCCACCCGCATGATCCGGGGACAACAGGGCAGACCCTACAGTGAGAGACTGCGGGACCTGAACCTATTCAGCCTCCACAAGAGAAGGCTGAGGGGGGACCTGGTGACCGTCTATAAACTCACTAGGGGGAACCAGAAGGGTTTGGGGGAGACGCTGTTTCCCCTAGCCCCCGCTGGCATAACAAGGAGTAATGGGCACAAGTTGATGGAGAGGAGGTACAGATTGGACATCCGAAAAAACTACTTCACAGTTAGGGCGGCTAGGAGCTGGAACCAACTTCCAAGGGAGGTGGTGCTGGCCCCTACCCTGGGGGTCTTTAAGAAGAGGCTGGATGCCTACCTGGCTGGACTCATTTGAGTCCCGTTTTTGTTTTTAGGGTTTTTTGTTGTTCTCCCGCCCTGGCGGGGGGTCGGGCTAGAAGATCTATTAGGTCCCTTCCGACCCTAAAACTATGAAACTATGAAACATCAAGATGCTCAAATGTTGATCCATGATAGTACTAGCTTTAGTTTGGAGCAGTCACACTTTAAGGCTAAAAACCTTCTCTGACTGTTCCCCACCTGCACAGCTGTGACTTGCCACTAGAGGCATAGCAAGCAGAGGCCTAACTAAGAGCTACACCAGTGACTTTCCATTACAGGGTCGGCGAGCCAGGATAGGCTTCTATTCCTTTTCTAGGTTGGGGCATGTGAGAGATAAGTGGTGCTGGGAGAGGGGGTGGGGCAGGAACATTGACTGGGAGGCAGAGAGTTTAATAGGATGGAGGTGGGTAGTAAAATAGGAGGTGGAAAGGAACTGGGTTGGAGGAAGGGTGGTGAGATGAGAGAAGTAAGCCACTGAAGGATAAAATAAAAGAAAAAAAAATAAAATAAAGAGTAAATTAAAGAATAAATTGGAATGTGGGATTGGGGTGCAGGGGGTACTGGTCATACTTTCTGAGGTGGGTGGAAGGTGGGAGCAATGAGAGAAGGCACTTTTGGGGGAGCTACTGCCCCTGCCCTGGGGAGGAAGTCCCAGCTCATGGGGACCTATTCCAGCCCCCTACCTTGTTTCCCACCACCCACCCTAGACTCCATTCCTGGACCTGTCTGTGCCCTGTGACCTGACTAGCTGGTATGTGCTCTGCAGGCTGTTTGCATGGGGTTGCATACATGAGGGTGGGAAGGTCACACCTCTGGAGGTGGGAGGCAGAGTTAGCTTGGTGCCAGAACCGGCCCCTGGGCAGTAGAGTTCTGGGGGTGTAAAGTTTGCCCACACAGGACAGGAGGATGGGAGAGGGATAAAATGTTCCCTCTGAGGTTTAGCGATCCGTGAGCAATCCTGGCTGGGAGTGCGTGGGTATCTCAGTGTGCCCGCCCCTCCCTGCTCCTGCAGCAGCCTGTGGCTGGATAGGGGCAGGTGGCGAGCAGCTGGATGGAAAGCCAGCAGTGGTGGCACCCCCTTGCTACAGCACTGGGCATCCCCCCAGTCCAGCACCTGGGGGCCATGGCCCCTTACTGCCCCTTCCCGTTGGTATGCCACTGTGTACGCAGCATTAAAAAGTTATTGCATAGCATGATTTTTTATTGCGCGTGGCCATGCACGCGCGCAGCTTAGAGGGAAGGCTGGAAGGGTACTGCATCCTGGGATGCTGAAGGGCTGCAACTTGGGTGGCTTATTTCTGGGGAGTGTCCATACATTATTGAAACACAAGCTTGGTAACACAGATGAGAGATAAACTTGCCTTGGAGTAGCATAACTTTAAGCCACCTAAAGAGTGCCTAAAACCAATTTCATGTGTTAATGTGTGGACAATCCAGGTGTTAAGAACTCCAGGAGCTGTTTAAAATTAATGTGTAACAAGGCCCTTAGTTTTTGTTCATAGAGTCTGACTCCAGATGACTCTAGTGTTTGATTCGGCTCCTTCTCATCACTTTTTACTTCTGACCTGTGTAACAGCTGGAAGAAAGGATGGCCTTGGAAAGGTATGCTGTTGAAGAAAGTATAAGTCGAGCTCCTGAAATTTTGGTGCGCCTGCGGTCTCACACAGTTTGGGAAAAGATGTCTGTGAGTCTTTGTTTCACTGTACAAGGATTTCCTACTCCTGTCGTACAATGGTAAGTATCTGGGCCTTTTTAGTTCTCTAAAAGTGGTGGTAAATTAGCTATGACATGACTTCTAAGTGCCACATACACTTCAAAAACCTTCATAATCCTCATAGACATGTTAGATAGTAACTGTTGATGCTGTAGTGAGAGGAACAGAAGTACAAAATTTGTATAACAGATACACGTAGCATAATAAGTACATTAATATTTCAAAATGCAAACTATAAGAGGACTCAGTAATACATTTTGATTTAACTGATAAATAAATGATAACATAGATTGAGTTTTGTTAATGATAAATGTTTTGATGTTTTATTCCAGACAGCAGTACATAGTAGTTAAATAGTGGAAAGTAAGTGAGATTAACCAAACCTGATGTTGTGGGAGTAAATTTGCCTATCAATTGAATGAGTTACAACTACACTGAAAATAAAGGGATTCCAGTGGTGTAACTGATAGATAATTTAATCTGTGAAGTTTATCATCAAAGCATTATAGCCTGAAGCATATTCTTAGACCTCTTTGAATGAGACAGAAATCCTGGTAAAAAGCAAATCTTTATGAAAATCTCAGGATCCTTTTATTCAACACTACAATTTGAAATGTGCATTCGGGTGCATTAGGCAAATGCTTCTTGTCATCAAAAGAAGATATTTGAAGTCTCTCTTCTGCTCTAGAAGGCTGTGTATTGAAAAGTAGAGTCAAGTTAATTTAGAATAATAAAGATGTTATCCTTGATTATACAATCATTAGTACACCTCAAATGCTTGTATTTAATGTAGGAAATGTAGCAGATAAAAAAATATCTCTACCTTACTTGTAAAATATTATCCCTTAACTTTATTTGAAGTGGAAATGTGGGACCAGAGCTTTGCTTCCAGCTTCATTTTGCAGTCTAACGGAAAGGGAGAATTATGTTATTTGAGAAAGAAGCTGAGGACTTCTATAGCAATGACAAAACAGGAGCAGACATTAGGGTTGGTATACCAGACCTGTTCCAGACCTTCATGCTTCTTCCTGTCTCTCCCTTCCCAGTATAAGGGTATTTCATTGTGGTCTGGATGCATCTACAGATCATGTCAGGATAGGGAATGAGTTTAGAAGATCAAACTTTCAGGTAGTCTTGGCCACTATTTTATAAGGAGTTAGAGTAGCTTTAGGGCTGCTCTTATAGAGGGGATTACCAGTCACTAGCAGCTCCCTGGATCAAACAGCACATTGAGGTCACCTACAAAACTCTTCCCCAGGTTCATAAAGTGCTCCTGTATGTCTACGGGAGTAGAATTTTACCCTCAGGTTATGCTAACAGAGCCTGCTTTAGATTTTATTTGTGCCAGCATATGTATAGTTGCCCTCATCAAGATGAAAAAATAGTTGTGAGATATAAAACAGGTCAATAGTTTCTCTGTACTCAACTTACCTTCCCAGCCCTCTTCATCTTTATTCTGTACTTTTCATTGGCACATGGTGGTAATGATCAGGAATAAGCTGTGTGTATAGTTTTCTGTATTTTGGTTACATGTCCAACTTTAGTTTACATGGGAAAACAGGTTATGGTTCATAACTTCATATGTAGACAAGGTTCTTTGGGTGAATCTGATATCTTTTATTAGACCAACTGAAATAGTTGGAAAAAAATGTTAAGTTTTCACATTTAAAAACCCTTCATCAGGCTGACAAAACACACACATTTAAACACATCAAAAAACACCCTAAACACCCCAAAAAGCTGTGATATATATCCAAGCCCTCAGATCCCACTGAATTTGCACTGAGAACACCACCAATCTTAAAAAGGCTTTCACCCAACAAGGACACTCCTCCAGAGAGATAGATCGCATGTTTGAAAGAGCCACCCGGATACCACATGAAGAATTGCTGCAGTAACCCCCCCCACCCTCCAAAATCGCACACTTCTGGTTATGACATATCACCCCTCCCTCAAACCCATATGGAAAATCCTCAAACCATTGCAGTCCATACTAGAAAGAGACCCTAGTCTTAAAGAGTTCTTCCCAGAACCACCCATCCCAGCCTTCAAACAAGCACCAAACCTCACTAACCTCATCACCAGAAGCAAACTTCCTTAGTCCCAGAACACACGGAATAGATCCAGACCGTGCCATGACAAGAAATGCAAAACCTGCCAACACATCTCCACCACCCCCACTATTACTACACCCCACAACAGAGCCATCAGCATTCCCAGATCTTACAGCTGCACCTCCAGAAATGTAATATATCTCATCCAATGCACCAAATGTCCCAATGAAAAATACGAAGGAGAGACCAAACAACAAGTGCGCACCAGAATGAACGCACACCGGAAATCTATCAAAGACAGAAATACCCAATTACTGGTGGGGGCACATTTCTCACAAGAAAACCACTCTACAATCTCTCAGTCCTGATCCTCAAGGGAAACTTACACAACACTTCCCAGAGATGAGCCTATGAACTCCACTTCATCAACCTCCTGGATACTAAAAATCACAGACTAAATATAGACATTGGATTTATGACACATTATAACCTGCCTGACAACTGACTCCCCAGGTACCTCTCCACCATTCATCCCCCTTCTCTCCCCCTACCCAACCTGTCTCTCACCTACTGACTTCTCAATTTACATCTTCACTGACTGCCTGTCTTGTATGCATACCAGCTCAGCCTCTGGCTTCTTTACTTGTCATTCCATCCAGGAAGAGCACACACCAACTGCAGAGACTTCGTCAGCCTGACAAAGGGTTTTTAAACCCAAAAGATTGCCTAATTTTTCCCCCCAGCTATTTAAGTTGGTCTAACAAAAGATATCAGATTCACCCAGAGAACCTTGTCTGCCTATGTCCTTAGACCAACACGGCTACAACCTATACCCCTGTAACTTCATATGTTATTTTTAAGTGCAGCATAAATATTCAGATAGCAGTGAGATTGCAGTGGTGTAGACTGAATTGTAAAGCTCATTCCTGAGAAAAGCTTGTATTGTATCCTAGGAGCAGCTCTGGAAAATAACTGTCTTGGACAGCCCCTGCTCCTATATTGCTCTTTTATTTCCTTTAAGATGAAGCAATTTATTGGAGACTTGATGAAGATGAAGCTTATTGTATTGCCTTTTGTTCATGTTCATTTCTACCAGCTGGTATGCTGGGAGATTCAGTACCCACCATCTTGTTTCTGTGTAATTTCCACTCATCTGCTATGGGGAGGAGTCTTGGGCAAGTAGTAGGATTTCCCCTCTCTCTCCTGAATGACCAAATACAGGCAAACTTGTATGTATGCCTTTATATTTATCCATGTATACTGTACAAAGAGAGAACACTATTATCAATAAATTACAGTACACTAATTTGTATGACAGTTTTTAGTAACTGCAACTTATTTTTCTTCTGAACTTTAGGTATAAAAACGAGGCATTGATTACTCCTGCAAGTGAACCTGGAAAGTACAGAATTGAAAGCAAATATGGAGTGCATGTGCTGGAGATAAACAGGTAGATTACTTTGGTGAACAAAAGAATATTAGGACTTTTAACAGAAACCATTTACTTCAGGTACATTTGAGATGTACATAATGTACTGCAAGGCAGTCATAAAACACAGCACAGAACTTCTGCTCAGCTGCTACTTTTGCAGGGAACATTGGATGCTCAAAGCTATTTCTATCACATAATTTCTATTGCTAACAAGATGAAGAAAGGCTGGAGACAAGTAAGCAGAAACACAATATTTTGGCTTTTGGAAGCTTCTGTTTGAAGTTTGAATCCACATGCCAGTGAGTGGAACTGCTTCCTCATCATTAATGGTCCGTTCCGTCATGGCTGAACTTTTGGTTCAGGTCTCAAAGGTTAGAAAAGCTCAGCAGGTCATCACTAGGACATTCAGATCTCACTGTCTGGCTCTGGTATACACTAGCTCTGTTCAAATTAGCTTCAGATCTTTATTCCTCTTCTTATAACTAGGGTTGGGAGATTCTGGTAGTTTCTTTTAAAACGTTGTAAATTCCAAAAGATACATTTTATCCAATTTTTACCATTTATGTTTTGCATGGAAATGTTATGGTCATGACATAGGACGTTTTTTGGAGAAAACAACAACTTTTCTTGAAGTTAAGTTAACCCTTAGATGGGATATGTGGTTTCAGTATTATATGTTATCAGTAGTATATGGGTGAGTGAGTGGGACCCATGCCCTGGGCTCTGCTAGCAGGTGCTGGAAAGAAGCTAAGGGGGCAGCTCCTCCTCTATTCCCACCCCCTCCTCCTTCCTAGCTTCCCATTACATTCTGCACTCTCCCTCCTCCAGCTCCAGCAGCAGAGAGGACAGAGCAGTATCACCAGTAGCTGGAAGTTTGCTGCAGCTGGGAGAGATGTCAGCCTCTTTTTGTCACTTTCCTTTTGTGTGTCCTTGTGACAAGATATTTAGCAGAATTTGAAGATTTGTTAGACTCTGATGGACTGCTCCATGAACACCTCTGCTATGGTCTTTAAACTTGCAAACTTCAGGCTGTTAACTGTGTGCTTTAGTGCCCATGCCACCCCAGCCCATTTTTTGTCACTGAAAACCAGTGATTTTTGGCTACTCAGAACACATGACAACAGCAAATAAGAGGGGTGAGGAGGTGATGTCTCCCTCAGCAGCAGCAAACCACTGGCTGCTGCTCCTGAGCTGCTGTAGCTGCTTTGTCCTTTCCATTGCCAGAGCCAGAGCTGGCACTGGAGCAGGGAAGGTGCAAGGTGTAAGGGGGAAGGGGTACAGCTCTGCCTAGGATACAGTACTGGTTACAGTTATGCCTTTGTATTGTACATAGGAAGTATGATTTGGTTACAAAATAAAGAGTGAAGAACTGCAATTCAATAGTGTCAAGCCAGAAAAAAGTGTATAGTAGGGGCAGATGAAAACGTTCAAGGAGCTGGAGTGCTTGCAGCTAACATTTTGCTGGCCAAATATTCAGCTTCCAAGTTTGTCTCCAGCTGTCAGAAGCAGCAGCACTTAGACAAGCCAGGCAACATTCAGGAAACAATAGTGCATCATTATTCTGCTTCATGCAGGCACTCCTGGGTCTAGCTCTCTTGAGAATTACTGAAGCCCAGCTTCTTTTTCCCTACCCAACATTTGTTTGTGTAGAAAGAGCTGGGAAAAAACAATGCTATTTCTTCGTTTTGGCTTTAGTGAGGAAGGAGAGATTTATTTTTATCCGGGAGCCTTCACTAATCTATACTGGGTTCTTCTTCACCTTTATGTGGAGAACCTTATGGCCTTCTACCCTCTCTTTAGCATTCAGCTTGTTGGCATCCTCTCTAGGGAGCAGATCATGGCTGGCCCATTCCATTTGTTCTTGCTCTTTGGGGATCAGGGAAGGAAGCCGAGAGAAGCAGATAGATTTCGTATTCTACAAACCTCTCTTGCAGCTGTGAGAATGGAAAAACTATTCACTACCTAATAGGGGTGGTTGCAAATGAGTGATGTTTAGGTGATTGAATACCAGTGGGTGGCCTCTGGGGGAGGTATGTTGGTGCCTTATTTGGTGCCAGGGGATGGTTGTTTGCATGTATGTGGATACCAGTGAATAATGTGTGGGTGAGTGTGAAGGCTTTTGAATGCCTTTTGTGCTGCCAGTGCATAGCTGCCAGCAGGGATGGGTATAGGTGTAAATGCCAGAGGGTGGTTTTTTGGGTGACTGTGGGGGGGTACCTAGCTGGGAGTGTGCTTGGTGCACCTGACTCACCTAAATGGTTTTGCCCCTACCCCCAGGCAAATGCCCACGATCACTTTCTTCACCACTGGCCACTGGCACCTGCATCACTTAGCCTTGCTCATGTTCTTCCAAACAGCCATCTGATGGGAGCCACAGACTTGTGTTCACTTAGCTTTTTCCTGTTCTCTGCTAACATTTTTTTTTTCCAAATTGGAAATGCCCAAATGCTATCTTAATTTTTAAGCTTTTATTTATTGAAAAGTTATTTGTCATCTCTGGCATTATATAACTACTTCAGGTCCCTGACTATTTCTAACTCAAATGCATAGAGATTATGGAATTAACATTGCTAAAATCAGCTGCATTTTTATTACCATTGACTTCAGTACAAAATTAGTTCATGGACTGTGCTCGTCTTCCCCATAATGAGATAAATACAACATTCAGGAAATACTGATATCCCTTTTGAATACTAGTACTGCTTATAGCTCATATTTGGAAATAGCAAAGTTATGGCTCAGTTGTTCAAATGAAGAAAAATGTAAAAGATCTAGCCATCTGAAATGTTATTTTTTTTCTGGGTGTAGAACAGTTAGGATTACCCACCTACCCACTTCTATGCTCTTCTCAGCTGTTCATACCAAAGTGCTGAACTGCATGTCATCTGATCTGTGGCCACTTTAAATGGCCTTGGAATTTGTTGGCTGTCTTCACAGCACTCCTCTGATGTTTATGGAGTGAACTTTTCCTTCTGATGCAAGGGTGATATTTATTCCTATGAATATTTCTTGGCTCCACTGGAAAAATTCTTGAGGTGCCAAAACCAGAGCATCACCTCACATTTAAAAGTTGTAACTGGACACACCTTTATCTGCCCATTTCTCCACCTTAGATTCAAAATAAAACTGTACAGTAACTTGGATAACTTTCAGATCTCTAGCTTATATTTTGATTATATCCTATGCTCAATTTACTACATTTTCCCCTTCACATAACATGGCTTTTCATATAGTGTTGCTTGATTGCTGCTGAGACTGGTATTATGCTAACCTTTCACAGTTAGCAACATGAGCTCAAGTTCTCTCTTGAGCTGTAAAGTAAATGGCCCTGAAGGTCACAGTATAATTTATACCCCTCCTAAAAACATATTTCATAGTTCTCAGGAACATAGGATTTGCCATTTTATAGATCCATGTAGTCCCAGGTCCAATCTCTGATAGTGGCCAATACCAAATATTTCAAAGGACAGCTCTGACATATTCCACCCCTTGTGGAAATTTCTTCTGAAACCCATCAATGAGTGGCTGACACATCCCTAGGAGAATGAGGGTTTTGTATCCCCTGTGTTTTTATCCCATCTAATGTAACTGTAGATGTTCTAAATATTCGGATGATCTTTTTTCATTATATCTCCTGATAATCCCTGGCTTTGGATTCCTAGACAAATTTAACATTATTCCCTTTTCACAGTTTAAAATTTTGTTCTTCAATTTCATTGGATGCCTCTTTGTTCTTACAACATAGTTCTGCTATATTCTTTTAAGATCAGGTGGCTGATCAGACTACAGTATTCTAGATGAAGGTGCACTGTTGATTTAGATCAGTGATTCTCAACCAGGATGCTGCAGCCCACTGGGATACCATGAGATCCCTTTAATGATTCTGCTGGGTGCCATGCTATACTGGCACTGTTAAGTGTGGAAACATCTACACATGATTCACAAGACAAAACAAGAGATTTTCAAATAGGAATCCATAGTGCCAAAATATTCAGACGTGTTGTGTTCTTTCTGAGTTCTTTCAGCAGAAGACCTGTTCTATTTTTTTCCAGGAGTGAAAAGTAAGATCTGGTATTTTCTGAGGGGTGCCTTGAGTCCAAGGAGGCATGCCTTTAATTTAACGAGCTTGAGAAATGCTGATTTAGATAATGCCAATAATGACAGTATAATATTTTCCACATTGATCCAATTGACCTAGCAGTAAATGGGTCACCTTAGCCAAATCACTCTTGCATGCAATTGGTTATAGCAGCTGGCATGCCTTAACTATGCTAGACTGATGTTCTTTCTGTTAGGCTCAGGCAGACTTTTGATGAACTGTTTACAGTGGTGCCCAAGCCTTTCCACATCTATTAATTTACATTCAGTAATAGTTGTGAATAATTCAAAGGATTCCTTCAAATATACATCACCTTGCATTTGGGAACTCTGAAGCTGTAGTGATGCTCCTGGCTCTGGGAACAAAAAGGGCAGTGGTATCTATGGGTGGAAACAGATGTCATCTGAAGTCTCATTTGTGCTGCCATAAAAAAATTATGACATTGATACCCTTTGTTGTGACACATGAAAGGAAAATCAGTGGTGTAACAGAAGATGATAATAGACTCTACCCCTTTATTGTGGTGGCTGTCTATTAGCTGTGTGGCAGAAGAGTACAAGCAACCTGAGCTGCCTGAACTCTCCCAGCACTCTGGGCAGATGGTCCTGAGGTATGAAGGGCTCTTAAGCCTCTAGAGCACTTGCCTCCTTTCCCTTCTTACAAAGAGACAACCCAGGGAATCTCTGGGTGCTTCTCCATAAGCAGGGATGTTGAGGTTCCCTGCTCAGCCAGACATTGGGCATGGGTCTAGATGGGCAGGGAAAATACCATCTGTGTTCAGGCACACTTGTGCCTTGGGTCTGACTGGTTAGAGAAAAGCCCTGCTTTCTCCACGCAGTCAGACCTACCTCTGGAGACTGCTGGGGATGGGCCTGGCTAGTGGGGAAAATGGGGCGATCATATCATCCCTTGTCCTGCACCATCCAGTGTTTCTCCCAATGAAGCAGATGAGCTATACTGCAGCACATCACAGCACAGTTGATCCACTTAATTCAGCAACGTGATTTCTAACCCCTCCATCAACAGGTGGGCAGGAATGGAAGGGGTTGGAGACTTGACTAAGCAAGGAAGAAATTTTGGTTTTGCGGGGCTCCTTCTGGAATGCTGCAGTTTCACACTGCATCATATGCAGGGCTTTATTTAGCTTTCTGTTAGGTGTCTGAAGTTCTTTTCACATGGCTGGTTGCAGCCCTTGTTGCAGTAGCAGAGGGTTTCTGGGTGCATCTGCAGATTTCTGACATGGTGTGTCAATGAGAGCATAATGCTGTGTAATGTTAGCTACAGTACTAATTTCATGCATTAAACCAGGGCTCCCATTTCCTAACTTCTTATAAATGTAGTAAAAATTAAAAAGAAATCCAATTTTAGATATATAAAAGTCACCCCAGATATGATTCTACTGAGGCTATATTAGGGATAGAGCACTTTAAATTATATGATGATTGGCTACAGCTCACAGAGATCGGGCTTGTTTTATTGAGTGCCTGAATAAAAATATAGTAACTGTGAATATATGATCTATTTAATGTAAATAGCAACACATATATGAAACTGGCTCAGACCTATGGTGGTTTCCTCACCCATCAGATATAAACTGCAACAGCTAGGAGCCATGGAACGAGGTAAGGATGAAGTAGCTGATCAAGGGCCATAATGTCGCCACCACTGAAGTAGAATCCCTGAAAGAGGACAAAAGATCTTGAAACTTCAATTCAGTTCACTTTGGAAGAAAAACTGACAAAAGTAATCATTTAGGAGGAGGCAATTAGTAGCACAGGCTACAAAGGAGGCAGGACGCAGGAGGCTTTGCAGTTATCTTCCTTCTTCCAGCATACTATATGGCTGCATCTCCAGGAGATGATGAGTTATGATCTACAGTCATTATTGCACAGTCATTGAGTACTTTGTATAAACAAGTACTTAACAGTAACTCCAGTTACTGCACAGTAGTGTTGCTGAATGGCTTTTAGGTGATGTTGACTATGCAGTAGCTCATTACTACTGCGCAGTAGCGTCGTATCATATTTCCCTGCCACACAATGCTACTGCACAGTAGTAACGAGCTACTGTGCAATCAGCATCTTGTGTAGACACAGTCCATGTGTTTACAAAACTGGAATCATGGGTAGAGCTTCTTTATGCACTGTCTAATATCTAGTCCCCTTAGTGCACCCCTGAACTGTCACCTGTACTGGGGAGCTTTTACACTAGTTCTGCCTTTCCTTGCTCCATGCTTGAGCTTAAAGCTTCTTTAAAAACAAAATAAAGGCAGTAGGGTGAAAACTGTTATTATTTCCTGCTCTTCTTTTCTCAGTATTGAAAAGTAGTAAAATATTAACCATTTCACTTAGACTGTTGCCTCTTAGGACCACCATTTTCAGCCCTTTATGTCAGAGAAATGGGGAAGAGCTGCTGCACTGGAGAGAATCAGGGTGTTTGAATTCATCCCCAAAGGGGTCATTTTTATCTGTATATGTAATTGCTATGCTCTGCTTTTTCTCTCTCATGTTGGCTGAAGAACATACCAATTCAGGCAAAAAATGTTATTTTACTCTTAACTACTATGCTGCAACCTAGTCTACTCAGATGGATGAGTGCATGCATTTTAAACATATGTATCTGCCAATATAATGGTCCCCTTGCAAACATTAGCACTCAAGAACGTAATATGGATTCAGGGCAATTTTAGTTTCACAGACATTATTAGTACCTTGGGACAGATATACTCCTGCACTCCCATTTTGTTCTTTTTAAATGTAAGCCATATACATTTCATCTGACCTTTGTAAAGTCTAAGAAACCTGCTCTTGATAAGAACATTAAATTAACTGATGAAGATCCCACTTTGAAGCCCTTGTGCACCCTAGCTATCCATTTCACCAGAGTGGTTACATTCACTAAGCCTGATCATTTGCTTATCATTTTTGATAGGGTTCTACTTAACTGGTGAGAGAAAGCAATTTTTGCACAAAACTTGCTCCCAATTATTGAATCTCTGAGTCAAATCCAAGATAAGATATCAGGAGCTTTAAGCCAATCTTACTTGCACCTTCTTTTTGCCATCCATGGAAAACAAGTTAGCCAATGTGATATGCAACTTTCACCTTGGGAGCATCTACACATGCTATTAGCACACAGCAATAAACTTTGGTGAATATTGTGCCAAAATTTATTGCCCCAGGCAAGCCGTTTGAATGTGCACCTGGGAGCTCATTGAACCAGGTTGGAGCAGTCCTGGAGTGGGTCCAGAGGGGTCAGCTTGCCAACCTGGGGCTTCTCCAAGCTGGCTCAGCATGCTGTGGAAGGACTGGCTGGGGCATGACAGCTGGCAGGCAGCTCCTGCATTGAAGCACCCTCATGCCACAGACAGCCATATCAGCATCTACACATGCAGTGCTGTGGAGTAAAACACTCAGCAGCAGGATAGTACTTGTATTTACTTAAGTACCAGGACAAGCTGGGTCTTTGCTATTGGTCATGGGCAGAGGCATGAGGAACTAAGCCTGGGAGAGGGTGCTGCTCCTGTTGCTGGACCTGCACCTGCCATTGGATCTGCAGGATGAATCAGGTTTCTGCTGTTGGGAGTCTTAAACTAGTTCTGGTGTAGGACTGGGGCAGGGACCAACAATTAGCTGATTGTCAGGCCTAGGCCCACCACAGCAGAGCTAGACTGTTCTCAGTGGTGACAGATGACAGAACAAGGAGCAATCATCTCACATTGCAGCAAAGGAAGTTTAGGTTGGATATAAGGAAAACTCTCTTACTAGGAGGGTGGTGTAGCACTGGAATGGGACACCTAGAGAGGTGGTGGAATCTCCATCCTTGGAGATTTTTAAGGTCTGACTTGAGAAAGCCCTGCCTGGAATAATCTAGTTGGGGATGGTCCTACTTTGAGAAGCGGTTGGACTAGATGACCTCCTGAGGCCCCTTCCAACCCTAATTTTCTGAGTCTATGATGTGAAAAAAGTGTAGATCACTTTACTCATGCCTTGTTCCTTATACTTTCTCCACAAATTGTCACTGCCTGCAAGAGTATATTGGGGTAGATAGACCTTTGGTCTGACCCAGTATAGCAGTTGTTATCATAGGCGGAGGGAGATTTTTTTTTTGGGGGGGGGGTGAGTGCACATGTGTATGTGCCCCCCACAGTGGTAAAGTCTTTGGGGGAAGGGATGGAGGGGCAGGGAAAGGGCCATGGAGGTGGGGAGGGAGTGGGGCTGGGGCTGGGATCAGGAGGGAACAGAGTGGACCCGGGTCCAGGATTGGGATCGGGGCCGGGGCCCACTGCGCCCATGTGGCTGTCTCTTCCCTTGTGTCCAGGGTTGTTGCTCGGTGCCAGTGCCCCCCAAGCCAATGAATTTGGTGCCCCCCAGCCCTGCACTGGCCTCAGCTCTGGCCCTGGCTGCCTCCCTGCATTGGCTGTGGCCCTGCACTGCCTGGGGGGCCCAGAGCCAGGGGCCAAGTCATAAAATAACAGATTTAACATTCAAGAACATATTGAATCCTCCAAAATATACACAAAGACAGGCATTAATCCTCTATCAACAATGCTACCACAAGCCAAATCAATGTCTACAGAAGACTTGTGCTCACACTCCTCTCCTTTCCTGGACTTCAGCAGCTCCTCAGTGTTTCTGTCAGTGTCAAGCCAATGTGTTTCTTTGTCTTTATACAGTAATTTACCATTTATTTCCCCTAGAACTCTGCAAACACAAAATTAATTTGTTGCTTCTCATGTCTGCTTTTAATTTTTTAATTTATTCTAAATTTATTCTCAAGTATTCACTATTTGAATTTGCACTTCAATATTTTTTAACGTTTCTTAGATTTTCTGATTTGGGGAAGATTCCTTTTGAATAAATACAAAATATGATCACTAGATTTTCAAGTAAGCATCTTTTTGCCTTCTTTCCTGTAGAACACTGACTTGATAGGACAACTTTTCCATTACTAAAACTTTCCAAACATTTTGAAATCAGTCAACAATTTAAGGAGTGTCACAGATTTTTAATTGCCTTTTTTCCTAGTTTGAAAAGTTAAGACAAAGAAACATCATATGCTTATCAGCACTCATGTCCAAAGTTTGGATACCTTAACAATGGACCTGAAAAAATGTAGAGAGATTTAGGATCTATTTGTGGTGTATTCTCTGAAAATGAATTAAAAGAACATCAACTGTAATTACATAACCTTAATTGAAAGTTGCTTTATTTTCAAGGTTGCAACTTTCATAGTCACTCAAAGGTAATTTTGTCTTTTAGGCTCTACCTTCGGCTTTTGTGATAACACAAGCTAATTTCACAATTTACCTTTCATTTTTTTCTTTGATATTTACTTATATGGTATGTTCAGCATTTTGATACTTTGTTTTGTAAAATGCATCATTCAAAATCTGCCTCTAGGCGGTGCAATAAGCCCTGTACATTTATACTAATGTAGAATCTAGACTCTTTCATTAGGGCATGTTTACCACTATCAGGAGGTGAATTTCTGAAATAAAGTGCCACGGGCAGCATACTTTGTAGCACGGACAGGCCAGAGTATACACCATGGATGAAAAACATTACTGTCACTTCAGTGACACATGCTGCATTACATGAAGTCTGCAACCGTGTGAAGTAGTTTGCATCAAACATTTTTGTGTCTGCTCTGTGCTTTCACATCCATTGTCTGTAATGTTTTAGAAGTCACTGGAGGCCATATGTTCATGTTTCACCTGACAGTTTTCAGAATGTTACTGAGTCAGTCTTCTGAAAGAGAACTGAATGCATGCACACTGAACATTGCACTTTTCATTGGACACTCAAAGTCAAGACCTCAGGCAAATGAGTGTGAAGTACAGAGAAGCAAGAGCCGATTGCACACATTAATTGCCTGATTTTTTCAGTTTGATGTCAACTCCAAAAAATAAAACCATGAAAAAAAATTGACACAAGTATTTTTTCTAAGTGTTCGATCTATAGGAAAACTGAGGGAATTTTTTATATTGGGTCAAATAAAATATTTTGCTTTGGGTTTGAGTATTTTATTAAGATACTTAAAAAAATGAAGTTGAAGTAACTTTTGAAATCTTTGGAATCAAAGTGTTTTATGTTGAGAATGTAAAAAATGAAACTTTCTAATTTTCCAAACTTCCCAAAAATCATTTTGTTTTTTTTTTTTTTTCCCCAGAAAAAAAAGCTGAAGTAAATTTGTAAAACACTCTGGTATCATGAAATGTCTATTTTTGTAAACAGTTTCATCCAAAATATTTTAACTAATAAATATGTGCCAAGCATTTGTATATAAAATTTAATTTAAAGTACCCCAAGTCATATCCAAAAAAGACTAGAAGGTATTTTCTTTTTTCCTTACTTCACTTTTACATGTGTAACACCAGTGGGTTCGGTAGCAGTACTTCTGATTGACCCTTGTGGAGAAAATAATGGGGATGCAGGCATTTACACTGGAAATCATATCTTAGCTGGTATGTAGATATGATATGATAGTACCATATCAAAGGCAACTGTGGAAAACAAATTATTCCACCAATAGGCTCTGTGAAGCACTAAAAATGAGTTTTTTAAAATTGATTACACCTTCCTTAATTAGCTTCTATTTTTACATTAAAAAGAAGGAAAAACATTTAAATCAAATTAAATCAAAATCTGTAGCCATTGTATGATGACCATATTCCTCAGGCTGCTCCCCTGTCTTCAAGTGGTATAAAGGCAACAAAACCTTTTTTGTAGCTACCTACCAAGGATAACCCTAGAGAAAGACATCAGAGCATACAAGGCCTGCTGTTTCTTATGCCTCTCCTTTGTCTCCTATTCCTTTTTCTTACAATGCATGATGCAGAAGCCTTGGGAGGGGCAGGTGAAAGGAGACTGGGCAGTGTATTATATACTTCAGTTATTCCTATCTGATGAATGACTCTCTATTGCACAAGTTAATGAACCTTTCATGATGCTTAAACCTGTTCTAGACCCAGGATGGAGGCACACTGAGCTCCCCGACTTCCCTCCTTTGGTCTGTGTGACCTTAGCAAGGAATCTAGTTCACTTTGTTTATGATTTGAACCTCTTGATTCATAATATATATCATTATTTGCGTTTACAATTGTAAATATTGTAATTTATTTTTCCTCTTTTCCCCATTAGAGCCAGTTTTGATGATACTGCTACCTATACTGCAGTTGCAACAAATATCCATGGGCAGGCATCGACAAATGCTGCTGTGATTGTGAGAAGTAAGTCCTGTGTCACACTTAGAAAAAAGGAAAATAGACATTGTACTTTTCTTATATGGACCTTAATTGTCTATGTTTTGTAGGGTTCAGAGGGGAAGAAGAGCCACTCCCTGCTGGCATATCACCTTTCAATTGTAAGCATCATCTCCTTTTTTCTTCTTTTTTTTTTTTTTGAGAAAAAAAGTGTAGATACTTTATCCAATCCGTAGCCCCAGTAACATTATTTTTGAAAACAGTACATCTTGCTTCTGACTTTACTTTCTAAATTTTCAGAAGTCACAAAGTAAGATATACAGGTACATTTAACCTTCCAGTTGCATGCATTGTTCAGTCCTATATGCTAGCAATCCATTCCATATGCTGAAGCTTTTTGGAAGATAATCTGCTTGTACCAAGTACAATTTACTAGTCTCAAAGTGTCTTATGATTTCTCCATGTTCAGTGCCCTTCCCGCTTGATGTTTGCTTCACTCACATTGATGTTCAATTTTTGGAGAAGTTTGGTGTCACTTTTGGGATAGAAGGAGAAACTCTTACCCTCAAATGTTCCACGCTGATAACTCCTGAGCTGACTAGGCTTCGACCTCGGGCTGATTGGTACAGAGATGGTAAGCTGGTTTTCATGCAGTAATTAACATGCATCCATTTAAATTAGTTTCAGATTGTTCAGTTGCATTTAGCTTCTTCCTTAAATCTGTGGGTAGGTTTCAGAATTTACGCTCCTGAAAGAACTTTTTACCTTCTGTAATTATCCCACCCAGGAGAGATTTTCCATTGAAGTCTCACTTTACTGGAGTGACTGCTTTGCAAAATTAGAATGCTAAAATGTAAGAAACTCATGCCAAGACAGGTAGGCTTAACACAGGCAGATTTTAATAGAAGTTAAAAGAGACTGTTTGAACTTAGGTTCAACCCTAAGGTTTACAGACCCCCCCTAATAAGTCCCTTATTGCTAGATCTTTGTTCCCTTCCATCACCATTTCTTCTACATAGCTACATAGAATTTGGAGATCAGAGTTTTAATTGGCAACTTTGGTGCCTTGAAAAGAGAGTGGGAGAGGAAGTGTGGAGAAGGTTTGTGGAGTACTGGCTCCCCTTTTAAGTTGGTGCATGAACAGCACATGCCCCTGGCATCTGCAGGCGCTCCACAATTGCTGCTGGCCACTGCCGGGAGTGTGGTGGCAGTGAAAGCATGGCGGTGGTAAGTGGGGAGCTCCTGCAGATGCCACTGGCAATGTCGAGGGGTGGGGGGGAGGGTGGTGAGCAGCAACCAGGGGTTGGCAATCACCCACAGGCACTGCCAGCAGTGTTGGTGGTGGCCAGAGGCAATCGTGGACCTCTCGCAGATGCCTGCAGCAGTGTTGGTGGTAGGGTGGTGAGTGGTGACTGCCTGCAGGCACCGCCAACAGTGTAGGCAACACCTTTTTGCAGGGGGTTCAGTGCCATGCTCAGGGCATGCACGTTCACCCATGTGTACCCTCTACGCATTGCCCCTGGGCTGATGCCATCCTAGTTATGCAACTAATAGGGACATTGCCTGGAACTCATCTGCAGTCATCTTTGACTTGTCTTCTTCTCACAAAGCTTAGGACACACATGGACTAGGGACAGAAGTTACACATAAACTGGTTAAAGTGATCAGAAAGTGGTTTAAACCTGTAACAGAACATAAGTTCAGTGCACATTAAGCCAGTTTCAAAATGGCTGAAACCAGTTTGACATAAACCTGGTTGAATGATGTATCAGACTTAACTGATTGAGCACAAAGCAGGTTATGCAACTTCTATCCCAGACCCCCTTCCTGGCTTAAGTTAAACCAGAGTCCCCTAGCATCCCAGCATGCACACTGGGCTGTGCTCTCTGCTCCAGTGGAGCAGGGCTGGCCCTGCCCTTCTGCTCCCTAGTCGGAGCAGGGACAGGCAGGGGCAGGGGCCTGGCCAGATGCTGGCCCCCCCAGAAGCGGGCAGGGAAGAGGTTTATTCCACCCCTCCTCCTCCTCTGTGCCATCAGTGCAGACCTGCATTTCTCTGCTGCCTGCTCCAGTGGTGGGGTTGTGGCCAACCACTGCAGTGGCTTGGAGTGAACTGGCCAAGGAGGGGATTTAATTCCCCCCTCTCTGTCCCACTGGCATAGATCCAAGATGGAGTGTGCTGGGTGCTCCCCCTCATTGTTGCAGTGATAGAGCACTGCTAAACGCCAGCCAGCATGCCCCCTTGAGGCAGAGAGGTCACACAGGGGTGTTATTCCTCCCTCTACCCCCACTGCCTCTGGGGAATGCAGCCAGGGTCTGCCCATCCCAACTGCCACCTCCACTGCTTGCTCCCTGCATGGAAGGACAGCAGGATAAGCCCCTCCTTCCCCATTTGCCAGACACCAGCAGGAGGGGGAATAAACCTCCTCCTTGCCTCCTCACCTAAGGGGCCTGCTGTCTGGCCTCTCCCTTGGCTGCTGACCCTGCTGCTGGAGTGGCAAGTGGGCAGGGCCCTTATGGGGCAGCAGCCCCTGTCCTGGTGTTTGAGGACTGTGAGCCACTTCCCAGTGGGGGGCTGTGCTGCCAGTGGGATGGGGGTGCACTGGGGGGCAGGCAGAGCTGCTGCAGACTATGCAGCATGAATGGTGGTGGCAGCACTGGGAAGAGCTTGGGGGCTATGGACCCCTTTGAGCCCCAGTGCCACCACATGCCCTGCACAGTCCATGGCAGCTTTGACTACTCGCTTGCGGCCCTCCTGCCAGGAAGAGCTTGCGCTCCCTGGACACGGGGACAAGGGCTGCTGCCCTGTCAGGTCCCTGCCCTCTCATTGCTCCAGCAGTAGGGTTGGGAGCCTGGGGAGGGGCCAGCTGGAAGAGCCCTGCAGGCGAGGGAGCAGGGAGGGGAGTTATTCCCCACTCCTTCCAGCATCTGGTGGAGGAGGCAGGTGGGGCTTTTCCTGCAGCTCATCCCACACAGGGAGTGAGCAACGGAAATGGTAGTCAGGGCAGGCAGACCCCAGCTGTGGTCCCCTTGGGGCAGTAAGGGTAGGGGGAAAATAATCCATTCCCTGCCCCCTCTGTCTCAGAGGGCCATGTCAGTCAGTGTTTGGCTCTGCCCCAGCCCTGCTGCTGCAGCAGTGAGTGGGGAACATCTGGTGGACCGTGGCTCAGGTCCATGCCGGTGGGACAGGGAGGGGGGGAATTAAATCCCTCCTTGGCCAGTTCACTCCAGGGTATGGCCCCCCCAGCACAGCTTCCCTGCAGCCAAGGCCTGCTCTAGCACCCCCTGGCACCTGACCTGAGCCACTGCAGGTATGTGCCTGCATTTCCTGAATGTCTATTCACCTGCAAATTGGTTCAATCTAGACAGGTTAGACTAACCTGCAAAGACTGAATCAATTCAGGCTCCGGCTTTTTGAATGTCTGTCCCTGGCCATGGGCACAAAAACCAGATGCTCATATATTCAAACAAACAAGTCACAACCAAGTGGTTTTGTGAAGAGATAAATCCATTAAAGGATGTAGGGTGGTTAGTTACGTACTCCAGTCCACAGCTCTAAATTAGCACCTTGGCTAGTAAGTCACTGTTCATTCCATGGGGGAAGTTAGGTGTCTAAGAAAGGATCTACAAAAACCAGCATGCTTACTGGGAAGATAGTAAAGATATCCGGTAGGAAACATTGAGGAAAGGGATATGGCCTAGTATATTCTTCTCAGAGTTTTAGATGCCTATATACAAGTTATGGGTAGAATTTCATTCAAATATGGTAAGAATTCATGTGATATATATTATTTCTGTGGATTTTACATCCCACAGATGTAAATATCACAGATATTTTTAGAACAAATATCACAGATATTTTTATAACCAGGGCCACCTCATGAATTTGGATGTCAGGAAGGTTAATAATGGACCTAGCAATATCTAATAATGTATAACAATTTTTTAAAGTTCTTTTTCAGACAAGTCATGAAATTCTGTGTTGATATTTAAATATGCATTTCCTTATTTTTTTATTTCATTATTCAAATGATAAATCACTAAAGACTGGAGATGGATCTCTGTAGTTTACTTCTATTAATTATACACAAGAAAATTACATATTCAAAATTAATAAGACTCAGACTAGCTGCTAGCCAGCAAACTGTAAACTGTAAATACGTAAATCATCTCAATCAAATCTTTTCAAATAGTTTTAAGTTTCTGACAATTTAAAAGTTCTGACTCACTTTTAACCAAATTAAGATGCTCAAGGAAACATACTGGAATAATAATTTAAGAGTGTACATCTACGACCAGTTTGGATATTAGCTGGTTTCAGAGGTTTTCCTTTAATTAGGAACCTAAATTGTGAAATATTTTGCATTCACTTAGGCTGCAAACAGACGTCACCCTTGTCATGCCAGAAAAAAAATATTGCAGCACAAAATATGGTTGAACAGATGTCCTTGTCATGCCCCAAATGCCCCAAAATGTGAGCATGGTGATTCCTACTAATAGTTTGTAGCACTGTATTGTGGCAGATGGTCTATTTGATCCTGGTGCAATCCCTGCAGCCTAGGGCTGCCCACTCTCTCCAGCTATCCTGGGTAGGCAATTCTAGGGTGTACCTTTCATGCTGTAGAGCAAGAGAACTCCATGCAGTTCCCTGCTTTGTGCTTGTAGACATGCACCTTGGATTAGGGCCAGGCACCCAGCAGCATTGTCTTGTTGGATCTGAATCCCTGGGAGCCGCAGGGGACTGATGCTGTGGGACAATAGTTCTGGGCAACATCTGTACCTTCCAATCAATTGGAGCAGTTCTGCTGGAAAATATTATGGGACACCTGATTCCATGACAAAAACAATGACTGTTTATAGCTTTATATTGGTGTCTGGAGAAAACTTACAGAGTCAAGAGAACTTGTGGGTCAGATCCTAGTCAACTTCTAAGGTTTCTAAATAGGAATTAGATGGAATTTAAGTGCCTAAGAAATAAAGAATGGTCCAAATTGACTCAGATCAGCAGCTATAAAACCTCTTATTTGCATGGATTCATGAAGGCCTCCACTTGATGTGAAAAAATCCCAAGGCATCTAGATTTGGGTTAGCACATATTCCTACATCATTCCCGCCTAAACTAAGTTGCAATCCAAACGAAGGCTGGGATGGACATAAACTCCATCTAACTCCTTAGGCAAGGCCATAGTATGCCTAATAACCTTCTCATATGAAACTCAATATGAAACACGGTGGTAATAGCATAGTGGTAAGAACACTTTTGAAATAGGCCGAGAATACAGCTTTCTGACTTATCTCTGGTGGGACGGATTTGAATTTATAGATCTCCCCAGGAAAGTGCCTTGGTTACTAAACTATGGGCTAAATAGGGGTTAGGGTACTCTCCATGCCTCCTGTTGAAGTTGGTCCACTGGATACCTTCAAGTGAATGATTCATGGATAAAGACCAAGCAAATGGGAGCATGACTGTAGCCTTTGACATTTAAAGATGTAACACACTACCCCCCTCCCCCCATTTCTAGTTCACTTGTGTAGTTATAAGTATATTAATTGGCCGAAATGACTAATCTGCAACTTTTGGCACATCTGCTTCAAAGTTAATTTGAGCATCATAATCAGGGATCCTGGTTTTCTCTGATAAAAAAAAAAATCCCCAATTTTTTTGGCCTACGAAAAGTAACCCAAAATCCACATTTTTCCATGATCAAAATGAAACACCACTATATATATAAATCTATGCATTAGTGGCGTTTCATTTTAATCATGGAAAAATGTGGATTTTGGGTTACTATTGTTAACCCAAAAATTGGGGATTTTTTTTTATCAGAGAAAACCAGGAACCCTGATCTTGATAATAAATATGCAAAGCCCTCAGACAAATTTGAATGTAAAGCTGCTGCATTAATTATAATAGGTTTGTATAGAAGAGAACTCAAGGAGTTAACAATCAGAATTCTAATCAATTCAGTATTCTAATCAATTATTTAAAAAAAGGGATAGAAAGGAACTCCCTTGACCAGCATAAAATATTCTGCTCATTCCTTTGCTCCAATTTCACTAGTCAATCAGATTAATTAACATTAATCATGGGTCACCACCTCTCACCTGTGAAAAATTCAAATTTAATTTGATTCACTGCTCAGCAGGCATGTCTGGAGGATTTAAAATTTGGTGTATATTTATAGCAGGCTTCAGATTAAACTGAAATCTTGTCTTTACACTTGAAGAAAGAGAAGTTTGACTAATCTGACACACGACCTGAATAGGCAGAAAAGTATATAAAAATGGAAAGAAGTTACATATTGCAATCACAACTGTGTATTGTTGGTTTTCATAGCATTGTTTCAAAATGTGGATTAAAATTCCTTCCTTGTCAGTGTGTTAAAATGAGGTTAAAGGGAAATCATTCCTATTTCTGTAGTAGGTACATTATAACAGAGCAAAAGTGTACACCCATTTAATATTAATTGATTAAATGAATTTGGTGGGACACAGTGAAGACCTTGTAGATAGGATTTCCAGAGCATTAAAGCACCATCATGCTGAGCAAAGCTGCAGAAATGGCAGGCCTGATCAGCACAAAAGTGTGCTAGGATGAAGATTTCTATTTGCTAGATTATTGAAACAAGCCCTTTTGCTATTCCATCCTAGATGTCCTAATAAAAGAATCCAAGTGGACAAATCTGTTCTTTGGAGAAGGCCAGGCAGCACTGTCTTTCACCCATCTGAACAAGGATGATGAAGGTTTATATACCCTGCGTATGGTTACAAAAGGAGGGGTGAATGAACATAGAGCATTCCTGTTTGTCAGAGGTATGGTCTTTATTCTTCATTTGAAAACAACTTAGCAAATGCAATAGGATAAAGAATTCACTTAGCAACATAATGGGGATTTTGATTGGGGTGTGCCAGTGCTTCTGCTGTGACTTAAATCTGGAGGTTCCCGGCTAGAGGGTCTTGCCCCTCCCTTCAGAGTCAGACCAATTGCTGCATTTGGGGTCTGGGATGAATTTTAGTTCATGGTCAGATTGGGTTTTTTGCCTTCTTCTGTAGCAGGGTTGTGGCCCTCTTCCTTGAATCTCTCAAGAGTATTTTAACGACCCTGCAGCAGCAGAACACTGGCTGCAGTTGTCCCCCTACTTTACCTGTGTCAGGTTTGGTTGTTATGCTTTGTGGTTGTGTTGGATATGCTGTTCTACTAATAGGTTAGACAATGGTTTTGTATAGAATGGGTAGAGATGACCCTGCCTGTGGTGGAGTGGGGGGTTGGATTAGATGAACTCTGAAGGTCCCTTCCAAGCTTACTTCTCTAGGATTCTATAGTGAAGGAACTGCAAATAAAACTATATAATGGCATTATAAAAATGTCTAATTTAGTCCACTGGTCTATATCAGGGCCAAAACAGACACATTATTCTAGGGGGTGTTTCAGTAGTCATTTTTTCTGAAAGATGCTCTTTCCCCAAAAGCTAGGGAGCCTGTCCTTGTGCAGTCTGCCCTCTTCTTGAGTGGACATGGCTTGCTGTGGTGGCCAGCTCATCTTACTGAGAGGTCCTTGAACATGCCTGCATTTAGTCCCTCCTCTTTGTCATGACTTTTGCTTTAATCACAACTAGGCAAGGACAGGCTATATAAATCTTTGAGTTATGATTGACCCTTGCACAGGGGGTAGTGAGGAAGGAGAAAAAAAAAGGTTCTTTGTCTACTGTCATCTGTGCACCTTCCTCAGTGGCAATCACAGTCTAGTCCTATGGGTAACAGCTGTGGGAAAAAGGGAAAAGAAATATTGATTAGTCAAAAAAATACACATTTCATGAGAGAGACAAAGAAAAAGGAGATGAAGACATTAAAATAGAATAAAGGTAAAAATTTGTCACTGATCACAACTCCTACTGATGTGAGTGCAAGCTCCCACGCGCATCTGTGGGTATAACCTGCCTCTCTATCTCTTTTGTTTTTAAAAATGAGTGCAATTTTTGCTGTGAAGCATTGTGAGTCTCTTAAGCACTTCAGGCCCAATCCTCATTGACTAAAACTTGGTATAATGCCACTGAAGTCAATGGAGCTAATTCATACATGCTGATCTGGTGAGTTCAGTTTAGAGGCATACCACAGCTTACATGAAGTCTTCCTCACAGTTTTCTTTCAAACTGTCATAGCATAGCAGGGGGTTGAGTAGACATGGCCACTATGGTGGGCTGTAGATCTTTCTTGTGAAGACAAACTGCTATGGCTTTGTTTCTAGTTCATTTCCTCAGACAAAACCCTAGCCAATCATGCTGGATCCCAATCCTAATATCTCCTTTTAATGCTCTTGCCTTTGCATTAGGGTAAAGTAGTATAAGACTCTTCGGCACTTCTCTGTGGTGTTACTTTAGCAGGAACTGGACTCCTGTATAAAGACACAGTATGATTAGCAATGACTCGTGCCAGCTGGTGGATTTTTTTTTAATCACTGTGCTGTGCTGGAGACATTCAGGGAACAGCCATATTTTAGGAGCAATCTTAAGATGAGGCTTATGTTTGGTGATTGTTTCTCTTAACAATCAAGAGAAACCAAGAAGAGATAAATGCAGGCCATGTGCAGTATATGTTTAAGCCTTTTCTGGCAGGGTGAGAACTTCCTCTATTAATAGTCTTTTTCTGGAGTTCTGGGTTCTTCAACATCAACACTCCCCTGTCTGCATATGGGTATCTTAATTAAGGACATTAATTAGGATTATTAGCATCTCAATTAAGAAATAATCTTAGAAAAGTAGAGAAGTTCATAACTCTATAGACCGAGGAAGCTAATTTTTCCTGGCATCATGTTGTTTTTCATTAAGTCCCACTTTTTGACATGCGAATAACTTAGATCTAGCTTTTTACAAGGGCTTCAAAATCAAATAAGGTTGTTAAGCTTGCACCTCTCATTGGAAGTCTATGGATCTTTGGTGTGTACAGTTCCTGGCACATGTTATACTTAAGAAATGATTAAGCAGTTAATCATGTGTTTAGTAGTTATCTAGCCATACATTAATGCACTTAATGGAGTGATACAAGGAATAAACCACAAAATTATTACACAAAATCTGTAATGATTTTATAACTGGTTCCTATCATGCTATTAATTGAATGTATGGCCAGGCTAATTGTGGCTCTCAACCTCCAAAGTGCATAGGAGCCCTGTGCTTCTGAAGCTGAGAGTGCAGATCAGCTGATCAATACTCCCAGCTGAGGGGGCATATTGGAGTCAAGAGCTCTGATGCATCCCTAAGATGAGGAGAAGTGATCAGGAGCCACTCCCAGCCTCAGGGAAGTATTGGAGACTTTGACTCTGATATGCCTCCTTGGCTGGGAGCAGTGGTAGATTGGGGCTCCCAACCATCAGGGAGCAGCTGAATCAAGCAACCCACTGCACCCTAGTGATCTGGAATGCCAATCAGCTGATCCAGGCTCTCAGCAGTGGAGGCACACCATGTGATCCTGCAGTTGGAAGCACGAATCAGTTGTGGAGGCACATGGTGAACCCTCATGCTGCAGATCAGCTGATCAGAGATTCCAGCTGTAGGTATCAGGATCCCCAGCTTCCTCTGCACCAGCAGTATGTCATGATGGGAACTGATGCTGGATCCCATAATCATGCCTCCTGCATACACATGTGGCATCGTGCATTGCATTGTAGGGATTGTGCATTAGATCCCATTGAACCTTTAATTTCATGCCTTCCAGGGTCCTCTCTCACATCTCTATCATCAGAAAGGTAAACCAGAAAGGTTTTTAAGCCTATCAATCATTACTCACAAGTATGTTATTTCAGTTTAATGGGGTTTAGCCACACTGAAAACACTAGAATCTGACTGATGTAGAGTGGGAATACCATATTGGTGAATTGGACAGTGACTATACTTTACTTTTGCTGTGTTGTAGCTGCTGAGTCTGGGAAGCATCCTACTCAGATCCAATATACTTATTTTTTCTGGTATAGATGCGGATGCATTAATCATGGGGGCACCAGGAGCTCCAATGGATGTTAAGTGCCATGATGCTAACAGAGATTATGTCATTGTTACCTGGAAACCACCAAATACAGTTGAGGAGAGTTCAGTCTTTGGATATTTTGTTGATAGGTGGGTGTGCATTTGCAATTTATTCTTTGTCTGCAAAAAATGTATGTACTGAAACAAATCACAATTTTTATACCTTCCACCCAAATATTTGGACTGTTTGGGGACAGTTTAGTCCATGAACAATCTAGAGAAGGCTCAGGACTGTTATAATTCTCCAGGAACCATTAAAGGGGTTGGCAATCGTTTGGAATATAGAAGGGTTCAAGCCACATCCCCTAATCCATCATGATCCCTTGTAGCAGGGTTTGCTAGACTGGGGCAAGAGCTAATCCAAACTAGAGAAGACTAAGTGGGCAGTTTAAACCATCATTATAGCTTCTTTCTGTTGGATCTGAATTTTGGCCTGGGTTCTGCTCAGTAGAGGCAACTCGAATCTACATTTTAGCTTTCCCCTTCTGCATTGTTTGCTTCTTACAAATGTATCCAAGGGTCTGGTGAGATAACACATTTGCACTAAAGTAATTTACATCAGTTTAGTATGCCACTGTAATTTATACTAGGATTTGAAGAAGACAGATAAGTAAGTTAACTGCATGAGGTAGACTCTAATTCAGTGCCTCACCAGTGGGTGGTGAGTGAGCAACTATTAGCCTACATTGCTTAAGCCAAAGGCTAACTAGTATATGCTGAGGACATGAGACACCTAATACTAGTGTAACATACACTAGTGTCATTTTACCTCTGATTTTCCCTGGGGTAATTCTACACTGTATCTGAGCGAATTACAGTGGTACAGGGCTGTACATGTGTGCCTGATCCTTTTTTAAGAAACGTAATAACCAACTACATTGGTGTAAATTCATCATATTCAGAGCCTGAGAATCTGAACCTTAATATTAAAAAATGGCAATTTACTATATACAAAAATATTACTGATATCATTTCAATATATTTGGTGCTCTATATTAAACTTAGTAGTTACTCATTTTTGCAATACATTTTTACCTGTTTCTGTACTGTGCTATTTGTATGCCAAATACCTTTGTTTTTTCTTGGAGATAGTCTTGAACCACTCTTAAAGGGTTATCACTGGGGGAGAAATTATTCTGCCTCTGAGGACTCAACAATGTATGTGTATTATTTAAGCCTATTTAAATGCTCAGAATAAAGCATTGGTCTAATAAAAGATATCAAATTCACCAAAGGAACCTTGTCTGCAGAATAAAGCATGGCATTTAAATGGTCTGTAGATCATGGATGAATTAGTGTACTGCTCCTTTTGTAGTGTTGTTATTACTTGGATTATTGTAGCACTGAAATATTTTAGTTATGAGGTAGATGCTGTACAGAACAAAAAGACCTCTCCTACCCCAATGATCTTAAGTCTTTGTAAAGGACAGGAGACAACAGATGGATACATGTAGGCAGATTGGGGTGGGGGGGAGGAGGCAGCATACAAGAAAACAATGAGATTAATATTGGCTAACATTACCGGCAGTGTAAGCATCACAGAAAGTAACAATTGGGAAGAAAGATTCAAAGAGGATAATGAGACTCTAGCTGTTGTTTATGGGAGCTTTTCCCAAATGTGAGGGGCTGCCTGGGTAAAACCACAAGTAGGCAATGGAGATCGTCATCACCTTGTCAGAGGCGGGAACTGAATAATGAAAAAGAGTCCAGAGAGAGGTGAATAAGAGCTGACTGGTAGGATGAGAATAGGCTATTCAGGGTCCTGAAAATGAAGACAAGTATTACGATGCAAGAGAGAACAGATTGCTAAGGAAGAGAGAAAGGTGACAAGGTCAAAACAACATAACAAGAACATTATCTTTGCAGTAGTAGTCTGAATGGATATGAGTAGGCCTAGACTGAATTTGGAAAGGTCAGAGAAAATGAAGTATAACAGAACTATATTTCTTAGTTAATATTGTGTGCTAAACCCATACCTGGTTTCAGTCAGGGGGCTTCCTAAAAGCCAATGAGGGATGACTCATTCATGTCAGCTATGGATCTAAGCCTATGCATGGATGTAAGCCTGGTATGTACTAATCGCATATGTTTATTATGGAATGCTGATCAATGATTTTATTTTCTGTTTCAAAGGTGTGAAGTAGGCACTGAAAACTGGGTGCAGTGCAATGATGCTCCAGTCAAAATCTGCAAATATCCTGTAACCGGCTTGCTTGAGGGACGGTCTTACATGTTCCGTGTGAGAGCCGTGAACAAAGCAGGTATCAGCAGGCATTCGAGAGTCTCTGACCCAGTTGCAGCTCTTGATCCTGTTGACCTGGACAGGTTACAAAGTAAGTACTGCAAGCACTAAGAAGCAGTTCTGTATTTACCATTCAAATGTTAAGGAAAGGTTTTGTTTCTGGGCAATACTTATCTCTTCGTTTTGAACCTCTCCTTTACCTACATTATTTTCTTGTGTGCACCCTCTTACTCATTATAAGACAGAGATGCCCACACTGGCAAAAAGATCCATACTAGGTACTTGTCAGGAGTTGAATGGTTCCAGTTCATTTACATTCATATTTGCAGGATAACTCAGTATCTAAGAAATATGCACAACTAAAATGGATAGCATTAAAAAAGAAAACAAAATGAAGGAGCAACTTAGGAGCTCCACTTATTGACTTTCCATAGACTTCATTCTCCTAGCTACTAAAGACACTTTTGAAAATATTATCCAATATATCTATATTAGCTGAAAAGAAAATAATTGTTGTTTGAATTCACAGGCAATAAAAGTCTCAGTCTTCTTCCTCAGGCTGTCATTGGCAGCATATCCCTCTCTTCCCCGCCATTGGACACCCCTGATAAAATAACTTCAAATTTACAGGCAGATGGGTAGGATCTCTAGTACTACTATTGTAGTCTGTCAGAGGGGAGAGTAGTTTAGATGGACATTCTTTTCAGCTCAGATTTAGCTCTGTTCAAAAGGCTAACACAAAAGCTATGTGTTTCTAATGCCAAATGTAAATTATTTTGCACTGGCCCTCTGCACAGGCATCACAGTCACTTCTCTCCTGTAAACATTGAGTTGCCACTGCCATTTCAAGGTAGTCCTCAACCCCAAATGTCAACTGATAACATGATGCCTTGCTACTATGCCAGAGAACATCAATTAACAATATAATTCTAGGATGTTTTAATTATTCTTTAAACAGCATGGTACTGTCACCATTACTTTTCATGTAATTAATTCAATGTGAGTAAGGGTGAAGTTACATGTTAACCTTAGGCCATACTAAAGCTATGGAATATTAAGTGCTGCTAGATTTACAATGGTCTGTGAGCAGTCACACATTAAGGGTTAATACTGTTTCTTGCCTGCACAGCTCTGACTTGCCAGTATAGGGCTGGAGAGCAGGGGCCAGGCTAGGGGGCCAGGACAGCTGGGCTCTACCTCTGTTCTGGGCGGGTGAGGACAGCTGGAAGTGATGCATCCTGGGATGCTGAAGTTTGCAAATTGCTTTTTATCTCCCTGAAGTGGACTGAAGTTGCCCTAACATGAACGAGGTAGCACAGACCAGAGTTAACCCTTGCATGAAGTAGCATAACTTTGAGAAGCTCAGAGGGCACTTAGCACAAGTTAAGGATGCTCATGTTAAGTGCCCTTAGATCCGGGGTGGACAAAATATAACCCATGAGCTGAACCTAGCCCACTAACTGATTGGATCTGGCCCACAGGTGGGTGCCTGCCAATTGATTGTATCCAGCCTGGCTGTCCTTGTAGCGCTCCTCATGGGACTCAGCCCTGCCTTCACCCACTGGATGGTCCCAGCCCAGACCCTGGCCCTAGCGCTGACCACCATGCACAGCTTCCCAGTGTGGCTGCTGCTGCCATGCTGCAGCCACCTGAGTTACTGCTGAGCTCCCTCAATCTGCAGACCCTGGCTCTAGCCCTGACCAGCATGCACGACTTCCTAGTGGGGCTGCTGTTGCCACTGCTGCAGCCACCTGGGTTACTGCTGACCCCCCTCAACCTCCAGCAGCTCCTCCTCCTCCTCCTTTTGCCTCTGCTGTGCCGCTCTGGGTAGCAGGTAGGGCAGGGAAGTGATGGTGGGTATTAAAATGTTAAAATGGTATCTTCCGAAATATTTTATATGCATGGCCCTCGACAGCTCACCAAAACTCATTAAGTGGCCCTCCAGCCAAATGAATTACCCACCCTTGCCTTTGATGATCCAGGTGTAATGTGTAACTTCCCTAACAGTGACAGAATCAATATGCTATAATGAAGTTATAATACAAAAACTGAGATAGTGGGCACAGTTACCCAATGATCTTCAGTGTTGACAAAAATAAGCTTCAAAATCTGTAAACAGACTAAAGTAATCCAGAAACTAATTATAACAATATTTTCATCTACAGCTATTCATGTGGATGAAGGCAGACGTATTATGATTTCTCAAGATGAACTTGAAGGTATGTAGCTCTTCCATGGTTTCTTTTGTTTACATCCAAGAAATTTTAGAACATAATCAGTAACATAAGAGTTTGCAAAAAATCTATTTAGTGAACAAGTGCTTTGTAAATATAAAATAAAGCAGGCATCCTACCTCACAAGCCACAGATAACATCAGTTAATGCAAAAATCTGAGGGGTAGGATAAGGTCATGTTTTTGATTGTGCGGTATTACGATACAAATTATGTCAGATTTGGAATTCTAAAGGGTGAACATTATTGGGACTTAGCCCTGTGAAGTCTATGAGAGTCTTTTTTTCCCTATTCCCATTAATTATGTTGAAAATAGGCTTTTTTAGTACTTAAAATAATTTATTTACTATACTTCAACAAATCTGTTTTAAACTCAACAAATTGATGTGCTTTTGCAAAGAACAAAGACACATTTGTAGGGGATAAAAATAAAAATGCATTAAAGAGGATAGTAAGTGATGTAAATTATTGCATGCAAACTTCCAAGTTGCTTTTAAGAGCTGCTTTTATTTCAAAAAAGAAGTGCCATAGAAAACTAACTCCCAATGTACTCATTTTCAGCCTGGATTTTTAACTTGTAGTTCTAACGTCTTTGTGAATAAATTGTTATAGTTTCACCTTCTATGACTTATATTGTCATATGGAAAAGACATTTTCTATTTTTATAGATGGAATTCTAAGCATTTATTGGATATGTGCAGAATGTTGCGCTGTAAAAAAAAGAAAATGCCCAAAATACCTTAAAATCCCTCTCACGCTACTACATTTTGAGCCGCAAGAACAGGGTATTTATGGATATCTCCCAAATTGCCATTGCTGAACTGTTGCCAGGTGATACCTTATTCAGAGATAAACGAATATGCTGGAAGCTGTCATTTATAGGCTTGAAACACCTTTTGCCTGTACCAGGTTTTCAATGTCCATTCAACTAACAGAACATGGCCTCTGCTGTGGCACAGAGTGGCAATAAATTGCCTTTTTTGGGCAGATTAAGATTCCCTCAATTTGGCTCATCATCACATTCCTTGCAGGCCTTGGGTGGGAATAGAGAGGGGTATGTGGGCAGACAAGTGCTGCACTCCAACTAATCTCCAGATGACATAGTTACTTGAGAAAGTAGGAACAAAGGTGGCTGTATGCTACATTTGCATGTCTCTGATTCTGTAGGGCAGATCTAAATTATATTGGCTTGTAACACCATCCATATTAGAGAAGCTATCTTTAGTATGTTTTTTTCCTCCTGTACACTTAACTTTAAGCTCCTTTTCTATTTAAACTTACTGTCCTTCTGGAATTTGTATGGTTCAGTTTTCGATACTGACTCTTGGACTTATGTCTTTGATCAAGCATCTCTTATTTGCATACAGCAAGTGGCTTTATCAAGGCATTTTGCACAGCTGATTAAAGTAATTCAAATATGATCAAAGAAAAATCATGTGAGACAAATGCACAGATAGAAAGTTTTCTGTTGAATATTTTATTTCAGCAGTGAAAATAAATAGCCCACTTTTAATTTGCATACTTAGTTCCTTAAAATAGAAATGAAACAAGCTAGTAACATGTAAAGCTGATATTTTAGCCTTTAGTAGCTTTGAAATGCATTGTAGGGTGGGAGTTCAGAAAGATGAGCTGTCGCATAAGTGTTGACCTGGGTGTTAATCTGCTGTTTAACACTTGTAAGTTTATTACTTCTCCAGGCGATATTCAGATTCCAGGACCTCCTACCAATGTACATGCTTCAGAAACCAGCAAAACATATGTTGTACTCAGCTGGGATCCACCTGTTCCCCGTGGCAAAGAGCCACTGATGTATTTCATTGAGAAGGTACGGTACTGTACTGTTGCATTCAGCTGTAAGGCTTTTCATTGCCACATACAATTAAATTCAAATAATTTTCAGAGCCACAGAACTAACAATAAAACTAGCTCTCACTGAGGTCTCACAGGACCTCACACTGGCACCTTAGAGAAGGCATGGATAATCAAATATCTTATTACATGATTTAATGAGTGTTGAAATTCAAGATGCAGAGAAAAAAAAATGCTATTTACTCACTATTGCCTAAAAAGAGAACAAAAGTACCAGTACACTGTAGTAGTTTAATGGAAAGCTTATTTCTCAAAGCTTCATTGACTCTTTGCAACTTGCCTTTAATAAGAGGGAACTTATGGTTGCTGTGCCTTTGAAGCAGACCCAGGAGTAAATTGTGACCCATAACTGGGTCTCTTCTTCCCACTTCCTCCATGAAAACAGTAAATTATGCCAGCTCTTTACATGGCACAACTGTCTGTCTCTTCTGCAGTGATAGTTGTGGATGGATGTGGGAGAGGAGACCAAGCTCTTCCAACTCCATTAATTTTTATAAACTACCAACTGCCTGCCTACCTGTGCAGGAGGCTGCAATTTTCCTTCATGCTCTGTTCCACCTGACCTGACTGGCCTGAACAAGGAGGGAGGCTGAGCCTCTTTCAACACCAGTCTCTTCCACTTCTGCTCTGTGCTGCAGAGCCCCTCTGGGGGAGACTCAGGTTCAGCCTGACTTCTCCCCTACAAATGCATGCTTGTTCAGTTCTGATATCTTCCTAGATAAACTTCTCAGTTTCTCTAACTGAAATGATTTTCAGGCTCACAATTCTGGCCATATTTTTACCATTTTTGACTAATTTCTCAAATCCCCTCCTTCTCTCCCCCCCCGAGTTTTATTCTTACCAAGATTTCACTGCTCTTTCTTTATTTGGCTTCTTTTTTCTTCCGCATCTTCCAGCTTTTTCCTCTTTTCTTTCTTTCACAGATGCAGCTTTTCTCTCTTCAAACTACTCCACTTGCCTCAGTGATGACACATCTCCCAGTCATTTTTGACTAATTTCTCAAATCCCCTCCTTCTCTCCCCCCCCGAGTTTTATTCTTACCAAGATTTCACTGCTCTTTCTTTATTTGGCTTCTTTTTTCTTCCGCATCTTCCAGCTTTTTCCTCTTTTCTTTCTTTCACAGATGCAGCTTTTCTCTCTTCAAACTACTCCACTTGCCTCAGTGATGACTCATCTCCCAGTCCCCTTCCATCCACTCTTCTCTCCCCCCTTACTCTTCTCCTTAACTTCTCATTCTCTTCTGCTTCTTTCCACCACATCATAAAAATACGCTTTAGACAATCATCACTAAAAGAAAAAGAAACAAAAAACTCACGATTGACTCTATTTGCCTATCCAACTAGTGCTCCAGCTTGCTGTCATCTTTCATCTCTAAGTTCATTGAATGTATTATTTATAATTTTTCTGTAAAATTCCTTCCATCATAAACCTTCCTCATCCTAGACTCAGCCCATTAGATTTAATTAAAATAGCTGTCACAAACATCTCTAATGATATTTTGGTAGTTAAAGCTCAGAACTAGTGAGGATACTCATAATCTTTGATCTATCACGAGTCATTGGCACCACCAGCTCTTCTTGCAATCTTCTTCTTCATTACCTTCCAAGCTTTCTTGAAGTTCTTCTACCTCCGTGGTACTCCAGTGTGTCTACAGGTGCATGTGGGAGTTGTGAATTCAAATGTCAGGGTAAATTTTGACTTGTATTCTATCTTAATGTATTTATCTCCTTTTCATTTGCGTGTGTACTTCAGCTGCCCTCCAACTTTCTGTAGGGATTCCTCAAAGTTCCTTGCTCTCATCGGGGGAACAAATTCAACTACCATTCTGTGCTGTCAATACAGAGATTTCCAGGTTCCTCTCTTGTTTTCTATACTAACATATCAGGTTATTGTTCAGACTTCTCAATGTTTAGCTGTCAATTTAAGTTTAATACAAAGTGAGTTCTTAACCTTTCCCCAAGACCTCCTTTCTCAGATCACTGTGGACAACCCAACTCACCCCAAGTACTCACATTTAGGTTATGCATTTCTTATGGAATTCTCAATTCCCACATGTGATCAGTTTCTATCATTCACTTATTCAACTGTCAAGCTTTCTTTGATGCTCTCCCACATACCCAACAGAAGCCTCCCCTGCCCCAATGGTATCCTCCTCTACAGCACTCCTTAACACATTCCTTTTCTATGATTCCTAAAAAATCTTTACATCTAAGCTACAGATGTGCTCAGATCCCACTGCCTTTTATGCAGACTAGTGCGGTCTTGAACTCTTCTTTCTGATAGTACAGTCATCTGTTGTCACTTGACTTGCACTTACATTGAAAGCACTTAGAGTCAAGGACCCTCTGTGTCTTCTGTCTTGCTACACTGCATGTTTCATTATTTGTGCCCCATTGTGTAACTGTAATACACATGAATTATAATAATAATAATCCCTCTGTGCTGAAATGTATCCTGGATCAGAGTCTGACATCAATTGTGCACTTGAAATTTTTGATATCCACAGGGTTTACTTAAGAAGCTCTTCATAGTTCCAGTGACAACATATCCATATAAAGAGAAAGCAGTGGCAATAACAAACACTTGATTCATTACATAAAAAAGTACTAAAGGAAAATGATCACAAGAATTCTAAAGCTATAATTTCTTTATACAAATGAATGTTAAACCCTGCAAATCTTGACTCGTATGAGTAATGTTTACCTATATGAACAGTTGGCTTAATTCAAATGTGAACCACAAGGCAGGGCAGTATGTGCTCTCCAGGTACTCTGGGATATGATTAAACAGAGAGGTTTGTAGAAGAAAACTCTAAAATATATTAGAAATGCACTATGTTAAATTATAACTAAATATAAACCAGTGAATTGATTCTTGTTTCTGTCACATTAAAGCACCCACAATTAATTTGCTTCAAGTCAAGGCTCAGTACCAAAATATAAAATATGCAAAAAAAATGCTATTTACATATTTCCCATCTTTTTCATTAAAGAAGAAAATGAATGTTACTTCTGCTGCTGCTGCTTCTTTCTTTTGTTTCCAAGAGCAATGTCTGAGTTTAGCATCTATCAAAGGGATTTCAAAATATGGATTGTAGATGTTTTACCTTTGTATCATTTATTTGTGGTAACATCTGTTACATATAAGCTGCTAACAAAACAGCCAAAAAAGACTATTCTTTCTCTAAGGAATTCACAGTCTGAAACTGTAAATATGCTGCTCTTATAATTCGTATAGAATTCTGTGTCTATAATGTTTATGCAACTGTCTTTGTATGTCCTAAGACACTTTTACTCAAGCTGTCTACTGGACAATTCAGCCATCCTAAGGATACTGAAATAAACTGTGGCTTTTTTTTCTGGGTCAACTGATTATTTGGGGTAACTAATGTGCAGAATAGTTCGCTCAGAGCACTGGTTTTCCAGATCTTTCACTATGCTTTCTGCCATATACACTAAAGCCAGTGTCTAGCTCAGTACAAATTACAAACTGCTTTGTTCATTTTGCGTGTGTAGATGAAAATGGGGCCCTAAATTGAAGTGGTTAGGTGTCTGCTATTGCACAGTAAGTAATCTCAAGTAACTTAGTTACTTGCATTTTCAGGTAGCAAAATTTACTCACAATTAGAACCAATTTCTGCACAATAAGCATCGGCATGTGTAGATGTGGACACTTACTGCACAGTAACTAGCTTTACTGCTCAGTAAAGTGTCTTGTGTAGACGTGCCCAATATGTCTGCTTTTGAAAGGTGGAATGAAGAAAAAAAAATCTTTCCTTGTAGTAAGTAACTGACTAGCAACAGCTAAGGAACAGAGCCTGTACATTGTTCTGCGCCCTGTGAGTCATATGCAGATTGTATTATCCCTTTTGCTCATTATGATCTCAACTATTTTTACCATATTTCTTGCATATAATGCACACTGCAGTTTCCACCATCTGATTTATGGAATGTGCCGTATGCTAGAAAATATTGTACTTTATCCACTATCACAAGGGAGTCAAAAAAGATATTGTCTCTATCTCTTTGGCATCATGTCTTCTAATGTTCCCATGTGATTATGTGCCTGTGCTAACCCCAGTTGGCTAGCCTGCTCCATGCAGATGGATAGATGGACACAGATAGACAGGCATATAGATCTCCTCTGTAGAGTAGTTACCAGTAGGAGCAGTGAGGATTTGTATGCATGGGTATCAGGCATTCCAAAATTATTCTCCTTCATGAACACATTTGGTATGCTCAATTTTTAACAATTATGAAGTAATCATCACTTTTATTTTTATAGTCCATGGTTGGAAGTGGAAGCTGGCAGAGGGTCAATGCTCAGGTGGCAGTGAAATCTCCTCGCTATGCAGTGTTTGACCTTATAGAAGGAAAATCGTATGTATTTCGAGTCTTGTCAGCAAACAAACATGGCATTAGTGACCCGTCTGAAATAACACCACCTATTCAAGCACAGGATACCATTGGTAAGACAATTCATGAAATGCTGTTGATGATTTTAAAATGACAAATAAACAAACTCTCTATAAATTCAGAAGCATGCATGGCAATCCTATTCAGTTTTATAAAAATATGTATTTTAACTATCATACAAGGGATCAGGTAAGAAAACTGTGCCACGCTTTTGTAGAATTAATATTCAGGATTCTCCATCACTAGCATGTTTTTTTTGGTGAGAAATGGAAGTGTTAAAACATTCCATTGATTTCAGTTAGTCCTTCTTCAGCAGCACTTCGTTAATGTGACTACTCACAAAAGGAAGACTAGATGTTCTGGCCACACTCTACTTTTGGATAATTATATTATCTAACTCAGGGAATTATAAGCTACCTACATTTTCCTATAGTTCAATTAGATAATATAGGCTTCATTTCTCTTTCTAATAACCCCTGTTGTGAATTCTGGCTCATGTACAATTCCCATTGCATAGATGTTGTTGCATTTCAGTGATAGCAAGGGTATGGCTGGACATATAGTGGCAAATTTCAAAATTCAACTAAATCATATACCTGAAGCCCAGCCTTAAACTTATCAGAACAAAAAACTACGATGTGATTATTTTTTGTCCAAGCATTGGTGACAAATAAACATGTATCAGATATTAATAGTTGCTACTTACGGCGATTGTAGGTAGGAATGGGCACTCATTTCTAAAAACAGAAATGTTTGGAAAATTTCCAGTGCTAGAAATCTTTCTAGGAAAAGAAGTACACAGGCATTCTAGCCTGCAACCACCTCCTCTCCCCTGCTTCCTGTGCCTTCTTCAGACTGGGGTGATTCTGGTCTGGGAAAGGTGTGGCTACTCCACTCCCCCCAGTCTCCAGGGGAGATGCATTGCTGCTGTGTCCCATTGGCTGTCCTCTGCCTATAACAGCTGCTCACCTTGAAGGGTAGGGAGGGCTGTGTGGCCCAGGTGGTCTGAGGCAATGGGTGGTAGGCCTGTGCAAAGCGGCAAGTATTCGCTTCGGGTTTGGATTCAGCTGATTCAGAGTGACAGTGATTCGATTGGGAGATTTGAATCACTGTCCTGATTTGATTCAGCCGAATCAGACCCGAAGATTCAGTGCCGCTTCAGAGATTTGGCCATAGACTAAACAGGCAGCAGGTCTCACCACACCGGACACAGCTGCCTCCAGCTGGTAAGTCTGTTGTGTTGAGCGGAGGTAGGTATTTTGTTGTATCCATTGGGGAGTTCTTCTGCATTTAACTAGCTTAATTTAAGCATTTGCTTAAAAACAGTAGAGATATGCAATCAAGAGTAACCAGTTATATGGATTACAGGAAAGGAAGCATGCCATTATATCACATAATGATATTAAGAAAAAAGTCAGAGCTAGTGAGATCTAAATAGTTTAAATTATATAATGCTGTACCCAGATTAATTTAGTTGCTACCTGCTTATGTATCAGTGTCTTTAAATGCAACGAATATTTATGTCTTTCTTTTGCATAGTTGTCCCATCTGCTCCTGGTCGTGTAGTAGGCACAAGGAATACAAGAACATCAGTTGTCGTACAGTGGGATAAGCCAAAACATGAAGAAGATTTATTTGGCTACTACATTGACTATTCTGTGGTGGGATCGAATCATTGGGAATCTAGTAATCATAAACCTATTAATTATAATAGGTACTGATAATATCTCTCTGTTTCTACATATTTTGAAGTTTACTGAATGTTAATATACAGGCCTCTTTAAGGCTACCTTGAAAGGTATTTGAAGGAATGATTTTCATAAGTTTTGATTAAATATAAGCTTAACACTGTCTCCTTCTTTTTACCTGGGTTGTTCAACTCTTGACTTACCTTCTTTATGATAGTTATTTCTGACAATCAGTAGCCAAATTCCCCAAATGGGCTGTTTTGATTAGAATCACTCAACAAATGCAGTTTGTACATGTCATTTGTATACTCCTGTACCTATTCATACTAGCATACTATATGTTGTGAATTATGTATTAATTTATAAAGATGTTATATTTTTCCAAATCCTTTGATCAAATTATCCAAGAGTGGCTCTATGATATGATAAAAAGGATTATTTCTTGATTATATGTTTGTAGAACCTGGAGCACATATCAGTAACGACATACCCACATCCTACAGTATTCTGTAATGTCACAGCTACTAGATATAGCAACTCCAACCGTAATTGAGACTACATTGTGTTAGCCACAGTACAGAAGTGTATGTCAAGACAGTATTAGCATTGAAATGTTCAGAAACATGACATTATTATTATGGGGTAATTTGGGCTGAATGTTACATCATTGTAAATTAACTTGGTTATAAACGAACTTTCTGCGGTAAGAGCTACTCTAGTATGTGATCACTATATGGTAAAGAAGACAGTTTACATTGAGCAAATGGCTACCCAGGAATGAAATACCCAGGGGAAGGGTTCTTAACCTATGGTTCCTGGGCCAGATCTGACTGGAAGAACCATTTGATATAGACTGTGAGGCTGTAGCTTTGGTGGCATTCAGCATTGGGGGGTTTGCCCATGCTCCAGTAAAGTGTCCAGGCCACTGAGTGGTGAGGAACTTTCCCATCCCAGGCCACAGCCAGGCAGTGGGGGGAAGCAGTGGCAGCTCAGTCCTAGCAACAGCCCACCTAGGATTCAGCACACTGCTGGAAAACTTTGCTGACTGTTGGCCTAGGGAGTTGACATGCAATTTGTTACATAATCCTTTTTTCCATGCAGTTAAGGGGTAACTTTATCCTAGATTTGAGTGATTTAATGTGTTGAGTATCTTCTCCACTTTTACTATGAAATAAAATCAATTTTCAATGAAGTAAATGCGTTGTGTGTGCAAGATGAAAAATGTGAGGGAAAACAGGGGGAGAGAGTGGAGTACCTTAGGCCACACAGCAGGTTAGTGCCAGTTATACCATCCATAGTTCCTAAATTTCAGCACAGTGACTCTTTCACTATACTCTGCTGTGCCATACTTACACTTATTATTTTGAATAGGGTATATTGTACCTAGGAAAACACACAAGGGGCACATGTACACAAGATGTTTACTGTGGAGTTGCCTAATTAGCTCAGCAATAAAATGTCAAAGTCTATATATGCAGCCCTATTAGGCTGCAGTAAGCTAATAAATGCTGTTGTAAGATAGTACTGCCCAACAGAAGTACTATCCTACAGCAGCATCATTTGGTGTGCTGCAACACACGTATAGATGCTGATGGAGATGGCTGGGGCACAAGAGTGCTACAATGCAGGGGTTACCTGCCATCTAGCCTGCACTGGATCACCCTTGTGCCTCACCTAGCCCTCTGCAGCATGTTGAACTGGCTTGGAGCATC
>NW_005842152.1:1639156-1650293 GCF_000455745.1 Alligator sinensis | reverse complement strand
ATTCCTGGACAGCTGGTCACCTAGAAGGGTAAGCATCCCTGGACTGGCATCCCTGGATAGCTCTGGACAGCCCTGGATAGCTCTGGGGCCCTCTGCCTGCCAGGGCTGCTCTGCCCTGGTTCAACATGCTGCAGTCCTGGGCAATGTGTAAATACTATGCTCAGGAGCAATAAACTCCAGCACAAACTGACCTGGAGTTTATTTAGTTGAATTAATTTCATGTGTAGATGCACCCAAGGAGATGAATTCACTTGATCCTTGAGATGAACTCACAATGTTAAAGATACAAATATTTCCCAAATACAGTATGGAATGTTAGCTGACAGAAGCTTTAAACTAAAATCCAGATACATGCTGCTTTATTGCTTTTATTTTTTTAAAATCAGGTTTGTTGTTCATGGCCTGGATACTGGAGAGAAGTACATCTTCCGTGTGAAAGCTGTGAATGCCATTGGAACCAGTGAAAATTCTCAGGAGTCTGAACCCATAACAGTACAAGCAGCCCTTAGTAAGTGTGATTCTGTGCGACTCAGCTTTTAATGAGTTAAAATTTTGGAATGAATTAACTCTTCTGGTCTCAGCGGCTGGACACATAACATGTTAAAATTAGTGTAGCAAACATTGGTTTTGTACATTGAAATAAGGTATACTGGTTTCTGGAGAGGAAACATGAACAGCTCCTTAGGTAGTTGCTACAAGATGCCATATTGCTCACCACTAGGTGATAGAGTTGGTAGTAGCTACCCCAGAAAAGAAGCAGATACTGAGATACTCCTGGAAAGGACGACTGAATAAACTTTCACTCCTGTTTAACTCCACATGAGGATCTAGTAAGTTATATTAGCATAGTTGAATACGTATGCTGCATGTCCTTTCCCTTTTTATATGAAGTTCACAGTGAGTTATACTAAAGTAAACATGCTGTATATTGAGTCCCATGCTTAATGGAGTGCTAATATGTGGGATTGTAGCATATTTATCTTAGTAGTGTTTACTCATGCATTTGGCTATAGCATAAATGGAGAAAATAAAAAGAAGTTGCTTATAAAAGATCATGTTAAAAATACAGGGCCAGATTCAGTGCCATATCATAGCTGCTTTGTTCTGCTCTGGTAATGCAAAAGCATCAGTCAATCTGATTAAACTAGCTAGAGGTTGCTGTGTAACAGCTGAGTGGTGCAAATAAGTTTATCATTGAATCCATCCCCTTGGGTTGGTTTTCAGGTGACACTATTATTGCAAAACTACATTAAACAGAAAAGTTTGTTTGACTGGCTCCATAGGGTGACACAAACCTTGATTCTCTTTTGACACAAAACAGCTTGAGAAAACCATTTGCATCCTTTCCTCTGGCATCCTGAAAACAATGATTCAATCTAAGCGATAGAATTTTGCAACCCCAGTTCTCACTGGCTTCAGTATGAGTTGCATGTTTATTGGAGGGCAGAATTATTCCTTTGGCCACACACAACTATTATAACCCCTTGTATTCTGACTAGGTTCCTCCACTGAATTCAGAGCCCTGAGACTTGAATGAAAATCCATAGAAAAGTCCTGCACTGGGAAGATCAGTTTGATTAACAGGGTATACTTTCAGTAAGAAAGACCTATAGCAAAACACCTAATTAAATCTGTTCTCTCTTAGAGCTGTAGACAGAAGATAATAAACACAGCTTACCAAAATAATCTTTTAAAAGATCTGCTGTTGAAAATCCCTGTTTGAAGTCTTTTTCCTGGCCTTTGCTGCTTTATTAATTACAAATCTGTTCTATTTGATTGTTTAGGAGGAAGTATATCTCATATTGGTAGGTAGTAGGTTAACATGTCTACATCCGTTCACTCTAGATTATAATGCCTACACTATTTAACGTTGTGGTAACTTATGCTAAGACACCACTGAAATTATTTAGCTAGCTGTGAAACTAAAAAAAAGTAAAAATCACTGTTTCATTTTTTATCAACATAGAATTGTGAACATGTATGTTGCATGGGGTGCATTGTTAAACACATCTTGCCCACTTGTGTGTATGTGTTTGACTAACTTTGATTCATGTCAGTAGTCGCAATGGGAAGCTAGCAGAAATACATATATAGTAGAAGTGATTCACAAGTGTGTTTGCAGTATTATGACTTTATAGATCTATATGAGTTTTTACTGTGTTCATTATTGCTTAAGATGAAATAGCAACAACAGGTAAACCCTAATTTATTAGTGGAAGCCAGAGCCACCATGAAATGCTGAAACATTTTCTCTGATGTGTGTCACTGAAATGTTTAATTATATTTGGCTATGAATGATCCTTCAGAGCATGAGACCTCATCTGAAAAAGGAACAACACCTATATGTGCTGATTACTGTCAGTACCCTATGCTAATCATTAATACAGCTATAAAAGTAGAGACCTTATCAAGGCCTGAGTTAGATTTTCTTCTGCTTTAACTGTGATACCTGACATTTCCTGAGGGTCTCTAAGGCAAGCAGCTTAGCCAGCACTGTCTGTAGCATTCCAGGTCCAGGAAATGGTGTTTCTAGGCAGAGTTGTGATCAAAGATGGCAAATGCGAAATGGTGCCAAGGCTGATGGGTGCTAATCCCCAACACATATTACAATTAAAACATGATTAACTGATTAATCCTGTGTTCTCCAGATGCTGGGGGCACTGGTCAGCTGATCAGGGCTCCCAGCTGGGGGACCACAATGAGGTCTCATGGCTGGGAGCTCCATCAGTGATTGGAGCTCTGAGCCATAGGTGTGAACCATGTGCTGCCATGGCTGTCAGCTGATTGGAGCTTTCAACCACTGGAGTGCATGGTATGTCCCCAGGACTGGAAGCTCTGATCAACTGATGGGGTTCCCAGCCACGGGAATGAAGACTGCCAGTTCAAGGGAAGCCTGGGATCATGTTCCCGGGCTTCCTCTGCACCAGCAATATGGTATGATGGGATTTGATATTCAGTACCACAGTTGTGCTGCAAGCCATGCACATGTGATATGGCAGGTAGTATGATTGTTGGGATCATGCATCATATCCTATTGTACCTCTTTTGAATGTCTGTCAGTGTCCCTAAAGTAGCTGTAATAAGGAGCAAAAGAAAACAGTCTCATAACTCTCCTTGCTTTGTGGGCAACATGCCTGCTCCTGACTTCTCAAGTTATAAGACTGTGGGTAAAACTTATAGACGACATTAGCCTTCTAGTCTCAACAAAGCTTGGGTTTACAAATCTTAACAGAGCTCATTGTACTTCTCTTGCAGTGCATTTTGAAGTGTGATCTAGAGAGACAGAGGATTCCAGAATAATTGGTCAAATGTTACTTTAATTAATTAACAGTATTAAAGACTCTTAAATAAAAATGTTCCTTCCTTTCACCTACTCAGACAAGTTAGTATATTAGAAAGGTGTTTATGCAGGTCACATTCTATTCCATTTGTACTGTTTTATAACTGTTGTTATCAGCATACTTGCCAAAGAATGCAAAACATGTTGATAACTGGGCAGGTATAGCAGCAAAAATTTTCTTGGCAAAGGGGCTCTTACTTGCTCTCAATTGTCCACAACTACCTTGCCTAGGATTCCTGTTTTCCTAAGTGCATTTTTGATTCCCAATTTACAGTTCATTGCAAAGCTGCAATATCTTACATATAATATTACATAGAAAAGAAGAGTGAAAAATACCATGTTCTGCAACACTGCTGTGCTTTAGACACTGCACTAACACTCTATATCCTTGTTTTCTCATAGCCTGTCCATCATATCCTTATGGTATCACACTTCTTAATTGTGATGGTCACTCCATGACTCTTGGCTGGAAACTACCAAGATTCAGTGGAGGCTCTCCAGTTCTTGGTTATTATATAGACAAACGTGAGGCTCACCACCGTAACTGGCATGAAGTCAATTCCTCTCCTATTAAAAAAAGGATTTATACGGTTGGTATTATTTTATTCCCTGCGGATTCAGCCACTATTTTTATTATTTATTTGCATTTGAAGAAGTTTTATATTTTTGGAGAGACATTATCTGAAGTTTATTTCCCATGACTCGACCAGTTCTTTCACCAAACCTGAGAATTGGAGTAGAGAGGATTGCAAAGGAGAATGCTGGCAATGCAGTATCACCCCCAACCACCATATGCCTAGAGAGGAGTTCAGAAATGGCATTTATGGCTTAAGAGTCAGTGTGAAAACCCCACAGGTGTGTCTCTGAGACCTGGCAGTGGAGTGAAAAGGCTGGTCTCCAGGGCTGAGCAGATGGGTACTGAGAAATGAGACAAAGGTAGAGAAACATGGATGGACAGGGCTAGGAAGTGCTTTTTAGGGCTGTTTATGCTCTCATAAACAAAGGGAAAATGTACAGTTAATTTGTTTCTAAGGTTCACATCATGCAATGTGGCTATGCTTGTACTTAGGAGGGGGCTATCTACATAGTCATTTGAAGGGGCGGGGCTGAATTGCTGATGGAAGTAAAGTAGAGAGCTTTTAGATGAACACATTATTTTGTGCCCTGCTAGAAGCAGGCTAGGCCGTCAGGTACAGAATATAAGAACAAGGGGATTTAAAAATTATTTTTAATGGCTGTATTGCCTTGTTAGTTACTTTAGCTAATGTTAGCTATGTTATATATTAATTCTCCTGTATTAAGAATTTCAAGCTAGATTTTATTAGCACCTGCTGTTCCCCAAGCTTAGTCTAGTTTCACTTTGATCTTGGATTTGACACTCTTTTAGATAACCTTTCCAACATGTATCTCTCTGTTCCCATCAAAAATTAAATGTTACATTAAATTCCTTTTATTATCTCCTTTTTCTCTAAAGAATATTGCCCTAGTTTCTCTATTCTTTGTGAAAATCTAAGATCTTCTAGTTCCTCCATCAGCAGTGCCTGTCCTCAGCTGCAGCCTCCCTTCTACAAATACAGTAAAACATGAATGTGAAAAAAATTCTCCAGACTGTGGAGGTTCCAACTGCAGAGCTCCAGTAGGGGTAGGGAGAAAGCCAAAGGGAAGTCCAGAGACTTTGCAGCCTGTGTGGGCTCCAAAACTGAATTTGGTGATAATGTACTCTTTGAAAAAAGCAAAGGGCTGTGGAAAGGACAGAAAAGTCACAAAGATCATATTTTAGGTATAAAAAACGGCTTAGATCCCCTGCATATAAATCCTGCTTTGCTAATCCCATCCCCAGTGCTTTCTCCTTCTTTCTGTTGTGCTGTATGGTTCAGGAAGCTCCTCCTAGTCCTATGTTCTTATTGCCTGTTAATAATTAAAATGAGACAAATAAAATCCCCCTAGAATGACTGAAAAAACTCACCTAAGCAAATCAAATGCAGGGACTTTGTTACTGTGTAGACATACATCTTCCCCAAGACATCAGTTTCCTTCCTTTTTCCTGTAGTTTTCTGTTATCTTCCCTTCTTTTATTATTCCAGGTTGATTATCACTTCCTGTCCTGGGCTAACCTGTGCCCTTACTCTCCCAATATTTGCCTCTGCAACCAAGTAGATGGAGAGAAGGCTGGAGGGAAAGGAGGGAACATAAGAGTCCTCTCCATCACCCTCTCCTTGTTGATCTTAGCTGGCCATTCATAAGCTTCACCTTTTATGGAGCTGCAGGTGTATTTCCCACTGCAGCAAGAGGGGGCAGAGGAGGGAACTGTGCCTCTGAAAGGTGTATCTGTCGGCCAAGGCTGGGACTCTTCCTGGGAAATCACAGGCTGCCTAGATGTTCTCATTTAGCCCTGTATGAGCTCTCTGGGTGAAATTGTTAGATTCTTGGACCTTCTCATTTTACTTTCTTTTAAAACTCCTGGCATGTTGGCAAGTGTTTAATAATGAATAAATCAATGAGTGAATTTGTATTATAGCTATTACATTTCTGAGGTCTTGAATACCAACTCAGTTATTTGTTTCTTGCCTCATCTGAAAAGGTAGAGGATCTGACAGAAAATTCCTTCTATGAATTCAAAATTGCTGCTACAAACATTGTAGGCATAGGCCAACCTTCAGATCCAAGTGAGCACTTTAAATGTGAAACCTGGACAATGCCAGAACCTGGTAAGTCTATCACTTCTTTATAATATTCAATGTAATATATATGCCTTGCAGCACTGTCCATTTAATACATGTACACAAAGCTGTGTAGGTGTTGCCTTGGGACAGAGGGATGGACTAGGGTTGAAATTCTATTTCCCTTTGTGTGCCTAGGTTGTAGCTTTCCAGTCTAAAAGTTGTAGTTTTCCAGTCTGTAGGTAGCATAGGCTGAACATGCCCAGTAGGCTGTGACTGGCTGAACATGTGCTCAGCCATGTATGTACCTATTGAATGCTCCCATTGTGGACACGTAAGTGATATACTGCAAGTAGATTGAGTTATTCACATGTTACTGACTATATCCTATAAAACTATTGATTTGAGTCAGAGACAGATCGATTGTGAACAAAAGTCATTGCCACTTGATAACTGCTCAGCGTTCTTTGTCAAATGAAATGATGTTTTTAATCTACTTCAAGAGACTTGAGGGTCGGTGTGCACTCTTGGAATGGACTATCCCTGACTAACATAACATAGCAATTTATAATAAGATGGAACAGGTAGGAAACCTTTACCAGACCAACAGTGTCGAGCAAAGACTAAGAGAATGATCTATATCCTATTGTATTCAGTTTGTGGCTAGAAACAGATGTCATCTTTGGAGTGAGATCAGCAGAGCCAGGATATTTCCCAGCACAGCCGATCCATTTCATTGGCATGTCATGCAGGATCAAGACCCTGCTGCTCCCAGGGCTTCAGGAACCCAATCCTGAGGGACAGTAATCCTGGGTGCTGTGCCGAGATGGGGTGTGGCAGTGACATAGGTACACCATAGGAATCCCCTGTAGGTTCCTTCTGCTTGCAGAAGTGCATCCCAAGTCAGCCAGGTATGTGTGCTGCAGGAATCCCATGTACGAGATTCTTGTGGTGCGTGTCTGCATGGGAGAAGGGAAATCCTGTGCAGGTTCTCCTTTTGCAAATGGGTGCCCTGAGTCAGGATAAAGCAGTCAGATATGTACACTGTGAGAATCTCCTGAAGGGGAATTATTGTAACACGCAATAAGCAAAAATATGTCTTGCCATTTATGGCTTGACAAACTACGACTACCTTTTGTAATGGCAACCTTTTAGGTATTTGGAGTGCAGCAATGGACATGGATGTCTACTTGCTTGAAACTTCTGCTGCTATGAAAATTTTTATGGAGGCAGAAGGGAGACTGTTTATACTCTCTCTTCCCAATGACTTCATAAAAGAGGGTTTGAGCCCTGAAGTATCATAAAAATTAAGTTGGTCCCTGCAGAACTTACTGTTACGATCTGCTGCTGAGATAGCAATAATTTCTGTGTTGCTGTCTATGCACCTCAAATATCAGCATTCAGAACTGTTAATCACAAACAATAAATTCAGTTTTAAAAATGTTGAATAAGCAAATGCCACTGACTTAAGGTTCCCTGTCCACAAGTACTTAAAAATATATATTTAGCCTTGAACCATTAAAGATTGCTCTTAGAGAGCATGCAGAATGATTTTTCCACCAAATTTTATTTAATATGAGGTTCCTTATTAAAGGAGTCCTTATTCAAGCTGAGTATCATTTTTCTCCATGAGTGGACACATTGACTTCAGTGGAATTAGTTATATAAGGCACTATTCTGGAAGAATAAAGGTAGCTTAGGCTGAACCTTAATAAAAGCATACATGATTTGAAGGATCCCTGGCTAGCAATATAACACATATTTCAAAGCTTGCTTCCAACAGTTACTTATGGTATTGAAATAATACAATTGAACATTGTACTTTTAGTTCAAAATCTAATTGTAATATTCTGGGATGCAAAACCAGGAATCTTACCATAAACTTCAATGGGTACTGCAGGAAAGTTCAGCAGTTGGTTTTTTGGGTTTTTTTAGACTCTAGAGTTAATACTAGCACTTTAACAATTGAGATAAATACGCAATATTTATTCAGTTCTTTGATAATGTTAAATTTAATTAATTAAAATAATTTTAATTTTAATTATTATGCATTTAATTTTTTTTCACTAAAAAAGTTTAGAACTACTTTTGTAAAACAAGTTAAAATTCTCGTGGTCTTATGAGTGCTTTACACTATAACTGTGAGGCTGGGCTGGAGTTTTAAGTGAGGAGAATTTGATGTTTCCTTTTAAATTATATATATGAAAATTAGCTTTTGCTTAGGTAAGAAACCATTTTAGCCAAATTCTTATTAAACCATTAAACTTTTCTTCAATAATGTTGTACTAGTATAAGGGACTATAACCTGCTTTCCATTATCATTACCCATTATCAAATTTTCTGATCCCTTTGTAAGTGTTTATGATCATCTAAATCTCAGTGAGGCAGTTACTCTGCAAAGTGGGAAAATTCTGAACTGATTACTTCTGCAATCTTCAGCAGGGCTGTCCAACTGATGGCCCACAAGCCACATGTGGCCTGTGAGGAGTTAACATGTAGCCCACAGGCTTTCACCTGGCTGCCATGCCAACTATTGCTCTTGTGGCCTCAGTGGTTGGGGTCTGCATATACCCCTTCTCTCCTCTGGCTTCTGGTTCCTGTCCCTGCTCTCAGAGGTGAGGCAGTGCAGTAGGAGTGTGCCAGGTTGCCTGGTGCGGCATACCTCAGGTGGACTGCTTGTGTAATTTATGTGGCCAGAAGGAGTGTAGGGGAGCTGGGCTACCTGAACTACAGGGAGGGATACCCACATGGTGCATGTGACTGGGAGAGGGTGGTTTACCATGTTCCAGGAGCAGGAGATGGGGGAGAGCTGGAATGTGAGGTCGGGAGCACAGCCAAGGGCGGACACAAGAAGTGTGGCCCCCAGGTCTGTGGCCCATGCTGCATATGGTTGCCCAGAAGTTGGACAGCCCTGGTCTACTAAGTCAATGTAGTTACATACAGTACACACCATATACATTAGCATAGCATTTGTACCCTTGGATTAAATATTATATATATATTAGATTGGACATTAGGAAGAATTTCTTCACAGTTAGAGTGGCCAGGGTCTGGAACGGGATCCCAAGAGAGGTGGTGCTCTCCCCTACCCTGGGGGTCTTCAAGAGGAGGTTAGATGAGTATCTAGCTGGGGTCATCTAGACCCAGCCCTCTTTCCTGCCTATGCAGGGAGTCGGACTCAATGATCTATTGAGGTCCCTTCCGACCCTAACATCTATGAATCTATGAATTATGCATGTGTGTGTATTTGTGTGTGTGTATGTATGTGTACACACACACACATGTAGAGCTATATCTATATCTATATCTACACACAAATACACACACACATAAAATACCTAAACCAATTTCTAAAGCAACATGCGGATAGACAGGAAAAGTTTCCATTTCCATAACGGACTACATGACCTTTCTGTTCCATGGACTGATTGCATTATTTTCAATTCTCATTATGCAGCTAACTGAATAGGTATCAATAAATTTCTCCCTCCTATAAACAGGACTGTTAAAATGTTCCCTAAGCCTTGTTGAAAGTAGTATTAGAAAATGACTTAGCAGCAATGAAGAGAAATTGTGATTTAATTAAGATGGAGCCAGTATCTGGGCCTATTACCCTTACATAAAAAGATTAAGGACCAATGTGATGTGGCAACAACATATTTATAATTACTGTAGTTACTGAGGAAGTCATTTTTAAGATGGAAACGAGTTTTTTCCACAGAAAGGCTACAACTCTATGCAAGATTTTCGGTGTGAGTAACAGGTTTTTAGTTCATCATACTGGGGTGTAACTAAATCCATGTAGGTTTTTTTTTTGTCTCAGGTGTATCTGTGAGTTAACAATATTATCTAATGAATTATTCCACATGAATGAAACAGAATGAAATAGTCCTCTGTCTTGTGACAGTATACATCATCACATCCTGCAATGCATTTTTCTTTCATCTGCTAATGGATACATAGAATCGTAGAAAGTTAGAGTTTGAAGGGACCTCAGAAAGTCATTTGGTCCAACCCCCTGCTCAAAGCAGGACCATTCCCAATTAGATCATCCGAGACCAAGTTTTGTCTAGCCAGATTTTGAAAACCTCGAAAGATTCACATATGAATCACTTCATAGGAAAATTAATTATTTGTGGTTGCATAGGCCACAGGGTTGGGATTTGCAGAGGACCCTATGAAGGTAAAATATTAAACCTGAGATCTGTTAACCCCTTTGAAACTTCCTTGCATGCAAAATCAATTAGCTCTACTCAGTACATCTAAAAAGGTTCACAGATTTATATTAAAAAACCGAAACATAACTGATGTGTTTATGGTGAAGAAACCCTTATTTTCCTACAAAGCATGCTTGCAGATTCTCTTATCCACCATAGAATTTCATGTGTACTATCATCATTACATAAAATATGATAGTGTGAAAAGAAACCCTGGTATATTCTCAAAAGGTTCAACCATCTGTGTTTTTGAACAGCAGCAGTATTAGAGAATCACAGGGTTCGAAAGAACCTCAAGGACTATCTACTAGGTTTTGTTAGCATGACAAACAACTGATATGATTACACTCTTGAACCCCATTGATAAAAATGAATTTGAAAATTGGAGGGTTTTAAAGAAATCTGACAAGCTGAGTGACAAACAACTGCAGTGAAAGTGAAGGAAAATGCAGTGATGGGAATATTACCCTACATGGGATTATAGGGAAAACACAGTTCTTTCTGTTTTAATTGTCCTTTGTTTTGGTTTTCTTTATAACTATGACCATCCACCTCACAACAAAAAACCTCTTTTATTGAGGCGGATATAGCCTGATCTAAACCCACTGAACTAGAATGGAAAGGCTCCCACTGACTTCTGTGGATCTTGGATCAAGCCAGTGGCTCCTGTTTCATGCACAGCAATAAAACTAAAAATATTTATGCTAAATCACCAATTTGATTCCAAACTCAGTGAGCAGTAGCAAATTGGAACAGTGAATTTAAACTGCAATAAAAAGAAGCATTTATTTCTCTTTGGAATATTTTAGAGTGCATGGATTTTCCAGATGAATAATCTTACTTCAGCATCAAACTACTGAGATCCTGCTAATAATGCAGCTTTGGAATACTAATGCCCATCTTGCCTAAGGACAGCAAAC
>NW_005842152.1:1631467-1639125 GCF_000455745.1 Alligator sinensis | reverse complement strand
AAAGAGACCTAAAGCATTTCATTCTGGGCAAGATTAGAATTAGAGATTTCTTTTATTCTGGATGGAGAATTTTGAACCACGCCAAATAAAAATTTAGATGGTACCTTTCCCCTGAAGATAGCCAGTTTTCATAAAGTTAAGTCTAACTCTAAACTTTCAATTTTTAAAATGTTTTAGGTCCTTGCTATGACCTGACTGTTTGTGAGGTTAGAAACACATCATTGGTACTTCTATGGAAAGCTCCTGTGTACACTGGCAGCAGTTCTATAACTGGGTATTTTGTGGATTATAAGGAAGTAGATGTGGAAGAGTGGAGCACAGCTAATGAAAAAACAACTTCACATCATTACTTGAAGGTAATATCAAATAGATGGATGATATAGTTACTGATGTTTCAATGAATTGACCAAGCACTTGGGATAAGATCAGGGCCCACTGAAAACAATGGTAGAACAAATGTGGAATACAATTGGTCAGGATTTCATGTTTGATTCTTTACTATAAATGTGACCAGTTATACAAGTTTACATATACTTTACTCTGTTCTTTTCCAGGTTGGTGATTTACACGAGGGTAAAACCTATGTTTTCAAAGTCCGTGCAGTGAATGAAGCTGGTATAGGCAAGTCATCTGAAGTTTCTGAACCAGTGTTGATGGAGACCAGAGCAGGTATGCTATGTAATTTCCAGTTCTTAAAAAAATTGAAATTTTTAGAAGCAAAATTGAATTGTAAAAACTGAAATTTTTAGGTGCAGGAACTAAAATTTTACCAGCTTTGCTTAATATATACTTATCTCTGTCATCATGTTGGTCCTTGTACTTTTCTTTTAATGTAGGACATACCTTGAGAACTAAAAATAGTGAGATTAGTTAATTGTAAATCTAATTTGGTTGTCTAAAGCAATACAGAGCTTTTAAGTGCTGCCTACTATGCTAAATAAAGTAGCAAATAAATATTGATATGAGCCAGTGTTAATGTTATTCCTGAAGTAGGTATTCAAGTATGGAGTATATGCAAGTATATTAGAAACATGTCGCAAACATGTTTTTAAATAATATAGAAAGGCCAGATTTTCCCCTATGCTAATCAGTACTTTACTCCATAACTAGATTCCATGATTTCAATGGAACTGTCTAAGATAAAATCTTATTTGAGAAAAGGAGGCACAAGATGGCTTGCAGATTTATTAACGGTGTAAAATTTGGTAAATCCTGGTTTACTGGTTATCATTTCTTATTAGTTTGCTTTTCTTGTTTATTGTCAGTTTCATTGTAGAGCTTAGTGCAGGAATGGGCATGTATTTGGGCCTGCAGGCCACATAGGCAGTTTGGGGGAGCTGTCATGGGCTGGTCAGCACCCCACTCCCCCACAACAGCCTGGAGCCTGTGTGCCCTGCAGCTCCTCACTTCCATCAGTGCTCATAAGCAGCTGAGTGCACAGCCTTGGCCCTGGCCTGGCCCAGCCCACCCAGTGCCCCCTCAGGACCTGCCTTAACTGGGGTGGACTAGCTTCATCCCAGCCAGGACCTGTGCACACAGCCCCAGCCCTGACCCACCCCATGTCTGTTCCAAACTGGCCCACCCATGATGAGCAGTGGCAGTGGCTAGGCAGAAGCTGCTGCTGGGCACGGGGGAAAAGCAGCTCCTCCCCCTCACCACTGCTGGGCCCTTTTTGCTGCAGCCACCTGGAGTCCATGGCCCTGGTGGACCATGGCTGCCCTGCAGCTTCTCTCCACTGCCACTGCTGCACCACTGGGTGGCCTGGAGGTGGCGCTGTTGGTGGAGGTGACTGCACTGGAGAGGAGCCACAGGGCAGCCCAGGTGCAGGCTTTGGGCAGCTGCAGCAAGAAGAGCCCAGCAGCGGTGAGGGGGAGGCAGCTGTTTTTCCCCCATGTCTAGCAACAGCTTCTGCCCAGCTGCTGCTGCCACTCATGGTGGGCAATCAGGTCCAGAGCAGGTGGGGGTGGGCCAGGGCCAGGGCTATGTGCATGGGTCCTGGCTGGACTGGAACTGGTCTGCTTTGGTTGGGGCAGGTCCAGAGTGGGCACTGGCTGGGCTGGGCCAGGGCCGGGGCTGTGTGTGTGGGTCCCTGCCAGTTCCCATGGGGCCAGGGCTGGAGTCCAGCTGCAGAGCTGTCCCAGCCCCACTGCATGCCCAGGGGTGATGGGATGTGCCACGGGCCAGACAGCATCGGGGCTGAGCAGGACCAAGGGACCCACCATGGGCCAGACAAGTCTCTCCGCAGGCTGGATCTGGCCTATGGGCTGTATTTTGCTGACCCCTGGCTTAATGTCTCAGCAAGCACCCAGCTGAGGGGAGTAGTAGATATGCTGGCTGGTAGAGCTAAGATTCAGAGAGACTTTGGACCAAAAGAAACCAAATAAGATTCAATAAGGGCAAGTGCAAAGTCTTGCACTTTGAACGGATCAATCCCATGCACTGGTACAGGCTAGGAACTGACTTGCTAAGCAGCAGCTTTGCAGAAAAGGACCTGGAGGTTATAGTGGACAGTAAGCTGAACATGAGCCATCAGTGTGTCCTTCTTGCCAAGAAGGCTAATGGCATACTGGGTTGCATTAGTAGGAGAGTTGCCAACAGATTGAGGGAATGATTCTTTCCCTCTATTCAGCACTGGTGAGGCCTCATCTGGAGTACCGTGTCAAGTTTTGGGCTCTCCACTATAAAAGGATGTGGACAAATTGGAGAGAGTCCATTGGAGGGCAACAAAAATGTTTAGGGGCCTGGGACATATAGCTTATGAGGAGAGGTTGAGGGAACTGGGCTTATTGGGCATTTTTTATACATGTAAGCGCCGCAGCGCTGGGCGCTTTGAAAAGCGCCTGGTGCTGCAATGCAAGCAGTTGTATAAATGGCATAATGCGTGTCAGTGCAAAGAAAATGGCAGTGGTACCCCCAGTTTAATAACCTTTAAACTAAAATATCTCAAAGTTGTTTTAGTTCAAAAGCGCACCACTGCCATTTTCTCTGTGCTGACATGTATTTTGCCACTTATACAAGTGGAAGCGACACAGTGTGGTGAGTGTCAGCTCACATGCGGAGCATACCCAATTAAGCAAGTCTGCTCCAACATGATGGATCTCTGGCATGTCACAGCGACAAAAAGTATGTGTATAAATGCTCATTTAGTCTGTAGAGTAGAAGACTGAGGGGGTTTAATAGCAGCCTTCAATTACCTGAAGGGGTGGGGGGGGGTTCCAAAAAGAATGGAGCTAGACTGTTCTCAGTGGTGGCAGATGACAGAACAAGGATCAATGGTCTCAAGTTGCAAAAAGGGAAGTTTAGGTTAGATATTAGGAAAAACTTTCGCAGTAGGTAGGTAATAAAACATTGGAACAGGTTACCCAGAGAGGTGGTGGAATCTCCATCCTTGGAGTTTTTAAAGACCTGGCTAGACAAAGGCTTGGCTGGGATGATCTAGTTGGGGATGGTTCTAATTAGAGCAGGGGGTTGGACTACATAACCTCCTGAGGTCCTTCCAACTGTAATTTTCTATGATTCTATGACTATTATTTTAGACTTTGATTTCTTTGTATAACACAAGAAACACTCCAGTATGTCACACCCTAATTTTGCAAATGATGCAAGGGTATATTTAAATATACCCATTCAGCAAAGTCTTTAAATAATTGCTTAAGACTCATTGCTGGAGCAGCATGGATTTAGATATCTGCTTAAATGCTTTTCTGAATTGCACTTCTGAAGAATAAATGCTACTCTGGCCATTGTATGTGAATTCATTCTCATTTTTCAGGAACGAAGGAAATCTTTTCTGGTGTAGATGAAGAAGGTAATATTTACCTAGCTTTTGACTGCAAAGAAGCTACAGATGCATCTGAGTTTACATGGTGCAAATCCTATGAAGAGATTGATGATACTGATAAGTTTAATATTGAAACATCTGGAGACCAGTGAGTGCTACATCTCTGTATAGAGACAGTAGACATTTGTTCTTGTAAAGGTTTGTTTGCTTGTGGCAAAATCTCTAACTATATATTTTTATTTGATGCCTTTAGTTCTAAGATGTACTTTAAAAATCCTGATAAATCAGATTTGGGAACCTATTCCATAGCTGTTACTGACACAGATGGTGCCTCATCCAGTTTTGTTATGGATGAAGAAGGTAAGACCACTATTGTTTCAAGTCCCTTCTAGCTATAGCTATAGCCTCTTTCCTTAAATCTCTTTCCCCAGAAGAGATGTATAACCAAACTGATAACTTTGTAGGGGCTTTGTAACTGTTTTGGCACTTAAAAGCACACATTCTACTTTGTACATAGACAACAAAATATAAATGTATGTACAGGATTTGTGGGAGTTGCTAATTTTTTTGACTATCATACTAGTGAAATTTGAGCATAGTATTCAAGGAACTATAGAGGTAATATAAATAAAAGTAAAGGGTGAACACAATTCAAAAGGATATGCACTTTATATTTTAAAGACTTTTCATTTTGCTAGGCATGCAGCTGTATTTGCAAAAAATAAAAATCCTATTAGCTTTCCTTGCACTAGCTATTCAGGTGAATTTCTGAAAATCTAATTATTTGTGTATGCTGTTTTTTTTGGAGTCTGTATAGCTAATTGTCTATTCAAGCTGTGTTCTGAAATTCTATGCCATTTTATTTTTCTTTTAATAACCAACTATCCTTCAGCTATTTAATCTACTCTCTAACCTCTGTGCATTATCCAACTTGTTTAAGACACAGATGCAGAGTTATGAGTTCTTAAAAATACAACACTAACTTATAACTGTCAAGGTGGAAACATGTAATCTTTCTTCACCTTTTTCTGCCATAAACACTTATGTTGGCACAAAAGCTAAGTAGGCAGTTGTGCATTCCTCTTTTTGTACCACAAATGCCCAAAATTTGTGGCCATGACAAAGATATTTATAGATTGGGCTTCTTTATTGCAATAGACATCTGTTTTGCTTTATGGTGGGAGAGTGTGGACAGCTCTGGCTGCCCATACTCTCCAGTCACAATGGGCAGGTGCTCTGGAGGTTGAGGGGCTTGGTCCTGTGTACCTGGGGAATTTCTGAGAAGGAATGGGCCCCCTTGACACCCTAGAGTGCCTATCTGACTTTCCCCTCTAATAGACATGCAACCCAGAGAATCTCAGGGCATATCTCAGTAAGAGACACAGCCCTGGGATCTCATGGGTGCCTGTGGGAAATCCCAGCGGTTCATCTCGCTAAATGGGTCAAGCTGAAAGGGTTCCCCACCTGTGGAGATGCATCCTGAAGAGGTGTGGGAGCTGGGGAATTCCTAGAATCCTATGCCTACATAGTGGGACCTGTGCAGATCTCACACCAACCTGTGCTTTACATAGAGGCATAAGTCAGCATGGGTCCTGGCACAGATGTGTGGGATGGTGCAGGAGCCAAGGAATCTCCACCATCCTGTATATCCACATGGGGACCTGCACTTACCTGTCCTCCATGTGGAGCATGGGTCAGTGTAGATCCCAGGATGGAGACGGGGTCACATGAGTTCCTGTCTGAAGGCATCGTTGAATCAGTGGCAGAAACGCAGGAGGGCATAAATACACTCACCAAAGCCTGATTGGAAGGACAATGCATGTACATGCTAATCCTGCAATATTTCTGCTTCAGGACAAACATAGGCACAATTTGTCCTGGGACAAATTCAATGTTTGTTCCTAGCCTTAGAGTGAGAGTGACTGTGTGTGGTACTCCATACTGAACTTACAGTTGTTGTTGCTGTGAATCAGGTGTACTAAATGGGTTCCTAATGAACTGGGAATTTAGGCTGAATTCAGGTGCCTCCCCATTCCAGTCTAGATTGCAGTGGCCTTAAAGCACTCCACAAAATAGTGGCAAAATGGCCTCATTGTAGAAGTTTTGAAAAAAATTAAAGGCAGAATTTTCAAAAATACCTAAATAATTTAGGAATACAAGACATTTTTATACACTCTCTAGGGATGGGGAGAGTGGTGCCTTAATTAGAGACACTCTAAGAGCTGCTTTAATTGAAGCACTCTCTGCATTTCATGTATCAGTGTCCCCACACTTCAAATGTTGGCGGGGGCACTTTAACTACAGCTTGTAGAATGAGCTTTAGTTAAAGCACCCCCTTCACCATTTTGAAGGGCAGGGACACTGATACATGAGATGCAGAGGCTGCTGGAGCATGCTAATTATCATGCTTCAGCAGACTCAATTAATTGAGTCTGCTCTGATGCACTGTAGTTACAGTGCAGTGGAGCAGTCTCCCTGCAAGTCTGCAGGCACCCACAAGGGCCACTGAATGATAGCAGTATTTGCGCTTCTAAATTATTTTGGCCCTTTGAAAAATCTCACATTTTCTTTTTTCATTTGTTACAAAACTACAGTTTAATCATCTTTCAGTCCAGATATTAAAAGATAGTTGTACTGAATCTAAAACTGAGCATATTCTTAAAAATGTTTTCATTTTTCATATGACACATTGACGTTTTGTCCCCTGCATTCTCCCTAAACTGCAGATTAGCACCAGTCTGGATAAGGTTTAGCTTAGTTGCTCTTTACCAGCACATTTTTTAAGTACTGTAAAATAAAAAACAGATGTACCTATATACAGCCATATTAAGAGCTCTGCTCAATCTGCCCCAGACTGGAAAGACTGTTCCCTGACCTTACCTTATCAATTCCCTCTGCACAGTAATAGATAGTCATGGATGCACCACGACAAAAATAGAGTATTGTTCTCCCACTATAACTGAGTATAGACATGAAGGGTCCATGGCAACATTATCATGCAAGATAGCTGTCCATACTACAATGAGGAGCTGGTTGTATTCCTGCAGAGGAAACAATCTTCACAGTCTTTATGAGGCAAATCAGCTCATAAAATTGCACATTTACTTACCCATTCTTCATGTCAGCTTATTACAGAGCAGTTTTAAATTAACCTAGATGTGTAATCTACCAGCAGTAGTGCTTGCTAGGGGGCAAAGTGAAGTTTTAGAGCACAGATTAGTGGCTTGAGTATAGGTGTACCCACTATTTGGAAAGGTATGAGGCACTGTTTGTCACCTTTAACTCTACTAGTCCAGGTTTTAGGCCTTGAATATCCGTTTTTAATTTGTCTAGTTTTAGACAACATGAACTGAGCATTCCATTTTAAACATGATCTTACTAAGGATTTGTATAGGAAATCTCGTTCTTTATTGCTATTGTTATTTTATCATTATTTAATCATCACATTGGTATCTAAAGGCCTCCTTAGTACACTCATATGGTGTGTCCAGACAAGCATGCATGTGCCTCTTGCCCCGTCTCAAACCCCTTTGAGACGGGGCAACAGGCATGTATGGGAAAGAAAAAATGTTCCCCAATCTGCAAGTTTGCAGCGTGGGGAGAAAATTAGATCCCTGGATATCCAGGTTCTAACACAAATCAAAGTTTTAAGAAGTGGGGCAGGCAACCAGAGGCTGAGTCCTCCATGGAGATGCTCTGGCTGCCAGAGCATCTCTGTGGTTGGCTCCTTGCACTGGTGCTGAAACACCCAGCTGGCCAGGCCACGTGTTCAGCACCAGGGCTGCAGTGCTGGTGAGTAAGGGGTCAGGGGGGCTGGAGGAGGGGACCATGGGAGAGACCCCTACTAGCCCTGCCCACTCCCCCAGCCCTGCCCTGC
>NW_005842152.1:1631041-1631373 GCF_000455745.1 Alligator sinensis | reverse complement strand
CATCTCCCTCATCCCCCAAAGCCCCCCTGATCCCTGCACCCCCAATAATTTAAAAAAAACCCAACCCCCCAGCACTTACCAGCAGTTCAGCTGCTGTCTGGCTGATTTGGGCAGCACCCAAAAAGCGCAGGGCAGAGGGACAGCCCCAGTGGCCCCAGCCAAGACCCTGCTGCCCCCCACATGTCCTGTGCTGCCTGGGGGGGCTCTGTCAGGAGGCCCTGGAGCCCCCCCACCTCTGCTTCTAGAGTAAGTAGAGGCTTTTTTTTCTGTTTATTTTCCCATTTTTTGCTTCTTTAAGTGAAGCGAAGCCCACAGCCCATTGGCAGCTGGCT
>NW_005842152.1:1621774-1631031 GCF_000455745.1 Alligator sinensis | reverse complement strand
GCAGGGGCCATTTGGCTCCTGTTGGGGGGCCAAATCTCCTGTGGGGGAGGGGACGTAGCCCCTGTGTGGGGGCTGAATCCCCTGTGGAGTTCTGGCCGCTGCCCCTCCCGCTGTGTGCGGTGCACCAGGGCTTTCACTCCCCAGCATCAGTGTGCCAAGGGATAGAGAGGGAGGCCCCACGCAGGCTGATTTGCCCCTGGCTGTGGTGGAAAAAGTGGGACTCAGCTTGCGGCAGTGAAATTGAAAGTGCCACGGTGGACCTTCCAGTTTCACTTTTGCCATGTCGATCGGCAGGGGATACATTAGGTACCAAAGGTTGAGAACCACTCGTCTAATACATAGTACTACATACAGAGCTATCATTTTAGCATTTCTGATAGATCCCCATATGTATCACCTTACACATCCTACCACTTAAAACCATCTCTTAGCTGTCCACCCACTTCCTCAAACTTTATAAATCCTCCTGCAATATTGCTAAATCCTCTACTGTTTCCTAAACCCTTGCTAATTTCTTCTTGTCTCTGTGTTATCTGTAAGTTTTGAAATCATGCAATTACTTTTAACTTCCAAGTCCCCGTTAGTAATAAATATGTTAAATAGGATTAGTCACAGTAGCCAGCTATACGGAATCTTGCCTCTTAAGCCATCTTGAGGAGGATTTACTGCCATTTGGACTGATTCTTTGGGTGTTTCTTACCACCAGCCCTCAATCTAGCTAGTAATGAAGCTTTCTCAAAATGATACCTCAGTGTTCAGGATCAACAGTTAAAAGAGAGAGTTAGATGCAAGTTAGATTCTATTACCTGTCCATCCTTAGTATAAATTCCAGAGGAAGCTTAAAATGAGTTTTACCTGCCTGTTTAGATTTTCATGCACTTTAAATATGAAAATGTACTTAATCTACCAACCAGAATATTAACTCTTCTGTCTTCTTAACTCTAGTTTTTGAAACATGAAATTTCTGGTGCTGTTTGGGTATTTTTGCCCATGAGACATAAGTTGATTATTGATTCTTTGATCTGATTTGTAAACGGTTTTGACACTGGTATTTTGACTCTTTGTTAGAATGTAATTTAAACATGAAAATTATTCTTCATTTCAGAGTTTGAACGTCTATTAGCATTAAGCCATGAAATAAAGAATCCAAGTAAGTAGAACTTTTGAATCTAGTATTTGGTTCCTGAAGTAATATAATTACACACTTATATCTAAAATTCCTGAGCCTCATTTTTCACAGCAAAACTTTGATCATGCTTGCTTATTCATTTAAAATAACATTAGTTTGAATCTTGACTATAGATATAGCCATTTTTATCGTTCAAATTATTTTGAAATTTGGGGGTTTATTGGCCATTGTTGGTGGTATCTGTATTCAGAATACCTACATATTGCATAAAACATGCACTATAAATTGTTTTTTGACTATTAGAAAGCAGCTTAATATTCAGCAAAAGAGAAGAATTTTGGTTATTCTTCCTTAAAATGTTTCAATACTTTGTAATTTTATATTCCTTAAATAATAGGAGTTTGCTCATATTTTGATACATTGTTCCTCTCTTTCTCACCAGGGCTCATGAATTATTGACTTTTGATTGCTTTTCTCATTTAGCAATTCCTCTGAAAACAGAGTTGGCTTATGAGCTTTTTGATAAAGGAGAGGTTCGTTTCTGGCTTCAGGCTGAGCACTTGTCCCCGGATGCAACCTTCAGATTTGTTATTAATGATCAAGAAGTTGAAAACAGTGATGTAAGTACATATGACAGGTAACATGTTTAATCTACTTTTGTATATGAATGATTTAAGAATATATTATCCACTTCACTGATGTTGTTTTGGTAATACCTGGAATTTACCCCATGATGTTATGCACCACATTTCATCTCTTTGGGGCAAAGACATATTTAATATAGTTTAAGGGCCTGGACTGTACACTACATTTACCCCAGTGCAAAAACAAAAGTGTATCAGAATATAAACCTCTTAACTAGCATGCCCAAGGCAGTGTAGAAATTCCCCCTGGAAGAATCAGTATACGTGTCATCCATCTGTAGTTTATCTCAGAAAGTTTGCTCAAGGCAAACAGGCTATTACTTGCTCCCTGCTTGTGGCAAAGTGTTGTAATGGATGTATGTCCTGAAAGTCACTTCAAGACCCATCAGTGAGCCATGGTAAAGATCATCCTTGAATTGAGCAATTGCTTATGACAACAACAGCATGAAACTACCCCAGGATGCTGGTCTGTCCATCTTGGTTCCCACTGCTGGAAGTTATACCGGTATAAATGTGTGGACTGTCTAGCATATTAGAGTACTCACCTGAGATGTGAAACACTAAGTTTCAAGTCCCTGTAATGAATCATATGGAGCAGGCATTTTAAATGTGGGTGTCCAAAATGAATACCCTAACAGACTAGTGGATATTTGGCTGTTATAATGGGACTCTCTCTCTGTCTCCCACCCCATAAGTATTTTTTTTTTGTTCATAGGATGTTTCAAAGATCCAAATTTCATTCCATGTCAGAACAAAAATCAATTTTGAAATCCTCATATTTAACACAAAACAGAAATGGTTTTTTTGTTCAGTCTAGCTTCCAGGCTAAGTATAGGCAGTTCAGTTTTGCAGGTTTTTTCAATTCAATTTTGGAGGTCAGTCTGAGCTAAAAAGATTGAACCAATAAGCAAGTGAATAAACATTCACTTTTGATTTTGGAAATTGAGCCACATGCCTGGAGTGGCCCAGGCCAGAGGCCTGGGGTGTTAGGGCATCTCTCTCTGCTTGGCTGAGCAGACAGTTTGGGTCAAGGCTAGCCCACCTGCCCTGTGAGAAGGGGTTTGTGGGGGAGGTGCAAAGCATCCTGGGGTGCTGGAGGTCTAAATTAACTTGAATCTGGAGGGGATCTGGGACAGAAGTTCAATAAACTGATTTAAACTAAATCAGCTAATTCTGATACTACATCCATCCAGGTTTATCTTAAAACAGTTTTGGCCATTTTGAAAGAAGTTTATGTGCACTGAACTTCTGTTGTGTTGCAGATTTGAAATGGTTTCTGATCACTTATAGCAGTTTATGTGTAACTTCTGTCCCTAGCCAATGATATCATCAAGATCAGAGCCCTCAAATTGAGAACTGAATATTTAAACATATAATACTAATAAATACACTTACTTCCACCATAGTAAACCAAATTTTAACCCCTCACCCCATCCTGAGAAGGAAAAGTACCTCAAGCAGTACCTCGTGAAAGAGGAATGACATATATTGCTCACCAGTGTACAAAATTAAGGTTTAGGGAAGTCTGGGCCTGTTTGCAGCTTAATTTGTTTCAGAGATCCACCTGTGTTAGGGCAGTTTCTCACTGCTGCCTGCATACAGGCCTGGCTTTGAAGCTATAATCTGTCTCTTAAGTGGCAGAGGACATGTTTGATCTAAGACCGTTATCTGCATTTTTGCAAATTCTAGATAGTAAAGAGCATTTCGTTGAATTACATATTGGAAGCATTAATAGGCAGTATTCGTCAATTAGAATATGTTTCCTTCCCTCTTATTTATTTAATCTAGAAATAATAAACTAATGTGCCTGAAAATATGAATATTACTAAGATCTATTCAAGATATAATATTTTGGACTTGGAACTACTTGTGGAACTCAACCATCTATTTTTAGCATGCATTTGTTTTTTGAACTACTGATGTCAGAAACAGTCTCATAGAAACAGAATTGGAGAGGAGTTGCACTATTTAACTTCTTTAATTAGTAACCCATATGTGACATTTACACTTGGAGATTGATTATATTTTTGTGGAAAAAAAAAATCACATAAAACCTGGTATTTATGGCACCCATAAAATCATTGAACAACTTCTTGCTGCATAATGGCAACAGTTAGAAGCCTAATTACATTCTAAAACCTGCCTAGAGACTGGACTGCAGTCACTGAACATGTTCAACAGGCCATTGTGCTGGTGAGAAGGTAGTCTCAACATTTGGCTAGAATTATATAGTTTTCCTTCTTAGGCCTAATTGGGAAACTTCTATGGCCTTGACTCTGAAAGATTTTTTAACAGAATAAGATGGAGCTAACTGATTTAGTTTTGCCAATATTGCTCCTTGTGCTTCAATGCAAAAAATATGAGACATTTAAGAAGGAAGAAAAGGGCCAGATTGGATCCTGCAGGGGTTTAGGTTGTAGCTGTGTTGGTCTAAGGACATAGGCAGACAAGGTTCCTTGGGTGAATTTGATATCTTTTTCCCCACTCCAATTTTCATTCTCACTTTTTCCATTTTGTTTTTGGAAATGCTGATTTCACTCTCTCATGAGATTTGATATGTGCCACTAATATCAGTGGAAGTTTTGCTATTGCCTTCAGTATGCATCAAATCTAGATCTCAGGGACCAAAAAAAAGTCTTTGTGCTTTAGATGCACTATGTATTAATAAACATACCACATAACTAGTAGGCCTTTTATTCTCTTTCATAAAACCTCTTTTTAATCATCCTGATTCATCTTCCCTACTCTTTGCACTTACTTTTTGTATATGCTTTCTTTCTAGATATGCAGATTTCCGTTTTAATTTACTGATTATATCAAGTCTTCTTTATCCTGTAACACTGCATTTTTCTTTGATCTTGGGTAGTAAAGTGCACATCCAAATTTTATGATCTTCTTTTCTTCTAATTTCTCACTATACTCCCTGCATTTTATTTAATCAGTGGATGCAGTAGCCACTCTACTGATTATTCCTTTACTTTTTCCCATAATTTTTTTACTTACATTTATCTGATAGTTGCTTCTATGAGAGTTTACCTTAAATTAGTCTTAAATAGATTTCTAGCCCAATAATCTGTTTTGAAAAATGTGGCCTCTTGACCCTAACAAGTAAAATCTCATTCTTCCTTTCACAAGTTATCCGTGTTTGTATTACTAGTTACCCTGACTTCACTATTCACTTGAGTGAGGATCTTCTGGATTGAGCCCTATATGGGACACTAAAACTAAAATCAAGGGTCCTTTCTCTATTCCTGTTAAAAAACTCTTTTTTCTCTCTTTCTTTTTCTTCCCTCATATCAGTCCCTTATTCCCCATTGTTTTTGTAGTTTACCAAAAATCCACTTGCTTTCCTCAAATTCCTGCTATTCTGACTATTGCAACCAATTTATTTCATGCTTACTAGACTTGCACCTTCTCCCTCCAGGCTGTCCAATGTATTGCCATGAAATCACCCATCGCACTTCTTGTTCCAATCTTTTCAGCCCTCTTAAGATTCTTTTACATCATTTGTCACTACTTGAACACCCATTTAATAATACATTTCCACACATAGGTGGGAGAAGGGGATAATGGATTATAGTTTATTTTATCTACAATATGTATTTTATGCTTCACACCGAATAATGCAGATTCCTGTTTAATTTCATTTATACATTTGTTTATATTTTCAGTGATCTTTTCCCTATTTTTAGATTTTTATTTAGGTTATTCCAAAAGCTCTCATTATTGTTTGTAATATTTAATACCTGTTTCTGTGATTTTGATAGAGCTTTACAAGAGAGAGCTTTACTTTACAAGATTCAGCCATCAGTACTTAACTAAGACTATTTGAATTTTTGTAATGTTTATTAAACACACACTGCTAATCCTGTCCCCATTAGTACATGCTGCAAAGCCTTTGCATTTAAATTCAGGTCACAAATTATCCAAGTAGCTTACTGTAATATTTTCCTGGCTGCATTAGTAACAGGTATTTATCGTATCATTTCTATGAATAACTTTTGCTCTTCAGACAAATAGATTACTATGGGTATCTGCTGTTTTGTCTTATGGTTTCAGTTTTTTGACTGAATGAGCATACATCTTAATATCAAATGGCCACCACATGTGTGTATATCTATGAATTCATAATTTGTAATTTCCATATAATCTTTAATATTTTCTTAAAATGTGATGCTTCCACCAACATTCCTGTTACTTCTGTAGAATATTTAAAAGAGAGCAAATACAAAAAGGGTACATACACCATTGACTCATGATAAGGTTTTAATTCAAATTAAGTATTTGATGTAATTGGATAACTAGGCATCCGATTAGGTGGTGATCAAACTTCTTTGCTAGTGAAAAGGGTTCCATTTGTTTTTCCTTCCTGTAATTATGCTTCACTGCCTTTACCTACTCTTAGGGCATTGACAGATGTAACATCTGAAGCTCATCTGAACATTTGAGAGGAGGCCATTGGGATACTGGGGGGACTGAGCTGATTCCAGTTGTGCTCTGTAGAACATGCACATGTAATAGGAGGCTCATTTTCATAGATCCATAGCATCATAGAAAAGGAGGGCTGGAATGGACCTCCAGAGGTCATCTAGTACAAATCTCTGCATGAGAAAGGATCATCCCTGTAGAAACCACTCTGTACAAATCCATTGTCTAACCTATTAGCAAAATTACATGGTCAACCCTAAGACAAATAGAAGACATAACATGCCAACAAGACATAACATGCCAACATGCAGGGGTACCATGGTGGCCAACATCCTGCTGCTGTTAAAATATGCTCAAGAGATCCAAAGAGGGCCATAGCCTCCAATACAGGAAGGCAGATCCTCGCGCTATTGATATCAATTTGAGCATAGTAAAGTTCCTCCCTGATCCAAGGAGAGAGCGAGACCCTCTAACCAGAAACATTTAAGTTTAAGTCCCAGCAGGAAAATTGGCAATCCCACTCAAAATCCCCAGCCTTGGCTGCAGCCAATATCCAGGGCTTCTGAGAAAGATGAATCCTCCCTCTCCCTCTGTTGAGCCCCAGCTCAAGTCTGGGATCGTGCCCGGTATGCAAAAGCCAATAAAGATACCAGGGGTGAAAGTATAAAGATTTATTGCTAGCAATACAAGGTGCAAGCGGAATAATTTCACGTAACAAGCACACCGATTCTTAATTCTAAGCATCTTTTATACAGGAGTATTGGACTTTCATAAGCATTCTTGTTTGCTAATTGGTTATAAGGGAGTGATGCAAGGAGTTCTTTACTGAGCATGTCTCTATACCTGTGTTTTAGCTATTTATCTCATTTCCATACATGTATGTTTCATTAGCATACTTTCTCCCCACCTAGGGGTGTGAATCTTAATATTTAAATCAGCTCTTTGCCCTACTCCACTAATTTTATTTTTGTTTTCAAGTCTCCTTTATCTAAGACTGTCTTCTCCTTATCATTGCAATTGAGCATTAGTTACAGAACAGAGACTTTTGCTTGGGCTATGTGTAGTGGTTTCTAGGTCAAACCTAACATTTTCCCCCTCTGGAGCATTTTTAATTATTTTTATTATAATTGCTCCACTCAATTTGTTTCAACACAAACCTAGTATTCTCAGCTTTCTTCGTTTGTAAAATCATTTGATTCACCTTAGGTCTGAAGATAGATAAGACGACAGGTGAACATTGTATACATAGGATATTTGATTGGTCTTGTTACAAAGGATTCTTCTACCTTGGTTCAATTTGAAGCAATTATTAGTACAATTAACTATTAGGAAACATTCAGAAGCATTAGCTGTTGCCTGAACCCGTACGGAAAACATGTCTCTATTCTTCTCTTTTACAATAGTCCCCCACTTATATATATTCTGATATGTACTTTTCTTCTCTACATTCTTCAGCATAGTATAATTTTGTAAAATTTTTAAAGGGGTTGGTACTGCGATTAAGCATGAGGTAAAAACCAGGTGAGCATTGATCCCTCCCGCTAAGCAGAAGTCCGTTCTATTTAAAATTTCCCGGGCCAGATAAATCCAGACATTTTCCTGAGGGTCAAATTTTTGTTGTAAAAGGGTTTCCCCTCCTATAAGTAGGAGTGGACAGATCAGGGTGCCCCACAATAAAACCTTGAACAATTTCATAATAAGGCTTATAAAACTTAATCAAAGATTGTCAAATTATTCAAAGTTCCTTTCTTTTGAATAGGAATTTCAAGTCTCTTATTGGCTCCACCTTCCACTGTTCTCTGTCTCCGGTCCCGGAGTCTGCAGGGATTCCTTCTTGTTCTGGTCCAGCCACCGGCTTTAGGCGACTGGAATGTATCCAAGTCTTGATTCCTTCGAGCTTTGCGGCCGTCGGGGTCGTTAGAAGTACCCTATATGGGCCTTTCCATCTGGCTCGAAGTGGTTCCTCGTTCCAATCTTTCACAAGGACGTAACTCCCAGGTAATAATCGATTTCCCAGGGCAGGATACTGGTCCTGTGTCTGCAGCACGTCCCGTACCTGCTGATGGATGGAAGACAAAACAGAAACCAAGGACCATACATATTCTCTAATCATTCCCTCTCCTAAAACATGTAACTGTTGTTCAGTACCCATGGGCAGACTCAGAGGGTAAGGCTTACCATACATTATTTCAAACGGGCTTAATCCCAATTTAGAATGTGGTGCGACCCTTACTCGTAACAGGGCCAAGGGTAGGGCCTCTGGCCATTTGAGTCGAGCTTCTTGGCAAATCTTTGCAAGGTGTCTTTTTAAGGTCTGATTCATACGTTCCACCTTTCCACTGGACTGAGGTCTCCAAGGGGTGTGTAAATGCCAGCTGATTCCCAGGAACTCAGAAACCTTCTGAGTAATTTGTGCAATGAAATGTGGGCCATTGTCTGACCCTATTCCTTTTGGAAGTCCGAAGCGAGGTATGATTTCTCGTAGGAGTGTCTTGACTACCTCCCGGGCTTGGGCAGTCCGACATGGGAAGCACTCAACCCAATTAGAGAAAGTGTCCACAAAGACAAGGAGATATTTTATCTCTTGTTGCCGGGGCAACTCAGTAAAATCCACCTGCTATTCTTCTCCTGGCCCATTGCCTATTCTCTGATGTCCTGAAGTTTTTCTTCTCCCTCCTTATGGGTTATTTCTCTGGCAGACCTCACATGTCTCTGATACCTCCTTGGCAGCCTCTCTTAATCCCACTCTAGTTACATAGTAACTGATCCATCTTACCAGGGCCCTGGGTCCGTAGTGGGTACCATGATGAGTGCTCTTTACTACCACATGAACCCAGGCAGCTGGGATGATAATGCGGCCATCCCTTGCTACCAGCCACCCGTGCTCCCCCTTCTTTGCTTGAAACTCTTTTATCAATTGTTTGTCTCTCAGATTTGGCCTTGAAGAATAAACAGCTTCCAATGTTTGCAGGCAGTCATGTACAAGATCTGGTGTGTCAGCCATAGATGGCAGCAGTGTTGCTGGATTTACAGTGCGAAAAATGGCCAATTTTTTT
>NW_005842152.1:1592743-1617738 GCF_000455745.1 Alligator sinensis | reverse complement strand
TCAATCTCCGCCTCGGGGGGGAAGAAGCAGGAAGAGCAGATGCCAGCAAGGAATCCGATGTATCAGGAGGAGGAGGAGGAAGAGGAAGAGAATACGGTAAAGGCAGCAGAGGGGGAAGAGCCTCCGGCTCCGGACAGTCCCGGACAGGATTTATTAGCTACCAAAGTCATCTCACAGACCCCAACTCCCTCCCCCAGTCCACATTCCTCCAAAACCTTTCTATTTCTACTAAGAGACATAAACGCTTGCGCATACATCAATTCCTCCCATTTACCATTCTGCCGGCAGAACAAAATCAATTGTAAGATAGTATTATAATTAACACTTCCCTCCGGAGGCCAATGTTCTTGATCATCTAGCTGATAGCGTGGCCATGCAGTTTCACAGAAGAATTTAGCTTTCTTCTTAGTCATAGGATCTCCACCAAACTCTGCCCAATGTCCCAATGCACAAGAGAGGGGGGTACATTTCCTAACCTTACTGTTAATAGTACCCATCTCAGGGCTGCCTTCCCGGTCCTGACCGTCCGACTTACCTGGGATCCAGGGATCTGTTCTTAGTCCTCGTCCTCACAGGGGAAAAATCACTGGTCTTGGACTCGGGCCAGACAGAATACTTACAGAGATAATCCCAGGCAGGCGTGCTGACGGTAGGCCTTATGCCCTTTCTACCCTCTCACCCAGGTGCCTGTTACTGGTACTTTCACTCTATGGCTTTGCACCGTTAGGCTACTGCCGCCTCAGCAATCCAGCTCCCCCTGAAACAAAAGTCTCACCGGGAAAAGAGATCCCGGGGCGCGCCTGACATTTGATAAGGAGGAGCTGTGTCTGGTCGTCAGCTAGTCCGGGCAAAGTTATCTAAGGCAGTCCCATCTGGGGTGCCAAAAACTGTTGAGCCCCAGCTCAAGTCTGGGATCATGCCCAGTATGCAAAAGCCAATAAAGATACCAGGGGTGAAAGTATAAAGATTTATTGCTAGCAATACAAGGTGCAAGCGGAATAATTTCACGTAACAAGCACACCGATTCTTAATTCTAAGCATCTTTTATACAGGAGTATTGGACCTTCATAAGCATTCTTGTTTGCTAATTGGTTATAAGGGAGTGATGCAAGGAGTTCTTTACTGAGCATGTCTCTATACCTGTGTTTTAGCTATGTATCTCATTTCCATACATGTATGTTTCATTAGCATACTTTCTCCCCACCTAGGGGTGTGAATCTTAATATTTAAATCAGCTCTTTGCCCTAGTCCACTGATCCTGCTTTTGTTTTCAAGCCTCCTTTATCTAAGACTGTCTCCTCCTTATCATTGCAGATGGGCATTAGTTACATAACAGAGACTTTTGCTTGGGCTATGTGTAGTGGTTTCTAGGTCAAACCTGACACCTCAACATGCATGAAGCAGCAGGAGGGAAAATAAATTCTTTCCAAGTCCAATGTGGCAACACACAACTCCTAGGAGCATGGGAAATACCCATAGTAGCATAGTAGGCATAGATACTCATGTCTGACCAATGCTTGTCCAACCTCTTATTGAACACCTCCAATGATGGGGATTCCACAACTTTCCTAGGCAATCCATTCCACTGCCTCACCATTTTAATAGTGAAGAAGTCTTTCCTGATATCCTATTTAAAGCTATTTGTCTGCAATTTCAAGCCAGTGGTCTATGTCCTGCTCTACGCAACAAGAGAGAAGAGGTAGTTTCCTTCTTCTTTATGGAAGCCCTTCAAGTATCTTCTATCATGTCCTATCTTCAGTGCCTTTTCTACAAACTGAACATGCATAGCTCCTTCAACTCCTCCTCATATGAATAGCCATCCAAGCTGTTTGTCATTTTTGTCTTCTGCCTTCTCCACATGCTTTTAAAACATGGGACCCAAAACTGCATGCAGTACTCTAGAGAAGACCTAACTAGTGCCAAGTAGGGAATCACTATCACCTCCTGTACCTTGCACCTAATGCTTCTGTTGATGCATCCCAAAACTACATTCACCTTTTGTGCAGATGCATCACATTTATAGTGTCTGTGATCTACCAAGACTCCGAGATCCTTTTCCATAGTGCTACCATCTAGCCAGGTATCACCCATCTTGTATTTATGATTAATATTTCCAAGGCGTAGCATTTTGTGCTTGTCTGCACTGAACTTCATCCTGTTAGCTGTAGCCCAGTTTTTTAATCTATTGAGATCCTTCTGAACTGCCCTCCTGTACTTCAACATGTTTGCAGTCCTTCCCAGTTTCGTGGCATATGCAGGCTAGCTGGTTTTTGTTCTTCGAGTCCTCCTGCCTTTTTTTAAAATGAGGCACTACATGGGCCCTTTTCCAGTCCTCTGATACAACACCTGCCTCCCATAACTTCATAAATATCCTCATCATGGGCTCTGAGATATCCTCTGCCAGTTCCTTCAGTACCCTGGGATGAAGTTCATGCAGCCTGCTGACTGGAATTCATTCAGACCCGTCAAAAGCATTCTGACAGTCTGATTGTTATCTTTCCCCTCAGCCTGTCCTTTTCCTTATTTTAGTAATCCCTTATTGGGTGTCTTGCTGCAGCTTAATTTTTCTGTGATGATTGAGAAGTAGCTGTTGAATTGTTCTGCCTTCTTTGCATTTTCTGTTAAGAGTTTCCCCTGGTAAACTAACAGTGGATCCACAACTTCCTTGGTCTTTCTTTTCTGGATAAAATACTTACAGAAGCTCTTCTTACTGTCTTATTGCCAGGTGCAGGTCATTCTTTATCTTGGTCTTCTTGATTATGTCCCTTGCTATTAGGTTCTTGCTATTTTCTGGTAAACTTGCTGGGTGACGTGCCCCTTTTTCATTGCCTGTATACTTTCCTTTTATATTTGAGATATTCTATAAGCCCGTTGTGCAGCCACTTTGGTCTTTTGCCATTCTTAGGGTGCACCTACATGTATCGCTATGGTGATTTTGTTACTGAGTCGTGATTTAGTACTGCCTTTTGGTCAGCAAAATGACCATGAGGTCAGCAAAATTAGGATGCTAGATTTCAAAAAGATGGATTTCAATTGACTCAAGAAGTTAACAGGAATGGTGCTGTGGGAAGACAAAGTGAAGGAAAAAGGTGGGCACTTCTAAAGGGCACAGTATTAGAAGTGCAACAAAAATAGTTCTAACATGATGGAAGCACAAGACTACAGCTAAGGCTGGAGACTTCAGCTGGGGCGTGCCAATTCTCCTGCTGGGGAAAAGCTGGAGGTTCCTGGCTAGAGCGTCTTGCCCCTCTGCTCAGAGTTAGACCAATCACCATATTTGGGGTCAGGAAGGATAGATTTGTCATCTCCTGAAGACTGCCTCATCCCTTCTTCTTCCTGACTTGGTGGCCTATAACAAATCCTTATCATTATATTTGTGCTGGATCTTTCACCTTTCATCTTCACCCAAATGCATTCTGCTCTGCTATCTTCTCCTTCCTGAACCAGGGAAAAAGTGTATGCACTCTTGACACACAAGGCCACACCACCATATTTTCTCCCAACCCTGTCCTTCCATAACACAGTGTCAGAACATAGTTCTTTTCAAAGGCTGTAGCTTCCAGCTCATCTTTCATAGTTTCATAGTTACAGGGTCGGAAGGGACCTAATAGATCTTCTAGCCCGCCCCCCCGCCAGGGCGGGAGAACAACCCAAAAAAAAACGTTATAGTTTCATAGTTTCATAGTTTTAGGGTTGGAAGGGACCTAATAGATCTTCTAGCCCGACCCCCCGCCAGGGCGGGAGAACAACAAAAAACCCTAAAAACAAAAACGGGACTCAAATGAGTCCAGCCAGGTAAGTATCCAGCCTCTTCTTAAAGATCCCCAGGGTAGGGGCCAGCACCACCTCCCTTGGAAGTTGGTTCCAGCTCCTAGCCGCCCTAACTGTGAAGTAGTTTTTTTGGATGTCCAATCTGTACCTCCTCTCCATCAACTTGTGCCCATTACTCCTTGTTATGCCAGCGGGGGCTAGGGGAAACAGCGTCTCCCGCAAACCCTTCTTGTTCCCCCTAGTGAGTTTATAGATGGTCACCAGGTCCCCCCTCTGGACCCTCTCCATGTTGTCCACATCCCTCCTGAAATGGGGCGCACAGAACTGGACACAATACTCCAGCTGCGGCCTGACCAGTGTCGCATAGAGGGGGAGGATCACCTCCCTGGCTCTACTCGAGATGCACCTGTGGATGCACGACAATGTCGGGTTAGCCCTGCCAACCATGACCTCGCATTGGCGGCCCATGTTCATCTTGGAGTCAATAATGACACCAAGATCCCTTTCCGCCTCCGTGCTCTCAAGTAGGGAGTTCCCCATCGTATAAGTGTGCTGCTGGTTCCTACTACCCAAGTGCAGCACCCTGCACTTGTCCGTATTGAAACACATCCTGTTCCTGTTTGCCCACCCCTGTAACCTATCCAGATCCTTCTGCGATCTCTCTCTCCCTGCTAGCGTGCTCACCTCCCCCCAACTTTTGGTGTCATCAGCGAATTTAAACAGGTTGCTTTCCACCCCAGCATCAAGATCGCTGATGAAGAAATTGAACAGCGCAGGCCCCAGGACCGAGCCCTGGGGGACTCCACTACCCACCTCCCCCCAAGTCGAGTATGATCCATCCACCACCACCCTCTGAGTGCGACCCTTCAGCCAGTCTTGTTTATTCCCCATACTTCTTGCATGTTTATACCTAGATTAACAAGTAAAATGTACTTCGTTTCCTTTTGCACCGGTCCATCCTGTCCTGTGGCTCTCTGGTCCTTCTCCAGAGTTGAGCTGCTTCTTTCAGTGCTTTCCCCTCTGGATTATTTTCTTTGTTTCTGGTGGGTTTTGATCATCATCTTCCATGAAACGAAGTTTAAAGCTCTTCTTATTAGGCCCAAGTTAAAGCTCTCATTATTAGGTTGGCCAGACAATACCCAAAAATGCTCTTTCCAGTTCTGGATAGATAGATCCTGTTTCTTGATAGAAGACCTGCCTCATTTGAAGTTGTAACGGGGCCAATTTCCCTGTGGCCCGTCCACCTGTTTCTGGGCTAACCGCTCACCTTCTCACCCGCCACATCTTATTGTTAATTAATTAATTGTTGTTAATTAAGTGGGAGGCTGCCCATTTCTTGCCCCGATGCCAGGGGGCGCTATCTGTGGCTCCGTACCTCCCCTACACTGCAGCCCATGCCTCGCAGATGGCATCCTCTGTTCTTACAGTCACCGGTCCCACTCTGGGCCCCAGAATCCTATTGTTTGAACCCCACCTGGATCCCTCCATTCAGGCGACCTAATCCGCCTTCATTCTAGGCTGCATAGCTCCCTGAGCTGCTTTCCCCTTATGGGTGTGGTCCCCCCGGGACCTTTGGCTCTACTGGCCCTGGCCCACCTCCAGGCCAGTCGGAACCCCAGGCCCTTAGCTCTGGGCATCCCTCATGGTGGGTCCCTGGCCCTTTGACCCTTCCGGTCCTGGCCCCAGCATTGACCAGTTGGGGGATGTCAAGACAGGTTTTTTTGAGTCTATGGCCCCACTCTCTCACTGGGGTCCACGTTCTGAACCCTACAAGGGGGTAACCCACCCAGTTGTAGGAGCTGGGGTTAAGGTGCCCCGACCTGCCTTTCACCAGGGTGGTAACTGGCCTGGCATTTCCTGGATGCTCCCACACCACTGAGAGCCCCACCAGGCCACCCATTCCTGGCAGGATGCAGTTTTAGGTCATGCCTAGGACCAGGAGCCTCCTGACCATCCCCTATAGTTTCTCCCTTACCTCCAGAGTGTTCCATTTGATGTTGCTGCACCTCCAGCCAGCAGCAAAATGCCCTGTTTATATAGGTGGCCAGAGCTCTAAAATGGCCGCTGCAATTAAGCACCTGCTGGGTGCTTGGCCCCAGGTCTTAAAGTGGCAGGCACAAACAGTGTCCTGCCACAGAAGTAAATCACTTACACAGAGCTGTGAATGCAAACCCTGTGAAGCAATCATCCCAGAGGGGAAAAGGAAAAAAAAAAGAAAAAGAAAACCGGGCCCAAGTCAAACATCCAGAGTCACCGGTTCTTAGAAAAGTCTATACAGTGCAGTTCCACTGCTGCACTGCTTCTGTCGCTGCAGCTTCAAGGCAAATGCTCTCTGTGTTCACTGCTCTTTGAAGTGCTTTGAAATAGTAAATACTTCCCCCAGGAATATTATGAGAACGCTTTTACCATTTTTGGAGTGCATCAAAAGGTATGTACATCTGTTTGCTTGCCCTTTGAAACACTTCAAAGAGATTACACTGGTAATCTCCTGGTAATTACCTTCCCAGGTAATTCTGCCCATTTTACAGATGAGAACCACAGTATTTCTCCTCAAAGGTTGATACTTTAATTTCCTCTTTGAGCAGGACACCCAATATACCATAGTTAGGGATCTCTGGAATTCATGCCAGAAGTGCGGGGTGTGACGGCTTCTTTAATCTTGGAGTTTCCCTTGTGCCTGCCTCCCCCCTGCCCCACTGATTGGCAGTGGGGCCCCGTTGCTTGCTGCCTGTGCCTGATGGATGGGAGGTAAAAAACGCTGCAGCTTTTGCCTCCCAGCATATCAGGTGTTGGCAGCAAGTGGCGTGGGGGAAACTAGACCCTACATAAACCAACACTGAGTTCAGAAATATGGTTTCAATCTTCTCTAGTCCATTATCATGTTTGTTGTTATAATAGATCTATCTACAGTAGAAAGATTATACTTCTAAGTGCAGAACTAAGCTGACTTCAATATTTTTTTTCTCAGGAGTTAAAGATCCATGCTCACAGATTCCCTTGCAGGAATACTCTAATAATAAATGAATTAGTAGTCTTTCTGCAGGTGATCCATGAGATATCAATTTGCCTCATTCAGTCAAACAAAGCTAGCATGGTTCCTTATACTCTGATTTACAAATTGTAGAAAATAGCTGTTAATATTGTTAATCTTATATTCATAATAGTATCCTGACTGGGACCAGCAAATGAACATGGTGATGAATATGTTGGGTGATTGCAACTTGTTAACACATTACGCTGCATTAACTTTACTTATGTGTTGTGATACTTAATTGCAGAGGCACAAAATTAGTTGTGACCGTTCAACTGGCATTATTGATATGGTGATGGATCGATTTACAATTGAAAATGAAGGTACCTATACTGTACAGATCCAAGATGGAAAAGCCAAAAACCAGTCTTCATTAGTGCTTATTGGAGATGGTAAGCTCACTGAAACATTTGGCTTAGCTTATGAAAAAAAATGCACTTTAATTATCCTTTGAAAACTTCAGCAGCTCATTCATTATTTCATACTTCTCTACTCTAAATTTAGCATTCAAGGCTGTATTGGCTGAGGCTGAGTTCCAGAGAAAGGAATATCTCAGGAAACAAGGTAAAACAAGGAAGCTTGGTGATACACAGTCAAATTTTTCAGTTAGTGGAACACATTTGTAAAAGAGAAGTTTCCCAATTCTTATTGTCATCAGTAGGAGCTAAGAGGATTATGCATCTTGCTGGAGATATTGAACACTTTGCAAGATGGGAATCTTATTTCTGTGGGGTGTCTATATTATTCTGTGTTATCAGAGAATATAAATCATGATTTACATTTTTAGGGTTAAATGGTGCATTCTGTTGTGCCCCCAAGAAGACCCTAGGTAAAATAGGTAGCCTAATCAGAAGTTACATATTCTGTTCATTTCTGTTTGCTTTCTGATCACTCCTGCTTTAGGCTCTGATCCAGCAAAGCACTTCGGCATGTACTTAATTGTAAGGATGTGAGCTGTCCTCTTGGTCTAATTGATCAATGTCATAGACTCCTATGACATTGGTTGATAGCGTAGTGTCAGAGAGAGATCTCTTTCCCAGATGCAAGTTTCTAGATTTTGGACACTGGGGTATGTAATTGTAGGGCTCACCAAAACAAGGTTGTATTTGTCTGTTAAGCACATACATAACTGTACTAATATGACCAGTCTTATTGGGCCTGTGCTGGTTGATAAGTTATTCATGGACACACATATCTTCAGGATGGATCCTTATGGGGGAACAGGAATGGTTATGTTTCTATTTGATTCTATCTGATTATATTATATAACAATTCTATTTAAATACTTCTCATTTAATTCTATTTGGAAAAAAAATAGTGGTTGTCCAGGATTTTTTTCTTGAAACATAAAATAAGCATTTTGTTTTTTCTCCAATTCTCTTTTCATTAAATTCATCCTTTAACTTTTTTTGGTAACACTCTCTTTTTCCAATGATTAGTTGGCAACTAAGTAAGATCAGATGTAATCCTTCCAGTTGTCTCAATAAACTGTTTTGCATTCAGGAATGATACATGTCCTAAATTGCAAAGTGAGATGTGTCCCCCAATTTTTATTTTTTATACTTCAGTGCAATAGATATCTGGTGTCAATAAGATGAATGCTTATTGCAAAGTTTCCCCTCCAGGGAGCTCATAGTTCATGAAAGATTATTACCTGTCATCATTCTGATCTAAGATGCTAGAACATGCTCATCTTTCTTTTTCTTCTTCATATTATATTTTTCCTAAGTGAGAAATGTTCCCTGATTCCATAACATGTTTTAAGTTCATTTTGTTTCCTAGGTCCTCATTTTCATGAATACTTGTCCTGGGAAGTTACTGAAGAATGTGAAGTTTTACTTATTTGTAAGGTGAGAAAACATTTAGAAATTCAGGCAGTTTATACATTCTCGAAATAACAGATTAAAGATTATTCTTTTAAATATTACTTATTTTTAGTAATGATCCAATTTATATACAAGAATTTGGGGAAACATGACATTTGCTGTAAATTAAAATTGAGCCTACTTGCAAATTTGGGTCAAATAGTTTGGACAGGGAAAATGGGAACATTTTTAAATATTCAAAAATACAAAGTTTCTAAAAGGAAATGTTTCATTTTAGTCTCTTCAAAATGGAATTTTGCACTATTTTATTTCAAACCAAGTTTTTCACTTAGAAAAAAATAGAAAACAGAGAAAAGGAGTAAATAATCCAAAATGAAAGAAAACGTTTTGTTCTGGATCAAATATTTCAGAAATAAATGTTTCTTTAAAAAAGTCAGAGCCAGAAAGAAGTCATTTCCTTTCAGCCTCTACCATCCCCAAATTATTATTTCGTTTTTTACGGGTTTTCTAATTTTTTTTCAGTCTGCCACCAAAAGTCATTATTTGCGTAGGGGTTAATCCAAACATACACTAAAAAAATGTGTATGGATTTAAGTTAGAAAACAGGTTTTATAATTTTAATATTTTTTTAAAAAGATCTTAGGGGTCAGCATGCCAGCCTGGGGCTGTCTTGACCCAACTCAGCATTGTGCAGAGGGGCTGGATAGGGCATGAGGGTTCTCCAGTGCAGGGCTAGCCAGCAGGCAGTCCCTGCACTGAAGCACCCTTGTGCCCCAGCTGGCCCAGTCAGCATCTACACATGTGCTGCTGGGGAGTAAAAAACTCTGCAGCAGGATAGTACCTGTATTTACAAGTTTATTAGTTTACAACAGCCTAATAACCCTGCATGTGTAGATGCCAAGATGTTTACTGCAGAGCTAATTAGTCCACTCTGCAGTAAACATCTCATGTAGACATGCCAACTGGGTTTTTAATTAGAGCAGATTTAATAATTCATTAAGAGTAGTTTAACTTACTGTACAGTCCTTTTTATGTTCACAAATTATCTGTGAATCTTATAAGTGTGCTGCTGGTTACTACTGCCCAAGTGCAGCACCCTGCACTTGTCAGTATTGAAACGCATCCTGTTTTTGTTAGCCCACCCCTGCAACCTATCCAGGTCATTCTGCAGTCTTTCCCTCCCTACTAGTGTGCCCACCTCACCCCAAATTTTGGTATCATCAGCAAATTTGAACAGGTTGCTTTTCACCCTGTTGTCCAAATCACTGATAAAGAAATTGAACAGTGTGGCCCAAGGACCGAGCCCTGAGGGACTCCGCTGCCCATTTCCCCACAGGTCGAATATGACCCGTCCACCACCACCCTCTGAGTACGACCCTTCAGCCAGTTTCAACTAGTGCCAATAGATGCAGTAAATTAGGGTATAAATATGGCATTGGTTCTGTTTGTATGAGAGAAATAAATAGTAAAAGGGAGTAAAAGGTATCCATGTTCTATGTTTTATAATCAGTTATTTGGAAAAATAATTTCCTTTAATTTGTTTCTTAAGCTCTGAATTCAGGTTTCCTTGATGCCCTCATATAGATCCATGAAATGTACCAGGACTGAATGGTTGATGGCATTATGGAAGTGCAGATATGCTGAAGCCCTGCATTCCTTTATAACACCTTATTTTGCTTATATTATACTTGTGTGCCTTGGTTTAGTATGAGTGCAAGGAAGGGAAGACAGCTGTAGAACACTGACAGTGCTTTTTCTGAGTGATCTGTTCAACAAAAATGGATAGAAATATATTGGCAGCTCCTGTGAAGACAGCTGAGCTGCTGCTGCTTCCAGTCACTCTCCTTCTAGCTACTTCTTTGAAATAGTACTTTCGATTCACTCATCCAGCAATATTTTAAATGCCATTTGATACACAACTATATTTCACATACACTGCAATACCAGAAGTCCAATTTCCATCTCTCTGCCTATTGAACTGATGAGCTGCCATCTCTTCTTCCAGGCAGCTGCCTTCAGGCAGCTTTTCTTCATTCACATCTGTGTCACATGCTTTCCTATCAAAAGACACGGCAGCTCACGGCATTCCCTCCTAGCTTCATGCTTTTTTTGGTCTCAGTGATCAAAGGTAACCATTTTCTAAGTGGATGAGTAGATTTGTACATTTCCAGAGAGCCTTCCAGCACAGGCCCCAGATTCTATACTGCCTCTCTTAGGAGGCATAGAAAGAAGTCACAGTCCTTGGGGACAGGGAAAATTCTGGATCTCCAATTTCAAAGTGGTATTGGGATTTGCTCTAATTTTACTGTACCTACAGTTTTCCACTCCTAATCCCCAGCCATTCTCCCTTCAATTCAAAAGTAGCCCCTTCACCTCTGGCTGCTTCTTCAGCGTATCCCTAGCACAATGATGTATGCACCTGTATGTATGTAGCCACAGTGTAATTTCTGCCAGAGGTGTAACAATGTGGACGAGCACCTGGGACAGCTGCAACATGGGGCGGGGAGCGGAGGGTGACTTCCAGCTGCTGCCGCTGTGTCATCAGTGTGATTATGTGGCTGTGGTTGCAGTGATTTTTTTCATCCTTTCCCCTCCCATTCCAAGTTGGCACCTGGAGCATCTGGGTTGCCCTACCCTATTTACACTATTGATTTCTGCTGGGGAAATTATTTTGGTGGCATTTTTCTAATGTCTCTTGCTACTACCAAAGCAGTATGAATGTTCCTTAATAATTTTCTGGGCCCTAAGGAATGTACTCTGCCTGTTAAACAAAGGATAGAAGTTAGGACTCATGAGCTATGGGCATATACATGGTTTATTGCCCTTTTGGAATGAGAAATGTTCCACAGAACTCAGACTGCATTTTTTATAATAAAAAACTCAGCTAGCACAATTTGATTGTAATTGTACTGTCATTTACTTTATCTGGCCTATGCTATAGAATAAAATGTATATTTTTGTATTGGAATAAGAGTAGAAATGAATAAACTGTGATGTCTTTTGTCAGAATATAAAAATACATGCATGTATTTTCTCTTGTGCAGGTTGCAAATACAAAGAAGGAAACCGTTTTCAAATGGTACAAAGATGGTTCTGGGGTTGATGTCGAAAAGCTGCCTGACTTACAGAAAGAAGTGTGCCACCTAACTATTCCAAGGGTACGGTATAACCTGAGCAATGACAGTTTCTGTGTAACATTTTATAGTTTCACCAGGTAGAGTTCCAAAACAACTGTCCTGATTTCTATGGACCGTTTTAAGGAAAGCTACATTTGCTACCCTCCAGTTAGTTGGCATAATAGCTAATATCAGTAAGAGATTGCCTATTTTTGTTACGAGACCTGCCTCTTCATGCTCAAGTTCCTTCAGAACCCTTTGATGAATACAATCTGATCCTGATATCTTGTCGCTCCTTAATTTTTCAACTTGTTCAAGCACTTAATTTTTGACAGTCTCTCATCTTTATTGCCTAAAATGACTAGGCTTGAATCAGAAATGTCCCCAGTACTCATTATAGTGAAGACTGGGGAAAGAAAGTATGTTAGTTTCTGTCTATTGACCTTGTCTTCCTTTATAGCTTCCTTTGTACCCTATCAGTCCAGATGATCCACAGATTCGCTTGCAGGTTTCCTGCTCTAGATGTAAAGAATTATTTTAGTATTTTTTTGTTTTTATTTGTTCTTCATATTCCCTGTTAGCTCCCCTACTTCACATTTCACAATTTACTTGCATTGGTTTATGCATGCTTGTTGGATTCACTTGCATTAGGTTTATATTTTCTCAAGGATGCTTGTTTGACTTGATTACCCTCTTGTCTTGTACCTTGGCATTTAACTAGTCTCTCTTTTTCTGTATCTGCTTTTGCTTAGGAATTTATATAAAACTATACTTCTATTCAATAACTTTTATGCTGACATTAAACATTTTAATTTCTTCACATTGACTGACTTCCTAATCTTTAAAAATGGTCTCCCCTTTTAAAGCATAGTGTCTCTATTTTTGATTTTGGTATATAAGCCCTCTAAGGATATTAAGTGTATTTTAATGTGGTCAGTATTACTCAGTTATTGTTCAACTGCAGTTACTGTTTGAACCAAATCCAGTGTGTTAATATTCTTGACTTATTCTCATTAACTCTTAATATTTATTTTAGCCATTCTGAGAAGTAGTCATTATATCCTAAGAGAAAATTCTCTAACTCTGATCACAATAATTTGTCCCAATAATGTACAAGTGGGTGCTCAAAGTGACCTGTTAATTAAGGTCTTATGAGACTTAACAAGTTCTTGGACCTTACTAATTTCTACTTCTTTACATTCCTCAGGGCATATATGTCTTTATATATGGAATAGTAGGGAAAAGCAACCTGTCTATAGGAAGCCAAAATAAACTTATAGTATATTATAGTCTTCTGATATATTATATGTGAATACAAAAGATATTAATGGAGCATGCCTAAGCTCCAGTTTCCTCTTAGGAGAGGCCACTGTAGTCAGAGCACAATTCAAACTAAGATCCCTGATATAGAAAATGGTCTACAAGTTGCTTAAATCTTCTGCTCTCATTTAATTAAGTGTGTCATATTTTATTTCTAGCTGACCAACAAGGATCAAGGTATATATAAGGCAACATTATCAGACGACAGAGGTCATGATGTGTCTACTCTTGATGTATCAGGAAAAGGTAAGCTCAGTTTATGATGTTAAAGTAATGCATGCTTAACTGTGCTTCTAAAGGTAGATGAACATCTTCACTGAAAACAGATAAAATGGGAAATGATCAAATGAACATAGGACTAAAAGGGGCCTCCTTGGCTATCCAGCCCAATCCCCTGCAACCACATGTAGTCATTAACTGAAGAAATCCCCCAAATTGCCACTGAAAGCCTTCTCCAACAGCTACAAGGAACAATATCTGAAACACCAATGACTCTCTATATAATCACCTCCATAAAAGTAGGGGGAGCTGGGGTTACTACCAATACCCTGCCAGTGCAGTAATAGGGAAGTAGGAAGTTAATACGTGCTCAGAACACCACAGGAAAGGGGCACTGCCCCATGCTATAGATAAGTGATTCTCAACCAGGGTACCAGGGCACCCTGGGGTGCTGCAAGGTGTGAGGAGATAAGCAAGTGTGAGGAAATAAGTTCAGGCTCAAGCTTCTCTTAGCCTCGCTGCTCACCCAATGCCTGCCCCCCTCTGCAAGAATGCAAGCACTGTAATAAATGACTCAGTTTTTTTAAATGGGGTGCCACTCAATTCACAAAAGTTAGAAGGATGGGTGTATTGAGTCATACAAGGGCTGCTTTGAATCAAACAAGGGGTGTGTCAAGTCTTAAAAGTTTGAGAACCATTGCTATGAAGGAAGGCAAAAACTGCCACAGCCCATGGCAATCTGACTTACAGGAGAAAATGTTTCCTGATCCCAAATTTGGCAGTTGGTCTGACCCTGATTGAAGACCTAGACCCTATAGCCAGGAAACTCTAGGTGCATCCACACATTCATTAATGTGCTTTAGGTAATGTGAACTAAATCTAGTACCTCCCTCGTGAGCTATTAAAAAAAAAGCCTGTTTTAATGTGCATTAGCTAAAGAGAACTTTTTTTTGTTACACATTAGTGTGCATTAAAAGAAGCTAATGCACATTAAAGTGTACATGTCTATGAGACCTGTGGGTTCTCTAAGTACCAGCAGTTCTTTTAGTTGGCACAAGAAATATTCAGATCAAGATAAAATAGTAGAAGGCATTTTCCCATCTAATCATTCTTGATAGTTCTTTGAAGTCAGAATCTTCTAAGCAGTTCAGTAACTTTTCTTTATGTGGCTGCTTCTTCAGATTATGGAGTCTCTCTCCTGTACAACCAGTTTCCTTCTTCCTTTGCTGGCTTGATAGTGAAGCTTAGTTGTCTACTATTAGAACATGTTCCCGTGTCCTGTTTAAGCTGCTTTTGGTTACCTGAAATAACTCTAAATGAGCCAGATGAGGTGCTGGGAGCTGTCTATCTGTGGAGCATGGCAAATTAGCTTATCGTGAGGTCTGTGCTTCTGCAGCTAAGCTGCTCCTGGCACCCAAGCTAGGTTAAATGAGTTGTTTTATATATCTCTACACTAGACCACAGTGTAGATAAATGCTGGGAGTCTCGCATTATCTACTGCCTTCCCACAAGGATCTCGAGTTTTGTGATTTTTAAAACCTAGCATTACACACTATTTGTTTGGAAATTTTCCACTCTCCAAAATGCAGCCCCTGATGCATGCTTGCCAAGAAAACCCCTCAACAAACAAACAAGTTTCACATAAAATGTAACCATTATATTATCCCAACATACTCCCATTTGGAAAACAGCCATCAAGTTTTAATGCCCATCAAGTTTTAATCACTAGTCTGGAAGATATATGACACAGCCCGGAGAGTATGTGGCTGACTTCATGTACATTGATGCATTCAGTAGCGCTGCGATTTCATAACCTCAGGCAGAATTTGTAAACTGTATATACCCAGATTCCCCAAATTGTCATACATAACTATTGTAATTTCACTGTCTCTCTTGCCTAAGGATGTGGTGATATCCCAAATCAGTGTAATTAAACTAAACATAAAAAAGCCATATTTTGATCTAATTTTACATTTTGATGGTATTATGTTTCTTTTTTTTTTTTTCTTCTCAGTGTATGATGATATAATTCTGGCGCTGAGCAGAGTCAGTGGTAAGTAAATGCTGTCTCTGATTTTCATGTAATTTTTTGTATTAAAATCACTAGAGCTTGAGGAAGCCAATTGCTACTGTGGGAAATCTCTTGGCATCTTATTACAGGCATGTTGTTAAGTTTTTGAATAGGCATTTGACCTTGCTAATTGGCAGTATTAAAGGGGAACAAAGTATTATTCCACCTCAGTTGTTTGGTTCAGACACTGTAAGTGTATTAACATTATATATTTCTTCACATTAACCTTCCATAAACAAGTCACTATTCATATATATAGATGGCCTAACTCTGATCCTCTGACTCTAGTGCAAAGTCAGGAGTCGCTCCATTGAAATGAACAGAGCTGCAAAAGTGCAGCTGGAATTGTGCCTACAATATGTCATTATATGATTAGTTATTACTTTTAAAAGTAATATTTCTGGTAATCATCTTAATAAATAGCAACAAAATAATAATATTGGGCCAGACACTCAATTGGTGTAAATTGGCATGTCCCCATTTGTATTACTGGTATTATACCATTTTATGGCAACTGAAGACCTTGCTTCCAAGGTCTCAACAATTTCTTGATTATTAATTTCAGTTTTTAGGTAACCTCCACATATTGAAAGAGCAACCATTAAGAGATCCCCAGCTGACCTTGTAGCAATCAGTACATTGTGTTTTTTAACCAGAATCTGTTGAATTTTGCACAGGTAAATCTGCTTCTCCACTGAAGATCCATTGTACTCCAGAAGGAATAAGACTCCAGTGTTCCCTGAAGTACTACATGGAGGAAATGAAAGTTAACTGGTATCAGAGGTTAGTGAGAGGACCTAACTGAGGATGGATCCTGGGAAAGAACTAAAGGATTTATGTTTATTTATAACTTTCCTGTGACAATCATATAATATTCTGTACAGATTAATTAATTAACCTCCCAGTATCTTTTAAGATAAGAAAGTGTTATTCCTATTTTATAAATAAAGAGTTGAGGTACAAAGGTAGTAAATTACTTACCCAGTGACTGCATCCAGATAAGTGTGGATGTTTGGTTCCCTGGGGACAAGTAGCAGTGGCACACCTTGCGCCGCAGCTACTTGTCCCCGGGGAATGCCCATGCTATGTGCATTGGCACACAGCAAGTTACCCCGGGGCTGGTAGCATAGGCTGGGGCCAGCCTTACCTGTGCTCCTGGGGGCCTTCTGGGGCTGCAGCAGCAGTGATCCTGCTGGGTGGAGTCTGGCTGACAGCTGCAGAGCAGCTCCAGGCGTCTCGGCTCCATTTTTCAGCGGTGTGCACTGCTTGCACACGTACTGCTCTGGGTTTTTTTTCTGCATTTTATTTTGCCCTCTGGATATCCAGGGGCCAAAAAAACCTGTGGAAAAAAGCCCAGAGCAGTGTATGCATGGGCAGCGAACCCTTGTAGTGTGGAGAACATCTAACTGTGCGGTATGCAGCACTGCAAAAGTGTTTGTGGCACCCGCACACCACACAGCCGTGCCCAGTGTCACATGGGAAGTCTATGGCAGAGTGAGGAACAGAATATCTACAGAGCTCCAGTCCTGTATTCTCTACCTGCAGAGCATTCGCCTTCGTCCATATTGTATATATGGCTCATAGTTTAGTAAGATGCTCAATAACAGTTATCTGATGGGCAGTTTATGTCTTGTTCTTCCCACTCATATTTACAGTGCAGAGCAAAGTGAAACAGCAATGCCTTGTTCTATTTTTTAAAATAAAAATGCTGTATAATAACAAAGCATAACACAAGTGGTTCACACAATCTTGTGAGCTCTAAAATAGTTCTACATTTTAAGTCTATTCCATCTTGGAGGAAAGGCAGCAAGAGGGCACAGCAGCCCCCCTGGCTCTCCAGGGACCTAGCAGACCTCCTGAGGCTAAAAAGAAAGGCCTACAAAGGATGGAGGATGGGAGTCACCTCCAAGGAGGATTATTCTGCACTGGTCCAGTCTTGTAGGGAGCAGACCAGGAAAGCCAAGGCTGCAACTGAACTCCAGCTAGCTTTGAGCATCAAGGACAATAAAAAGTCCTTTTTCAGGTATGTGGGGAGCCGGAGGAAAAGCAGGGGCAACATTGGACCCCTGCTGAACCAGATGGGGCAACTGACAACTGACGCCCAGGAAAAAGCCAACCTATTAAATAGGTACTTTGCGTCAGTCTTTCATCAGTCCCATGGGACGCCTTCAGATATGTGGGGAGCCGGAGGAAAAGCAGGGGCAACATTGGACCCCCGCTGAACCAGATGGGGCAACTGACAACTGACGCCCAGGAAAAAGCCAACCTATTAAATAGGTACTTTGCGTCGGTCTTTCATCAGTCCCATGGGACGCCCATGCCTGCTACAGGGCCGGGAAGTCTGGGTGAGGGTGATCCCCTGCCCTCCATTAATGCTGACTTTGTGAAGGAACATCTTGAGAAGCTGGATACCTTCAAGTCAGCCGGCCCTGACAATCTTCACCCCAGGGTACTCAAGGAGCTGGCGAGCATCATAGCCCAGCCCCTAGCACGGATCTTTGAAAACTCTTGGCGCTCTGGTGTAGTACCTGAAGACTGGAAGAAGGCCAATGTGGTGCCTATCTTCAAGAAAGGGAGGAAAGTGGATCCGGCTAACTATAGGCCCATCAGCCTGACTTCTATCCCGGGGAAGATCTTAGAAAAGTTTATTAAAGAGGCCATCCTTAATGGACTGGCCGACGCCAACATCTTAAGGGATAGCCAGCACGGGTTTGTTGCGGGTAGGTCTTGCTTGACCAATCTCATTTCCTTCTACGACCAGGTGACCTATCACCTGGACAAGGGAGAAGAGATTGATGTCATATATCTTGACTTCAAAAAAGCCTTCGATCTGGTGTCCCATGATCGCCTCTGGGAGAAACTGGCCAATTGTCCCCTTGGGTCCTCCACGGATAAATGCAAGGTTCTCCACCTTGGGGGGAAAAAAACCCACCGCATCCTTATAGGCTCAGCAGTGCTATGTTGGCTAGCACTATGGAAGAAAGAGACTTGGGGGTCATCATTGACCACGAGATGAACATGAGCCTGCAATGCGATGCGGCGGCTAGTAAAGTGACCAAAACGCTGGCTTGCATCCATAGATGCTTCTCAAGCAAATCCCGGGACGTCATTCTCCCCCTGTACTCGGCCTTAGTGAGGCCGCAGCTGGAGTACTGTGTCCAGTTTTGGGCTCCACAATTCAAAAAGGATGTGGAGAAGCTTGAGAGAGTCCAGAGAAGAGCCACGCGCATGATCAGAGGTCAGGGAAGCAGACCCTACGATGACAGGCTAAGAGCCCTGGGGCTCTTTAGCCTGAAAAAGCGCAGGCTCAGGGGTGATCTGATGGCCACCTACAAGTTTATCAGGGGTAACCACCAGCATCGGGGGGAACGTTTGTTCACCAGAGCGCCCCAAGGGATGACGAGGTCGAATGGTCACAAACTACTTCAAGATCGTTTCAGGCTGGACATAAGGAAGAATTTCTTTACTGTCCGAGCCCCCAAGGTCTGGAACAGCCTGCCACCGGAGGTGGTTCAAGCGCCTTCATTGAACACCTTCAAGAGCAAACTGGATGCTTATCTTGCTGGGATCCTATGACCCCAGCTGACTTCCTGCCCTTTGGGCGGGGGGCTGGACTTGATGATCTTCCGAGGTCCCTTCCAGCCCTGATGTCTATGAAATCTACATGATTCCCCTGCTTTTGAGAATTATCTGGTCTGGTCTCAAATTAGATGAAACTGGGTAATATCATATTTCTTGAATAATTCACAATGTTAAAACTACTATCAGAGTAACTTCGTATAGTTTCAGCAGCTTCTTCCATGTTTAAATTCAGGACTTATTTCTGTGTAGAACATAAAGTAAGGAGTTTCACAGACCTAGTAAATTTGTAGTAACCACCAATGAGAACAGGAAATACAGACTGACCTGGACATACGGGGAGGGTCTGGTTCACTATTCTATTAGTTCTGTTTTACACTGACATGAATTTCCATGAAGAGATACATGGATGGTGCAGAAGTAGCAATGGTCAGTTGAGGAGTCCAAGGAGAACATCTGTGAAGAATATGAAATAGTCTTCAAAACTTGAGCTTTGTATCAAATAAGTTCTGCCCTTTGAATAAGTGTGTCATTAATTTGACAGAGAAAGCAAAAAATGTATTTACCCTTGGCACCCAGTAAAGCTTCCTGAGCTTTCAAGGCAAATTACTTCAAGCTCTTATCCAGTTTGTATAAAAATAGATATAGTTAAGACAAAAAGCAAATCGGTATTCTCTTTTGAACAGAATTATTTTAAGCTAGAATTGTTATTATGAATCTAATCAAAGACTGAAAAAAATACTTTCTGTTTTGAATTAAGTTCTGAATAACCATTTTGAGAAGACAGAGAGGTTAGTCAGTCCCTGATTTTCTTATTGCCTTCAGCACAGCATGTAGCTTAGTATGCAAATGCCCAGTCAGTACTGAATCATCCACTATGCTGCATAGCAGGGAGCATAATACAAATCCTAAAACCAGTATGCAGTCACCCATTCATTGCACCATGTGGAACATAGCACAGTTTCCATCCAGGTATTTAATTTGGTCTAGTGAGATAGACTGACTTTTTTTGTAAAAGGAATAAGAGCTAAGGAAAAAATCCCTTTCTTATCCAAGTAGTTCTCTATAGGTCAGAGGCCAGATCCATTGTTTGTAAAAGCTATTTATTTGGCTAACTCTGTCTTCATAATGTTAAAACTTAGTTAAAGAAAAAAGAATCATGTTAAATTCAAGAGGTAAACTTGTTTAGTTAATTGGAGTCAAGGAGAATTTTCAGATATAATGATGTGGCGATACCATACAATCAGGGTGTTTTCTTAAAAAATATCACTTCTGGAGAGGAGGGGCATTTGCTTTAAAAGAACGGCACAATATAATCTCTGATATCTATATAGTTTCCTAGCACACATTTTTCTAGCAGTGTCTGTTGGTCACAGAGATTATTTGAGCAGTAGTGATTATTTGGAAGTCACATAAGAATTCAGAATTTTTTAGTTGTTTGAAAAAAATCTTGCATTATTTTAAAGTAGAAAATGACAATGTTTAGGCTAACTTTTAACTTGGGATCAAAACCAATATGTCTTTACACTTTTAACATCCTGCAAGTGTGAAAGGATTCATCTTAAAAAGATAATTTGTTTTGGAAAATTATGTATGAGACAGTTATCCTGCAACTGTAACTATAGCAAATAGAGTTAGGACATGTCTACATAGTACTCACGTGTAGAGATATGTTGAGCTAGTTGTGGACATGCTAATCCATTTATTGGAGATCCCATACCATGCAAGGCAGCACCTGACAGAGATTACTGGCTTAGCTATACATGCCTTAGCACTGGAATCAGAACTAGTATAGCTACATCAGTGTGGTACTGCACCTGAGCTAATAAGCCCTGCTTTTTAGAAGACCTCATTCCAGGTTCAAAGACCTTGGTAATATGTGCATCCCTAAGGGCATACAGGACCTGTTACATCCAGGACCACATGTTGAGCATGCCCTAATTGTAGTCACAGAGGTTTACAGAAATAAACATAAATACATAGATGGCATGTCTACATGTGATGCTACATCGCCGTAGCAATGCAGTATGGCGATGTAGTGTCTGTGGGCAACAACCGTGATGCCACCGCTATGTCGCCAGAGTAATGTGCTCCCTCATTACAGCACGTCACTACAGTGATGTAGGCCTAAAAATAACCGTGCACCGCTGGCAGTATGGGCTTTTACTGCGCTGTTATTTAGTACTTCCAAAAGGTAACAATGGCACCACAGGGGCACATGTAGACACACCCAGTAATAAGCAATTATAGATCTGACTGAATAATCTATAATAGTATCATCATATCTTCATATAATCATATGAATGGAGGTTTTCAAGACCCGGCTAGACAAAGCTTTGGCTGGCATGCTCTAGTTGGGGGTTGTCCTACTCTGAGCAAGGGGTTGGTCTAGATGACCTCCTGAGGTCTCTTCCAACTGTTAGATTCTATGATCTCCAGCCACTGTGTGACAGAGGATACTGGTCAAAATGGACTTATGGTTTGACCCATTAAATGGCAGTTCTTATGTTCTTATGTTCATGGTATCATCCCATATCTGTTGTCTTATGACAAAAAATAGATGGATTCCAATCTTTGCTTAGAAATGAATGCATCAACTTGATGTTCCGATACATGCAGAGGCATCACCAGCAGTCATGGATCTTTACAAACAAGTGAGGGGGAAGAGATATGGGGGGGGTACCAACATGGAGGCACCAAGAGGACATATTCCATGGTAAGGGATCTGGTAATAGAAGAAGAGAAAGAGAGCTGCAATCCAACATACTGCTTCTTAGAGACCCGTAGAAACACCAAGGCAAACCTCAGCCAAAACCATCAGATACTATTTCCAATAGTAGTTTTGCCTGCATAAGGATTAAAAACTGATCCTTTGGTGGCATAGATTCACCCTCCTGTGGAGAAAAACCTCATGAAGTCACTCTTACTATTTTAGTAATAACTTACTTCAAGTGCATTCATATAGGCAAGAGAAAAGGAATCCTATACATTGTGAAACAGCCATCGTTTGCTAACACCCCTGCCTCCCCAGCCCACATCAAGCAGGTTTATCATTAGGATTTATTTATTTATAAAATGGGCATGTAGCTGGGAAGTCCAGGTACATGTCTCCTTTTTTACATTTCTGAGTACCTGTGGAAGAAACACCTGGGAGTAGAGGGCTCCTGGCTCCCCAGCTGCTGCTTCCATGTGCATAGGGGGAGGAGGGGGGTTAGCTGGAGAGCAGGGAGCTTTTCACTCTCCAGATGTAAGTGTCCCCTCATGCTGGCAGCTAGCATTTGCCCAATGAGTTTTTGTTGAATTTTATGTCTCATTGTCAGAATTCTGCAACCTGCCTTTTACACATGACATGACAGGTCGTGGATTTGGGGAACGGGGCATAAAATTCCTCAGGATCCAGTTACACAACTGCCTTAACATCTTCCATTAGCCTGAGTTCATGTTCTGGAAACAAAATAGAGGAAGACCTTCCATTGTTTTAGTCTTAATATCTGAGTAGTTAGGGCACTTATCTGGAAAGTCAGAGATCTTGGGTTTGCCTGGCCCCACACACACTTATCCCCTCACCCTGAAAAGGGTTGAATATGCCTTTCACAGGCTTCCCAGAAAAGTACTCTCAACTCCACACAACAGAAAAATGGACAGAGGAAAGTTTCTGCATTACTGGGAGTGAGGAGGCCCAGGTAGAAACCAGGGCCTCTCTTCTTTCCAGAGCAGCATCCATCTCATTGAGCCATACACCATCTGACTTAATCCTTTTTCCGGAAACTCTCTTGGCTGCTGAGGGGGGAGCTTCAAAAGGAGCACAGAAGGTGGTGGATAATGCCCAACATGGAATGTGCTGGTTAGAGTGGTATGTTGCAGAGAGAGAGGTGCAAACTTGCTCTTAGGCAGAGGAGGTCTGGGTTTTCAGCGTCCAAGTGTATGCCCTAATCACTCAGCTATTGAGGCTAAAATATGGAAGGGTGAGTTCTCTGTCTGATTCTGAACCTTCTAAACATGGGTTTCTATCTGCCTACACTTTCAGGCTGGGGATGCTGGTATATGCCCACAACAGGTATGCACACATAACTGCATACATGGCCAGGCACTGCCTATCCTACTGCCCATGCTCAGCTTGCACACACAGTACATATGCACATGCTGCTGGGAAATAGAATTGCTACATGGATGTTAGTGCCAAAAATGTCATATAAATGGCAAAAAAACTACTTAGATGACCAGAAGAAAATACAATTCCATCACTTCTGTGTATGTGATGTTGGTGCATGAACACAGACCTTATTATATTATCTTTGATGCTTCAAAAATATGTTATATCCACATTGGGAGGGAACGAATCCACTGTGAAATTGCTCTCAGTGGTTGCAATTTATTTGTAATTTTATGAGCAATATGTCATCCTTTATAACCTTTATAGCTAGATATGCTATGGAGAATATGCATCAAAAACATTTTCAAACCTATTTCATTTTTCAAGGGAAGCTAAGATTTCTTCTAGTGAAAAGATGAGGATTGGAGGTAGTGAAGAGGTTGCCTGGATGCAGATATGTGAACCTACTGAAAAGGATAAAGGGAAATACACCTTTGAAATCTTCGATGGCAAAGAATCCCATAAGCGCATACTTGATCTATCTGGACAAGGTAGAATATTATATATATGGTAGTCATAATGCATGGTGGATTTTTATAAACTGCATTAACTGGAAGAATTATTGGAAAAATAGAAAGCTAGTGGTTAAATTCAGCCAAGCTGTAAAATTTTATTTATTCTTAAATTCATTTTCACTAGGTCTGTTCCATACATGTAGCTGTCGTTTCAGATTTCAGTATGGTGTAAGATTTTAAAAGGTTTTAAAAGAAAAGAATATTAACATAGGTATGAATGAAATTTCTATTTATTCACAGATAAATGCTACATTTAATTTTAAATAATGCACAACAATATTTCATTACAGCTTTTGATGATGCATATTCAGAATTCCAGAGACTCAAGTAAGTTCTATTTTTTTCTTTTACTTTGCAGTTTATATAGTGCCTAAATTACACAGGATAGCATTCTATCAGTAACTTGACATTAATGTGTTTTTTTTTCTTCCTCCCTACCTCTAACTTTAGGGCAGCTGCTTTTGCCGAGAAGAGTAAGTATACTGCACATTTTGTAAGAAATAATTTCCTTCCAATCTTCCTGGCTTTTAAGAGCAAATCTAGTGCCAAGGTCTTATGGTTCTTGTAATTCAATGACAGCATAACACACCCACTGCTACAGAATTTGATTTGATTTTTTAAAGTTCTGTTTGGGGTTGTCTTTAATTGCAAAAGAAACATGGCAAGTGTGAAATGGGTGTGTAAGCCTCTGCTGAGCTGCTTTCTTGCATCTACAAAATGAAAGCCTGAATCACTTGGCTCTTAAGATGTGAGAACTTTTTTCTTCATTACAGAGTGGTATTGACTTTGTGACATGATGATTAATTAAATTTAAAATGTAAAATTTAAATTATCTCACTACTGATCCTTTTAGCAAAATATTTATCTAACTGTTGTTGGAAGCAGTGGAACATATTTTTGCTAGGGACAAATGATCCATCTTGTTGCTTTCAAAGCCTGTACTGCTTTCATTATAAGCCCATAAATATGTACAATTTCTTCTGTCCTGCATAGAGAGAATGAATTATTTCCCCAGAGCTCAGATATTGCATCCCAAAAGTCTGCAACTGTGTTGAACTTCCCTTTTGACTTTCAATGCTAATGATAAAAATTGCATTAAGAATTAAAATTATAAACATGTTTATGAATAATAGTTGCTTGTTAACTGGTATAATGTTTGCATTTTCTTTCAATTCCTAGATCGTGGTAAAGTTATAGGAGGCTTGCCTGATGTGGTGACTATAATGGAAAAGAAGGTATGAATAACCTTTGTCATTGACACAAGTTGACTCTGATTTACCATGAAGTAGTGTAGCTTGAAGCTGAGAAAACATGGAAGGTAGCTTTTAAGAAACTAGAATATATTAACTGCAAAGGTTAACATTTTCAAAGCCAGCTGGACTATTTTTTAGAGA
>NW_005842152.1:1591177-1592712 GCF_000455745.1 Alligator sinensis | reverse complement strand
AATCCCCACCCACTAACATAACACAGCTGTTAGATTTGTACTGTTCTGTATGGACCTCCCCTTAGGAGTTTCTGGGTGTGTCTACGCAAGATGCTTTACTGTGCACTTGTGCTAATTACTGTGCAGTGAGCATCCACATCTACATGTGCAGATGCTTACTGCGCAGTAATTAGTTCTAGTTGTGCATAAATTTGCTAACTGCAAATGACATAGCAAATTTACTTGTGATTAGTAACTGTGAAGTAGTGCATATGTAGATGCCTGAATGGAAGCAAATGTACTCCCGGTGAGCCGGGCAACAGGGGCAGGAGATTCCTTCCTGCCCCCAGGAGCTGCCACCTGACTGTCCCCCCAACCTGGCAGCAGGGATCCCCCAGCCCTCACTCCATAATCCTGGGGCTGAGAGAGCCTTCTCTCCCATCCTGAGTCCCACAATTGCGGGGTTGGGGCTGGAAGTTCCTTATTTCCCAGCATCAACTCCATGGTTCTGGGGCCAGGGCTGGGAGATCTTTATCTCCCAGCTTGAGTCCCATGGTCACAGGACCCAGGCTGGGAGATCCTTATTTCCCCATGCCAGCTTCATGAGAAGGATCTCCCAGCCAAGGACAAGCCTGTGATAAGGATTGCCTGTGACCACCAGCCCCATGATCATGAAGCAGGGGCTGGGAGTTCCCTGCTGCCAGGGCAGAGGGACATTGTCTCCACCTGGGCTCTAGTGGCCGAACCTGCCCTGGCAGCAGGCAGCTCCCAGGGGCAGGGAGAAATGTCACTCCCCCCACCAGGAGACAGCTGTCTCTTGGCCCCTGGGCTAGCACCCAGGGGGAGACTGGAGCTCCCCCTGGCTGCTTCAGGGGCCAGTTGCAGGACCACAGGAAGCAGGAGTAGTCTGATGCTAGGAGCAGCAAATCTGCTTCTACATCCCTGCATGTGTAGACACGTGCCCAGGAGAGTTTACTCTTGAGTAGTTTTCTCAAGAGTAAACTGCTCCTGAATTGTTTGCATGTATAGATGTACCATCTCTGACTTAAAGGGTGGCAGAGCCTTTTATTATCCTCATCTATGGACTTTGTAGTCTACCCTAGGTGCAAAGACCCAACTTCTGTTGACTCTGGTGCCTGGGTACACAAAATAGAAAAGGGCTTTCAAACTGCAGGGTTTATATTGCAAAAACCAAGGGATTATGTAGAGGTATACAATTCCTTAGCAATAAAAGAAACTAATGTACTTAGGTCTGTCCTAGGAACCCCTGCTGACGATCCATCCACTCTGCCTAATTACCAGGCCTAGATGCAGGTGGGGAGAGTTTTTTTTTCTCAGTAGCAGTCCCAGATTTTTTAGGGAGGTTGTACAGACATGGCCAATCGAATATGGCCAATCAAATATGGGAATATTGCTCACTCTATCTCAGAACCAGGATTTCAGACTTGTCTCAGACCCTATGGTTGGTAGAGATTCATAGATTCATAGATTCATAGATGTTAGGGTCGGAAGGGACCTCAATAGATCATCGAGTCCGACCCCCTGCATAGGCAGGA